>NW_027526203.1:422936112-423018612 GCF_048455015.1 Haemaphysalis longicornis
CCACATCGCCACAACCGGTGCCTGCCATGAATTTGTCTATATCGCTGGGCGACCGCAAAGCCACGGTGGGGGGTGCTGCATTTTCCGATGGCATCTCCAAGGTGGCACCCTGAGCCACCCGGCCGGCAAACCTGGGCACTCCGGCTGCCTCACCCAGGTGCCTTTTCCGGGCACGCACCTACTGCGCGCCTCTCTACGGTGCTCGATGGGCGTCTCTCTACAGCGCTCCTGGGTGCCTCTTCGGAGCCCATTCAGAGCCTGGGATGCCCCTACCTGTCCAGCCTACGCCGCTGCTCTGCAACTCGGCCAACGCAGGGTCGCCCGCGCTTTCGTCAACTTCAGGGCCTACCCCGGCAGCAGCCGCAGCCCACCGAGCCCCTACTGCAGGCTTTCCAACGAACTGCCTGTCGTTCAAGCTGCCAGTACGTTCCCACTCAGTGACCCAGTGACCTTGGGCTTGCTCTCCCTGGTGCCCCAGGCATGAACAGTGACTCCTGTGGCACTTGGGATATGTGTAGGACAGGTCATCGTGTGTGTGCTTGTGTGTGTTGGTGCACGACAAAGCCAAAATGCGACCTTCGCGTGAACTTCTTGGACTGGGACCTGTTATAGCTCGTATACGGTGTGTGCTGTGCTTCCTCCCGTTGGCCATTCTCGTAGGTCATGCACCGCCTCGAGGAGGGAGGATGTGGGAACCACATCTGTCCCATGTCTTGCTTAGAGCTACTAGGCCGGCACCGCCGACGGGGCCGCCGCCGCTAGCGGCAAGGGGCGCGCTAAGTCTCGCGGGCTCTCGCGCTATACGCGACGCGCCCTCCAACAACGGCCGACGCGCCGGCCTGTCCTTTTACCCCGCGAGCACCCTCCTCCTCACTGGGAGACTATCGTATGTTATCGTATGCAAGAGAAACGCCACCTTCCCCCTTGCGAAGAAGAAACTGGACACCATGATGGACATGTCACCGGTCCAGCGAGTCCTCATAAGCGAGTCCTCACCTGACCTACACAAGGACAGGTGAGAAGCGAGGACTAAAATCCTTCGATTACAGTACCAAAACCATCCAAACACAGTATACAGTGACGCCGGAATGTGCGAAAGTACCGAGACAACAATCGCCGCAGTGGACTACCTTAGCAATCTTCGTGACCGCATGACCCTCCCCCGCACATAGGAACGCAAGAAGCGGGAATTAGCGCCATTATACAGACAATCCAAATGGCGCAATTATCAAATAGAAGCACAACCACCATTAGAGATTGTCGTTACAGCATTTCAAATGCATGATTACAGACGGAATACGTAAGCGCTTCAGAAAGATTCTGCCATACACAATGAAGGAAGTTCAAAGTACATGGACACCCCGAAGCGAGGAACTGGAAGGAATCGAGGATGCTGACCAAGAAGCACGCGAACTCACCTACCGTGCTCGTTGTGACCACGACTGCCGCACTCCACTCCCCAAAAAATACGGAGAAGCTGTCCTATTTCTATGCCATGGAACACAATCCTTAATTTGCCCCAAGGGGCTTTTAGGGCTCGAGAAGAGCAAACCCTGTGCAAGAAAAAAAAAAAAAATCCCGAGCCATCTCCACTAACGTGAAACCTGCGTAGGGGCGCAGCATACAGTATATAAGTGTATTCTTGGCACCTGAAACCGTTTGGGGTAGAGGTATACAGCTTTGCTGTAGATGTCTCTTGTCTTTGAAGCACAAAGCTCCCTAACGCGAGGCGTAAACGAGTGTCCCGGTGTTTTTAAAGCAAAGCTTCCTACCTCCACCAGCAAATGGTTATTTAGCGGCGTGCGGGACAATAAACTCCCAACGCGGCGGAGGAGGTGGCGGGGGGAGGGGGCGTATTGTTTTACTCACGGAGCACACTGTAGATGGTGCGGCGAATTTACCCAGTGTTCCCCTCGCGGAAGTTCCTGCTCGCCGGTGGAGGCGTGGGTGGTACGGCTTTGCAGTCTGCTTTAGGAATGGTTGTTTTGGGCCTCTTTTGGGCCAGCTTCGCGTCCATTGCGCGCTGCCTTCGCACGGCTTGATTAACTTGTTCGACAGCACCTCCAGGGTAACGCGCACCTAACGGAATTAAGTGGTCGTACGGCAAAGATACGTTAAGGATTGGTTTGAAGGGCAGAAAAACAAAATGTAGAGACCACATACAGATATCTGGCCGCTAGAGAAACGCTACCTTTTGCGCACTGCTTGCCACGAATAGGACTCCGTTTTCTAAATTGATGAATACCAATTCGGTTGTGTTTTAAGAGGTATTACAAAAGCCGGAAGGGGCAACTGGTCCTGACAAATAGCGATTATGAAAGTTCCCTCAGCTTTCTCGCAATTCTCGAACTTACTAAACTAACTAGCTTAAATCGGTATAAATGGGAATCACTAAGCTCACATGCCTAATTGTTGACGTGTCTACGCTTGTGTCGCGCGGTGGTGTTGCCCCGAGCTAGCACATCAGGATAGCTAGGTTCGTCTGTCTCACCCTTCGAAAGACGCTCCTCTGCGTTTTCTTTCTGCCGACGCACGGCCGGGCTATGGCGACGGCGTCCGCCGCTCTAGCCCGGCCGTGGCCGACGCTGCTGCTGCGTTCCGGACGCCGCCCCCGCGAATTCCAAGTAACTGCTGGCAGAATCTCTGGTTCCACTCTTTTGAGAGCCACGTGTGTGAATTCAAGTGACGTCGCATGGGCAATTGTTGTGGGTGTCGTTTAAAGCTTTGCTTTACAATCACCTTCACAGCGGGGATTGGATCCAATTTTTTTTAGTACGCGTTACGTTCTAGTGCGAGGCGTAAACGAGTTTCCCGGTGTTTTAGTACAGTGACTACATGAAACGACTATTACGCTGACGACAACGATAGGAGACACCAACAGCCCCAGCCCTAAGGGGCTTCGCCCCTAAAAAATAATCTATATAATCACAAATCTAAATGAGCGAAGGTGTTTGGTAGGAAATATTCGATGTTAAAAGAAAAATGTGCTTAATGAAGAAAACCTTCCACACAAACAAGGCATGTCCAAGGGTGCTTAGGGGAGAACGACTCAAGCATTAGATATTCCCATCCTGTGGAGAAATGGGTGGCAGCTTTGACTAGCGTGTCCGCTCACGATCAGCTTGAGTTGATTGAGAGGCCAGAGCACGGGGGGGGGGGGGGGGGGGGGGGGCTGGAGTTCAGGCGCCCCTCGGCCCAAACTCCCAATATTTCTTACTGATCTGAGGTATTCGCTTTCTATCTCTCTCTCTAACAAAAAAAAAAAGTTTGAAGCGCGAAGCTCTATTACGTGAGTCGTAAACGAGTGTCCCAAAGATTTTTTAAGTACGCGTTACAAATCGCTCCAGCGCGAGGCTGTCGCAACCACGAAATCAGCCGATATGCAACTTCCGTACTCGCTCGCCGACGACGTATCGCTCGCGTCGACCGGCCCCGGCGCTCTTCGAATTTGCGCTTTTTTTGTCTCGGTCAGCAAGAACTTCTTCAGCTCCTCGCATTTCTGAAACACGTGAAAGCAATTATTCATGCAAGAGGCACGAATTACGCTGCTCACTCGCGTGAGGCCGCACGTAAAACGCCTGCCGACGAGAGGCGACAGCAGCACGGCAGTCCTGACTCTAACGTCACATCCGGAAGTCCGCCACAGTGGCGACCAGTTGTGGCGACACTCCGATAGGTTCTGCGTCGGTTGTATAGAGTGGCGTGTGTTCAAGCGGTTTCAATAAAAATACTGTCCGCGGGTGGAGTGTAAAATTAGGCCGCAAGAGACTTTAGTGGTGTATACCACACGCTGAAACAGAACTTCGGGTAGATATGTTTTCACTGCAGTTGGCCTTTAACGATTCCTTTTTGACGCCATGCACTGAGGCCGATAGTGCGGTGTTTAAGGGACAGATTGTAAAAACGCAATTATTGCGGCTATTCAGGTCGCATGTGCACATTTGTCTTTCGGATGGGGCAAGAAAAACGTACTTCCAAGGAATCGGTGCGAACATTGAGTATGTAGCGGCGTCGTCCCCACGTCCGGTTCACCAGTTTTAGGCAGCCGATGTGGGAGTGTGACTGAGCCCACGTTTATTCCGGTAGCAGCGGCTATGCCATAGTCACATACGAGCCGAGTATACGTGCCGCTCCAGTCCGGGTACCAAGCCTGTTCTAAGCGCGTCTCGTTTACAATGATGACAAAGACAACAACAGTGGCGATACCGCGGGACCTGTAGCGGTCAACACTAGCCGCTAACCCTGACTAGGAACACTGGCCACAATTTTTTAGCCGGGTAATACTTAGATTTTTTTCTTTTCTTCACCAGAACAGGAACTGGCCACCCTGGTGTAGTATTCTGCAGTCACAGTACATTAATCGCTTCTCTTTCGCATTGGTTTCAGCCTTTGACAGGTATAAAACGTATGCAGTCAGCGTCTAAAACGGGCATATAACAAACAACGAGGATGATATATTGAAAATAGGAGAGAAAATTTCAATGAATGTGTGCACTTGTGACCCTGACATGAAAACACTGACCTAGTAGGACACGGCCCAAGCATAACCACTGTATAGGTGGTAAAGGTGCTCAAAGAAATGAAAAAAGGCGAAGCTGCAGGTGACAATACAATAGCTGCGAATAGTTCGCAGAAATATTCCTAGAGTTCATTAGGATTTTAACTGCAGCACAGGTATTGAAAAGCTTGAACTTGATTCTAGCACACAAAAATTGAGATGTCGAAGACCTAGAAAACTGCTGGCCAACAAGCCTACGGTATGTTGTAAACAATTTATAAATAGATGTGATTGGTAACCGCGTAAGTGCCACCATAGACTTCAATACCAAGAGCACAGGCCGGCTTTAGGAAAAGTATCACGACAGCAGATTGTGTTCGTGCCATCTATCAGAAATGCGCAATAAAAAAAATGTGCTGGAAGCAATGAACGTATGGATATGGCATTTATAGATTACTAGTGGTAGTATCCGGCGGTGCTCGGGTGTCACAACGTAACAGCGGGTATAACACATATATTAGTAAACCATACACGCGTGTAAACAGGCAAAAGTCTAGCTAGATTCGCCCTCTTAGGTACTGCTTGGGAAGAACAATGAAGTTTTTTTATTATGGGACAGTTGAATCTCTGAGAGGTCGTGCGAGGTAATCAAGGATTTCCGAAAAAAAACGATTTGGTCTTGTTGAGCGAAAGTTATACTGATACGTGCCCATCGTCCGCACACCAAAGTGGACAGAATACGCTTCGCGGCAAATCCAACTTTGTCGCGAATGCTTTGTAGCTCTCTATTAAAGGTGTTTGAAAAAAAAAAAGAGACGTAATGCTGTAATTGGCCACTAAAGTAACTATTTTTTTGCCGAACGTCATTTACTCGCCGTAATTAGTTAGTCAACCGTGAAGTTGTAAACCACTGCGATTGGTATTTGTTTGCTGTCAATACGTGACCCATTATTTATGTCATGATCTGTTTGCCCTAGAGTTGAAAACAAATATAAATTCCCTTCTTCTGTCAAAACAGGGCTTTCTAAATTTATGAAATTTACAGATTGATTGATTGATTGATTTTAGGGTTTAACGCGCCGACGCAACGCAGGCGATGAGGCGCGCCGTAGTGGAGGGCTCCGGGTTAATTTTGACCACCTGGCGATCTTTAATGTGCGCCGAAATCTCGTACACACGAGCGTTGTTGCTTTTCGCCTCCATCATAAAAGCGCCTGCCACGGCCGGGAATCAAACCCGCGACCTCGTGCTCAGTATTTTTGAAACCTTTGCTATGTTTCATCGACTACGGCCTTTACGCGTTGCTAGGAGGCAGTTTCTTGAGTGTACATATACGGATTTGGTTGTTCTCTCCAGTGCTTTACCTCATAGCGCCTGTAGATGATAGTATACTATAGAAAAGAACAGCACAGCACGTATATGGTGCGTGTCAAAGCGTCTGTTTTGTGTCTGTCTGTGCGTGTGTGTGTGTGTGTGTGTGTGTTGACTCTCCTTAGCCGTACGAGGCACCGTGCAAGAACACGATACAGAACCTTTAAACTAACATTTATAGAAAAAAGAAGTTCTGGTACCTGCCGCCCACAAGCCTGAAAGAACGTAGAACTTGAACTGGAGTTGAAGCACAAATCTGACCCACCTGCAGCCTGCAGGCACGTAATGATTGTTGCCTACGGCAAAGATGAGATTGGGCAGAGAAAGAAGCACGCTTTACGCTCTGGTTGCGCAAGCTCACTTCTTGGGCGATGTGACGCGAAGTTCCCAAGAGAGACAGTTTTTGCCGAAAAGTCTTAATAGCTTTGCTGATGAAGTGGCCAGAGAAACGTGCTTCGCAGGCAGTGTACATCCGCTTACAAGCGCTGCTGCGCTTGCAAGGTTTGGCACCATACAGTCTCAGTTATTTCTTTTACGGCGGAGCTGTTATAGGCCAACTCTCCCGTTTTAGTTTTTTTAGACTGTAGTACTCTAAAAGCCGCTCGTTCTTAGCTCCCGGGCCAGTGTTTCGTGCACGTTCCGTGGCTGACCAGAGGTGTTCTCCTCTAGCACTGTATCCTCACCCTCTCCCGTTGGCCACCTGTTCGCCTCCGGCGCTTCGTATTTTGTTATAAAATAGCGTTTATTGCCTCTAAATAATATCTCCCAAGCATTGTACTTGTGCTTAGAGGTGAAGCCTACTTTAAGCAGGTCTCTGTAAACTTTTGTAAGCTTTTGTAAGCTGGTTATCCCGCACTCTGTGTTGCAAAGTGAAGTCTACTCACTCCACCTCACTTCGGCCCAGCCTCGTTCTTCGGTCACCTATTCATTTTCAGCGCTTCATATTTTAAATATTTTGACGCATATTGCCAAAGAAAAAATGTCTTCCCAGCAATAAATTTGTGTTTAGAAGTGAACACCACTGTTTAAAATGGGTGTAAGCTCTGGATTTGTAAGCTGGCTTTCCCACATGGTGGGTTATACAGTGAAACCTACTCACTCCATCTCACTTCGTACGACCCCCGTCGTTCGGCCGGCAGTTCATATTTTATATAAGATGGCGTATATTTCCACAGAAAAATATCTTCTCATCAATGCATTCGCATTTAGAAGTAAAACCCACCTTAAAAGATCGGTGTAAGCTTGGTTGTTATGAGCTGGCTATCTTAGACTGTGTATTTCACATTGGAGCCACACCGCAGGTGGTTAATAGCTTGTCCATTCAGTTGTCTGTGAATAGTGCCTGCACATGAAGTACCGATAAATTTTGTTCGATTCCTAACTCACCCCTCGCAACAATACGGCGGAGGATCTTCAGCGGAGTAAAGAAACTGAAAAAATAGTTTCGCAAGAAACAGGATAAGGATAGGGATGTAGTGAGCGTAACGAGAACAATCTAACCGCCCCCATCACACTGCTTAACGACCCCAGTCTAGAGTAGGACGGCAGGAAACGACGTTTAACAAGTCGATGGCTGAGCAGAGCGTCGCGACGAACATCTGGGAACTATGGTGCGAGATATTAGAAGAGCCAACTACGGCGTCGGAGTGAGCCCCCTTTGCTGTTCACCTGGGGGCGGTCACGAGGGGCGGATGATTCAGAGAGAAGGCAGGATGATTTGTTAGCTCAGGTAGAGAGCCAGAGGAGTGGTCAAGTGGAGCCTCTCAGTAGACGGAGAGGTGGTTGCAGGTCTCTCAGTCGCAGCGTTTGGCTGCAAAGAACGAATGTAAGGCTTCAGAGGGGAGTTAAAGCGCGAACTAGAAAGGAAAATAGAGATACAACAGGTCGGAAATCCAAAACTGGTGCGAGGCTCTCGATGTGCAGCCTTGACGCATAGATTCCGCACAACCGAGGAGGTAATAGCGCAGCTGAAGCAGCAGGATGATTTAGTGGTAGTTCTCCCGCGGCGTTAACTTTTGCTCCGGGGGCGCACTCGCCACTGTAAAGCCGGAGCCAGAAACACCCGCCAGGAGCGACAAGTCTGCATTGCCGGCCTGCTGCCCACTCACGTAAATGACACGCGACCACGGTTCGAATGTACACGCACCGGTCGGGCCCGGAGCAGCGCGGCTGAGACAGCTTCCAAAAGGGAGGCATAGTGCCGCAGAGGCTGTGGGCCTGTAGGACAGCTAGCGCCTCGCCTCCGGGAGTAACGTGCTATCCCGACATTCTTCCAATCGCGCATGAGCACGAACCAGAATCACTAACTCCGAGTGACGAGTTGGTATCACCAGCCGCTACTACCTACTCCCCCCCCCCCCCCAAAAAAAAAAAAAAAAAAAAAAAAACATGCCTTTGGGGGCCAAATACTGGCGATTCGCTCAGGACGACAGGGAATGGCGGGGATGCAAGAGATACCAAAAGCGAAGCTGAAACACAGAGAAGAAAAGCTGGTAACAGAGCTGGCCGTCCTGCAAAACGTGGAAGCGGCCGTGTCGCGGTCCCGAGCGGGGCAGCTGATGACAGGCGTAGAAAAATAACTGCTGTAGCTCAGAGAATGCGTGGCCGACGGTTTTTGAGGACAATAGCATGAACCGTTGGCAGCACTAAGATATTGAACAGTCCTGGCAGTAGATGTCGAGATGGCCGCTGGCAGCTTCCTCCACAGTATAGAGGTACTCACTGAGGCGTTCGTTTTTGCGGTGGTCGCTCTGCCCGATGTAGGCATCCCCACAAGATAAAGGTACTATTGAATAAACAACTCCTCCGGTGCAGTTCAGGAACAGCTTGCGATGTTTCTTTGTATGTGTGCACGTGTGTTTTTTGGGAGAATGTGTTTTGGCGTTCTTGCGAAGACCAACCAACTTCTCAGTGACACTTTTTTAAAATATTTTTAACAGCGGAGCTGTGTAGCAAATCGCAATTTTTCTACCCTCGAGCACATCGTCTGGGACTGTCTGAACTTCCCGGAAGAATCCACGACAGGAAGACTGCTAGCCGCCTTTGAGGAGGTGAAGCGATCCGAAGACCAATTCCTCCAAATCCAGGCCGTCCAGCGGGTCCTCGTAGCGCTGACCAAGCAGGAGCCAGAGCGACCAGATGACGGGAAGCGAGGCTCGGGCCTGGCGGTGACGGCGAGGGCGACTCCAGCCAAGTCTGAAGTCTTAGTGCAAGGCTTTAACCGCCGGCCAAATAAAAGTTTTTTCCAATCCAATCCAATCGTGCCCGCAGTTAATATTACCAAGAAATTCCCGAGCGCGCGCACGTGAGTGCGGGCCTCGCGGCGACCGCCCCACAGTTAATAAAATCAAGAAAATGCCTAGCGCTCGTGTGTGCGTGCCTCGCGACGACCCCCCAGCATCCCCTGCGCGCGCACTGTCAAGCCAGGAATACCCACTTAGGGAGACTGGCCAAGATTGCGGCGACCGCCCGGCAGTTCAAAAACAAAGAAAATGCCGAGCGCTCGTGGGTGCATGCATCGCGGCGACCTCCCGGCGTCCCCGGCGCACGTTTGTCAAGCCAAGCATACTCACTTATGGAGATTAGAAAAAGATTGGCAAAAAAAAAAAAAAAAAACTCCAGCGTTCGCCGTAATCGTAGAAACACTTGCTCGGAACTAGGAAGTCTCCAGCGTTAGTCGCAATCGTGTCAACACTTGCTCGGGACGAAAAAGACACGTCATAGCGTACGCCCCTCCAAAGTGATGCCCGATAAGTATCACTTCGAAAAAATGAAAGAAGCTAACACTTACAGCAACAATGATGAAGTAAAGGTCGGTGCGGCAGCGAACAAGAAGCAAATCGGCTGCAATCGTGGACTTAAACCGTCGTGATGGTCGCGTGAGATTGCGTGCTACTTCGCTACCATAAAGCCTTACGCGTTAGTGTGAGTTCCTTTGTTTTTTTTGTTTTTTTTTTGTTATCGCTGTAGTGTATGTGCTCCAGATAAGAACAATAAACTTTCAGCTGAAGTCAACGCTGTGTAGTCCCCCTCTTGCCCTCGTCTTTCGAGCTGTTTTATGAACCGTTCTTATCCATTGATTGACTGCGTGATTGATTGATTGATTGTGGCATCCCCTTTTATCGGGGTGATAGTGTGTCAGCTTGACAAATAAGCGAATGCTGTACTACTATTTTAATTCTAGCGCTGCTATTAACAGCACGCTAGAATAAATTCTGCCCGTAAGAGGTGGCGGCTGCCCACGGTATAGTTCCCTTTATGCTGCTCTTCTTCCAGCCTTTCAATCTTTTTTAGTCGCCTGTACACCTTAACAGTTTACTTTCTGCGTATGACCTTTAAGCCGCAGGCCTTCAGAAAGGCGAATATTTTTCTCCTATAGATTTAGGTGGATAAAATTACATTCTAACAAAATATGTGGGATCGTTTCCGTTTACTTTCCGCAGACCACAGAAGCCGTATTATTCCCGGTATACCTCCCGACAAAGCTCGCCGTTGCTCTAGCCTCAAAAAGCAAAGCACTGCCGTCGGAATCATTGCAGAGTTGTTTTTTTTTTCTGATATGAAGTTTTTTCTGTGCTGTACATCTTTAACGGTGTTTTTTAATCTATTTTTTCTTCAATTCATTCGTTTCGGTGCACATTGTCTCCTTTTTGGTCATCTTGGCTCTTTGCTTCTCCAGTGTTTTAAAAATATATTATATAGTAGTCCAAGGTTCGACGAAAACTCGTCTGGCGAGGAAATAACATTGTTGGTACAAAACCTACACTCGCCAAAGTGCTAAAAACAATAGGTAAAACAAATGACGTTTCGGGGCCCGTACGGGTCCCTTGTTCACATATGAAGCGAAAAATGGCTCGGCCGTAATTATACATGCTTAGAACGGTGCAAAGCGCATGCGTATGTTGTAGGCATAGGCCCACGTGTCCGATTAAGAGCGTGCGGGGTTGATTGGATGTGGAATGATTCTCGGAGTAGGCGGGTTGATAGTATTTTCTCGGTGGCAATGATGCTGGCCGAATCCCAAGCGATGACGTGGTCAGTTACGTTTTGGTGTTCTGCCAAGGCGTTTAGCTGGGTGCGGCCGTTAGCAACGTCGTTTTTGTGCTCCTTTAGTCGCCTCTTGAAGTTCCCAGTTTCACCAATGTAGGCTGCGTCGCAAGTCTGGCAAGGAATCTTATAGATCACCCCGGGGTACCTTTCGCGTTCTAGCGCATCTTTGGCATCTACGAGTTGCTGTCGGAGCTTACTTGTGGGCACGTGGCAAATCTGGACGCCGTAGTTATCGAATATTCGTGAAAGCATTTCGCTTACACCAACAGCGTAAGGAATGGCGGCGCGCTTCCGCTCCTTCCTCGGTGATGTGGGTGGGTTTGCCGATCTGCGTTGCTGAGCGTTTAGTATATGGCTGGGGTATCCGTTGCTAGCGAGGTCCTCTCTTATCTTCTTTTCTTCCGCCCTCCGCGCCATGGTAGAAGAGCACAGGCGTTGCGCGCGTGTGAAGAGTGCCGAGGCCACAGAGCGCTTGTGTCCGACCGGGTGCGCAGAAGCGAAGTCCAGGTACTGGCCGGTATGCGTGGGCTTCCGGTAGACCGTAGTCACAAAGCCGGTATTCTTGCGCTGCACTTCCACATCCAGAAAAGCGATACAACCGGCAGCCTCCTCTTCCATCGTGAACTGGATTGTTGGCTGGACGGAGTTCAGGTGTTCCAAAAGTACTGGCGCGTCTTCCCGCTTTAACACACAGAAACAGTCATCCACGTAGCGTACGAATATTTTTGGACGACGACTTAAGAGGCTTAGTGCGGTCTTCTCGACGGCTTCCAAAGCGAGGTTCGCACAAGTCACAGAAATTGAAGCGCCCATCGCAGTACCAAACATCTGCTTGTAAAACTCTTCCTTGAAAACAAAATACGTGCTCCGCAAGCAGAAGCCCAAGAGGCGGCAGAGGTCGGCATCTTCAATCGGAGTGCGGCTGGCGAGCATCTCGTCGTTCTCGAGCACCTTCTTGCAGCACTGGACCGCGAAGTCCACAGGTACACAAGTAAACATAGTAATCGCTAGCAACGGATACCCCAGCCATATACTAAACGCTCAGCAACGCAGATCGGCAAACCCACCCACATCACCGAGGAAGGAGCGGAAGCGCGCCGCCATTCCTTACGCTGTTGGTGTAAGCGAAATGCTTTCACGAATATTCGATAACTACGGCGTCCAGATTTGCCACGTGCCCACAAGTAAGCTCCGACAGCAACTCGTAGATGCCAAAGATGCGCTAGAACGCGAAAGGTACCCCGGGGTGATCTATAAGATTCCTTGCCAGACTTGCGACGCAGCCTACATTGGTGAAACTGGGAACTTCAAGAGGCGACTAAAGGAGCACAAAAACGACGTTGCTAACGGCCGCACCCAGCTAAACGCCTTGGCAGAACACCAAAACGTAACTGACCACGTCATCGCTTGGGATTCGGCCAGCATCATTGCCACCGAGAAAATACTATCAACCCGCCTACTCCGAGAATCATTCCACATCCAATCAACCCCGCACGCTCTTAATCGGACACGTGGGCCTATGCCTACAACATACGCATGCGCTTTGCACCGTTCTAAGCATGTATAATTACGGCCGAGCCATTTTTCGCTTCATATGTGAACAAGGGACCCGTACGGGCCCCGAAACGTCATTTGTTTTACCTATTGTTTTTAGCACTTTGGCGAGTGTAGGTTTTGTACCAACAAAAATATATTATGGTTAGGCTCCTAGTCATTCTTAGCCACTGCGCCTCCACGCTTTTCTTGTAAAGAGGCCTGAACCCTTAGCTGAAAACCTACGTGCATTCATTGTCCTTAATGTTTCTTCACAACATATTTTACTCGGAACTTCTAGAACTTCAAATGACACCCAGGCCCATATCTCCTCCCTGCACTGCTTCGTTAGTTTTTTTTTTTTTTTTAGTATGCTGCCTTAAGCCAAGCAGTCTACCGTCTGTGGTTTACTTTCAGATGTGATATCGCCCATGATTTTAAGCAGAATGCTGGCTTCGCAAATGTGAGGCCCGAAACCACTACGCTTTTCTAAATTCTTCACCCTACTTCGTATTCATTATATTCCGAAAGCTCTTTTGGTTTTCCTTTTGGTAAAAGCTTCCTTTTAGTTTTAAATTGCCACTCATGAGTTCTGAAGTAGTTTTTGTTTCCTTTGTTTGTCCACACCGAAATATTTTTATTATTGTCTCTGGGTATGTCGCCATGCTGCTGAATTAACACTGAGTCAGTGATCCTGTCATTCAGAACCATTATTCCCGACTTTTCAGGGATAGGTCATAATCAAAAGTATGTGGCTCCCTGGCCACAAAGATTTGTGAGCGGTTGCATATCTGAGCGTTCTTCCGCTGGATCCTGGCTTCCCCGACGGTGCCATGGCATGGACTGCCACCTTTCGCTTCAAGCGCGGGCTATGGAACCCCTCGCGATGCGGAACGCTTCAAAGGCCCGTGGTCTAGGAGCCCTTTTGCTGTTACAGACGCCGGATCTAACACGCGTCTCCGCTGCTCGGAGTCCCTAAAGGAAACGCTCGCCAGGTCCCCGTGTAAGCTTACTTTTCCGCATTGTGGGTGTGCGCGCAGAGAAGCCTGCTTTGGGGTCTGCCGGTAAACATTTGTAGCTAGGTAGCCGCTTACCTGGTATTACATTTTCGCACTGAAATGCCGGAAATAATGGTTTTTAATGGCAGCACCACTGGCGGAGTGTCAACCCAGCATAAGAAATTTTCCAGAGTCCAGGAAAGCAAGTTAATGGGAGTGTTGATAAATACAGAAAAAACTGTTAAAGAAGTGACAAGGAACGACTTGAAAGGAGGGAATTGCAATTATAATTAAGCGTAAAGTTTTGGGGGGGAGGGGGGATATAACAATGGTAAAGCAGCGTAAGAAATTTGAATAGGCGATATGGTTCTGGCTTTACATCTGCTAATGCAGTACTTTCTTAAAATCAGTCCCGTTATCACGCATAGAAGTGAACCAGAAGTACGGTGGCCGTTCTGCTTTAGGAGCGCATAGCAAAACAACAAACGAAGCAGTGCAGTGAGGTATGAACTGGGCGTCCTTCGAAGTTCGAGAAGCTCAGAGTACAATATTTTGTGAGGAAATGTTGCGAACAATAAATCCACGTGAGTGTGCAACTAAATGTTTAGGTACCTCTGCAGGAAAAGCGTCGAGACGCAGTAGCTAATAATGACTACACGGCTAACGATGAAATGTGTAAAGAACAGTGGAGAACCAAAAGAAAGTGGCAAGACAACCTGGAATGAATACACGGAGGGAAAAACTGGAATCGGAGACGCAGTTAGATTTCTACAGGGAAGAGAAATTTGATATGAAAGAGGAAAATCTAAAGATAACTTCAAGGGCAGGTTGCCTATTGAGGTGGGGGAAGGTTGCTTGAGAACGAAGAGCTTTGTGGAGTAGTATAACCAAAATTATAGGGCGTACGTGCCAAGTCTGCGGAAAGGAAGCAGAACCGATTTGGTACATTGTATTGAAATTTGACTATATCCATCTTAATCCCTGTGAGGGAAAATTCGCCTTGCCGAAGCCACATGGCTTAAATATCACACCGACAAGTAAACTGCAATGCTGTTCACGGTACTAAGAGCAGACTGGTATGCTGGTGGAGGTAGAGCAGAGAATATAGCACAAAGCAGGGGTCACCTGTTACGGACAAAATTTAATTTTAGTATGCCGCTAAGCGTCGCCGCCATCATCATCATCAACAACAACCCGTTTGTGATCACTACAGGAAGAAGACCCGTCCCATTTTCACAAAGCTGTTCCTGCAGCACCGGGCTCCGTTTTCGCCTTCTACTTTTGTGATATCATCCCTAGCTGCATCGAGCGTTAACGCTGCCCCAAATACCAGCGCTAAATTAGAAAGCCGTACAACATAGAAACATTAGCTCCTTTCTTGAGATGACACACGTCATCACCTTGATACGAATGGCAAGCCATTAGCAATAAGTCAAATATAAAACAATAATAACTAATTTGATGAAATAACAGTACGGCAATAATGTATGATTGTTGTTGGGGGAAAATGTTTGCGTAACCGTCACCGCGTCAAAGTCGTAACAAAAAGGGGTAGAATAAAACAAAATTTAAAAAACGCACTCGCGTCTCGTCAATCGGGTGGAGTCCCGTAAAACGAGGAGCAGAAATTGGACGGCGTTTTTGCTCAGTTCATACGGCCCCTTCGAAGATGTCGGTAGCGGCGACACCCATTCCTTCTTTTAATGCCAGCGACGAAACGTAAGATTGGTGAAACGGAGAAGCGGCGTAAGAACGCTTATGCACTAGTGGACACTTCTCAAAAAATTTTTTTGTACATTTTTTTCTAGTCGTCTGTGGTGTGTACTGCTTTTCTAGGGTAAATGTGCTCTAACGGATGGGTGCCAGCACGGTTCTTGAAATCACATAAGGGCAGGGACGAAACCAGGGGAGCAAGGTGTGGAACTCACCCCCCCCCCCCCCCCTGAAAGTTTTTCCTCCATGCAGTTATAAGGGAGTGCTAGTGCTCCAAAGCTTCTCCCTTCCCATAACCCATCACTCTTAATAAAAAAGGTCGTAAAAGGGTAGTAACGGCCGTATTTACTTACGAACCTTACTACCCCGCGGTACGGTACGTAGGCTCTGCCACAAGCAACTGCATGGTTGGGAAATTAACTGAGTGTAGGAAGTAGTATGCACTAGATTAAGGTAGTGCTTATGACTAGGTTATGTATGGCCAGTTAGTAAACGCATGTAGCTCAGAAGAGTGTTATCGCTAGGACTTTACTTGGGGAGGTAGTGGTACCTACTGCCTACTTCAGTTAGTAACCCTGACTAGTGCTACATTTACTACCTCCGGTTACTAAGTATCGAGTGTATACTGGGACGAGTAACTTGTTAGTATTTCATTAGTGAATGCCCCGAGACCCCCCCCCCCCCAAAAAAAAAAAAAAAGAAAGCAATTTCTGACAAAGACCCTGCCTATACGGGCCTATATGTGAAACATTCCGTTCTAAAAGCCTTTTTAGCATATATGCTGATGACAGCACTATCCTTGTATCTGGAAAAGATGTAAATGCTGCAGTACTTAAATGTAATGACGTTCTTACTCAGTTATCTACCTGGTGCTATAGAAATAAACTAAAAGTCAATCTAAGTAAAACGAAAGCCATTATATTCCGCTCTAGAAATAAAACTGTTCCACACCATGACGCTATACTTTTTGAGCAGCAGATTATAGAAATAGTACCAGAACATAAAATATCAGGAGTATATTTTTCTTACAATTTGAATTGGAATGCCCATGTTGATTACCTTTGCAAAAAGCTCTCCTCAGTCACGGGAATTTTATCGCGCTGCCACTCATTATTGCCTCGAACAATTCAGCTTCAAATATATTATGCCTTATTCATGTCCCATGTAAATTACTGCTGCCTAGTTTGGGCAACGACAACCAAAACCAATATAAACCGACTTCTTGCAAAGCAAAAAAAAGTTTTCCGTACAATTGGCAACCTAGACCGCGTGTGCAGCACAAAGGAGGTATTATCCACCTTTAACGTTATCCGCCTGGATCATACCTATGACTACAGACTTTTACATACAATGTATTTTTTACCTCCTAGTGTCACCACATTCATAAAGCAACTTGCTTCACTAAATTGTCGCGAAGTTCCTGTGCACACCAGAAACAGGGACATATGGTTTGTGCCGTATTTCCATAACAATTATAAATTACAGTCCCTTGCTCATAATGTACCGAGCATATTAAACAGATACAATCATGCAATCGGATACAGCAAACGTGAGCTTACTGCGCTGTTCTGTAAAATATAAATACCGCATTTTTTTGTATGTGTACATGCATCTATTTCATTGGAAAAAAAAAACTTTTGCACATCTGCGTTTTATGGCATTATATAATGCTGTGATGATATGATCACACCTCGTTGTGTATTTTCTCTAGCATTGTGTTAAGATGTGTTGATATTGCGAATAACGCTGTGTATTATTATTATGCCATTACAGGCGCGCTTATATATGTGTCAATGTGTGTGGATATGTATGCATGTATATATTGATTGATTCTGGGGTTTAACGCGCCGACGCAACGCAGGCGATGAGGCGCGCCGTAGTGGAGGGCTCCGGATTAATTTTGACCACCTGGGGATCTTTATCGTGCGCCGAAATCTCGTACACACGGGCGTTTTTGCTTTTCGCCTCCATCAGAAAAGCGGCCGCCGCGGCCGGGAATCGAACCCGCGACTTCGTGCTCAGCAGCGCAACGCCTTAGCCACTGAGCCACCGCGGCGGGTATGCATGTATATATAATGGTGTATATATATATATATATATCAGGGTGTCGAACCGAAAAAAATACCGGTTCGGTTACGGTTCGGGTTCGGGTGAAATAATTTCGTTCCGGTTCAGTTCCGGTTCGACAAAATCACGCACCGAACCGGTTCACGAACCGGTTCGGGAGCTTGAACCGGTTCGCGAACCGGTTCGACGAGTTGAATTATCACTGAAATTAGAAAAAAACATTTACTAGTTTAAAACGACCGTCAAGTCAAAACACAAACAAAAATTCAAAATTCTGCTGTTCCCCAAGGGCAGTGGCGCGATTGCAAAGCAAACTTTAAACAATCACGAGATATTAGAAAAGCGACGATTTACCACCTTCTTTCTCGCTCAGACATTATGTTGTCCCAGCGACTATTCATAAAGCCACTGCCAAGACATATGACGGTGGGATATGTTTTCTGTCCTTTCCTTTTTTGTTGAAATCGCAATCGTCGCTATGCAATCACCCATCACGCTAACCTTGAAGCCTTAAATTTATTCCTGCGTACTGGCGCGTTCAAATACCAGCGCTTAATACCAATGGCGCACATTTTTTATATTTGTAACAAAACAGAAAAATCCTACAACAGGCACATAAATACTACCCCTGAATAATTTGTTAGCTGTCACCTTATCGAATGTGTTAGCCACACTTTTGTTAAAAGTAAGCTTTAGTTAACGCTCAGTCACTGCATTATTGCTCTGACCACTGCAATTCCTTTTGCGATACCGAAAGTGTGCATTACAATCAGTATGTCATCGTACCGCCTGAACCCCTACCATCGTTCCGTGTGCTACATTGCGGAATCTTATAACAAATAATGCGGTTACAAAATGAAAGGGAAATTTGTCACGCGGAGCATGAGATGGGACTTTTTGGGTAGACGCTCTATAATTCGTCCACAGAAGTACTCCCCTCCGGAACGAGTCGCAGTAGAAGCAATGTAGCGAGTTGGGCAAACGGCTTAGCAAACGGCTTAGCCACTGAGCAGCTCCTGCGGTCACACTTGTCAAGTATTAATAATTTGCAGGTGTCGGACCTTTTAAACAAATTATGAAATGCAAAAAGTTTGCACACATCGAGTGTGAGCTTTCGCTGTTGCGCAGTGGAGCACTCCTGCAGCCTGATTGCTCCAATGAAGTCGCAACTAGGGAAGGGCAAAGTCATTTTATATCCCCTGCAAGCTGCCGAGAATGACATTTCGTTTGGTCAGCTTGCACTACGCTCGCGCCTCCAGCAGCAACAGACCATTGCTACAATGGTGCTAATTCATTTCCCCTGTTGTTACATAGAGCGTGATAGTGTTCAATTGTCGGGAGGGGAAAATACCCGAGCAAGTACGAAGTTGATGGTACGTGAAAGAAAGAAAGGCCTGAATTGCATTGACTGTGCAATATCAACAACAGAGGGTCGAACCGTTTCGGCATGAACCGGTAACCGTTATTTCTTTTTTCGGTTCAGTTCCGGTTCGGGTTCAGCGCGCTCAAAAAATAACGGTTCGGGTTCGGGTTCAGTTCCGGCAAAAATATCGGTTCAGTTCCGGTTCGACACCCTGATATATATATATATATATATATATATATATATATATATATATATATATATATATTTATATATATATATATATATATATATATATATATATATATATATATATATATATATGTGTATATATGTATGTGTACATATTTTAACTCATGGTTAAACTACGTTTACTCAGTGATTTTTCTTTTATTTTTGTTTTTATTACAAATTCTTACCTTTTTTTTCTTTCCTGTGTGTCTCTGCCGGCCCGCTATCAAGCACTATACACTGGTGTGATTACGCTATTTACGCTATCTGCTATGTAATGGAATGGTTCCCTGTCCTTCGTCACGCTCATTCACAGCTTTTAGTCAGGGAACCGTCCAGAATTCATTCTGGAAATAAAAGGATTTTTGCTTTTTTTTTGCTTTTTTGTTATGTCTCGTTTCAAGCATTTCGGACGGGAAAATTTCTGGGGCGCTCGTATTCATCCGTGCAGCTGGAGTTCCAGCAGCTGGGGAGGGAAAACGACCAGCTGAACAAACAGCCCGGCTGTTGCACTCCCGTAAATAGGAGTTGGACTAAGAGGCGGACAACCTGGAGTGCTGTTCGCAGCAGCGCGGGCAAAGAACCGCCGACATACAAATTGTTGCCGTAGCGTATTTCATGTGCTAGAAAAGTTAACGCCAATGGCCAAAACAACCCTTTGAATAAAAGCAGCAAACCGTTTAAGGAAAGTGTTTCTGCAGTCACTGCATGTTTGCGGTGCTTGATCTACAGCAGGCGTTGAGATAACGCTTTTATGGTTACTAAAATACAGCTGTAATCTATGGCCCCCAATTGCGATAGAAGCTTGCATAAAACAGCCGCTTTTAGCGTTTTCCGCAGTGCATTGAATCTAAGCGATATGCGGCAAGAAAGCTGCGGCAGGCAAGCTGCGAAGCTCGATGCAATCATGAATGGCAGGCCGCGCAACTGGTACAGCGAGCGTGAACGCACTCGGAAGGCGCTAACGGGTATAGGAAGAAATTACCCCCATGTGGGAATGTTGCTCTCTTTTCCCCCGGGAGAAAGAAGAGGGACGGCGCTAACGATGCGCACGGAGAGACGGGACAAGCCGACAGTCTGAACTCGGAGTTGGGGCAAGGCGCAAGGGGGAGGGTGGGTGGGCGCCACGAGCGCTCGGCGGGCGCCTGGCGGCGGCGTGGGCCCCTGCTCCGGCCATTGGGCCACCGGGGCGGGCGCCGACAGGACACGCGGCCGGCAGCGGTCGGCTGGTCCTCCTTCGCACGTGGCCGACTCCTCACGCCCGGCGGCGCGCTCTCTGATCGGCGTGCCCGATGCGCAGGCCTTGCTCAGCACGCGGACGCCCACCAGCCAGCAGCAGCGCCTGATCGCGCACCGCCGGCCAGAGCCATGCTGTTGCTGCTGCTGCTCCTCATCGTCGGCGCCGGCATCTCAGGTGAATCCCGCGCACACGTGCTCGCCACTCGGCGCTTGCCGCTCGGCGATGCAAAGTCGCCCAAGGCGGGCCTGGGCCAAAGGGGCGAAGCATTCCCTTGTCAGCTTTAATTTATACGTCAGCTTAAATGAGCAAGTTGTTTCGGGGTCAGCTCGGCAGTGACTGAGCCCCGCGGGTGTAGCTTTAACGGCGGCGAGCTGCTCGCTCGGCCTTTCCAGTCACGCGCATCTGCACTTCAGCTCGCTTGCTGCCCACTTGCTTTTAGTAGGTGCACTCGGGCCCGAGCGCGGAATAGACGCGGCTTATATAGAGTAGATTTGGCCGGCGGCTGAGCATGAGGTCTGTTTTTACGCGCCCTTTTCTTTCTCCGGCCGCTCGCACAGAGGGGAAGATCCGCTGATTTGGCCCGGAAGGCTCATAACTCGAGTGGGAGCATGTTTGTAACTTGTTCACGTCTCGTGTTCCGGGAGAGGAGGTGGCTTTCGATCGCCCCTTGGCAAACAAAGAACGGAAGCGGTCTTCTCAAAGGGACGCAGAAAGAGAGTGCGCGGGGTGATTGGGGCGATGAGTCAGTAGAGCACTTGGGGAGTCAACAACAGTCCGTTCGACTCGGCATGTAGGCCGCCACTCACCTCCACCACTCGCTACCCTGGTATTAGTTTCGAATGGCAGGACATATGCACCGAATGCTTCGCACGGATGCTATCTAGGGCACGGATGACAGAATACGTAGGAGTTTAGTGAAGGTATGAGGCTCACGTGCCATGGATATTTAAGATCATCAGGTACGACGTGAGATGATACTCACATTCTGCTCACAAGTGCCCAGGGCCATTCCTATAAACAAGTATGGAGACAACTAGGTGCGTTCAGTTAGTCCGAGAAGCGAATTTTTAATAGATTTTTTTATATATTCAAAGTCCACGGTAGCCTAATAGGCCGTATAAATTAAATTCAGGTGACGTTTAAGTTATAGATCGCTCATCACACGCATGTGAACATGCAAAGTTATGTTACATCATACGGTAGGGGAAAAACAAAAACGAAATACACATGTACGAAGATGGTGCGTTCAAGAGTATTATGATTGTTCGACTTGTGTGTAGAACGCGAAAAAGGCGTTATTTAAAACCTAAACAGCGGGAGATAACAATCTCGTTGTTTGGTCTTACCAACGCCTCTTTCCATGCTCGTCTCGATTTCGAGAGAGAAGCTGCTGCAACACATAGTCATTCGAAACGATATTTTTCTATTCAATTACAGCCCGTGCGTACCGTAAAATTTATAAGCCTCGTGCAATCCTTTCAACACCATTCTGCGTCCGACAGCCCTGCCGTCCTTATAAGGCATTTTGGACGATTTGTGAGGCAGTATTTACATGGTGCAACAAAGAAAGCAGGCAGCCATGTAATCGGTCATGCAGAAACAATACGGCCGGCCACAGCACAAAGCGTGCGCCCAAGCAGCGCGGCTAAAGGTGGACGCTGCTCCAGCTTGAGCGATACGATCAAGGAGCGTTGAAAGCGTGCTGGGAGACACCGAAGAGGCGGGGGTAAGTTACTAAAGCCGATAAGTGGATGGGATGTTAATCCCCCGGAAAGGACGCAGGTGATAAGCTGGGCCACGGCGAAATGGCAGGATAAGACGTCATGCAGTGGTAGAACACGGACGCTGCGAAGAAGTCACGATCCACCAAGACAAAACCGCGCTCCTAATAAATAGGAAACCATGCCCGGCGGACAACAACAAAAAGAAACGACCTGTGGGGCCGTACTGCTGGCCTTTAGCAACTATAGGGACGGGCAGCAGTGTGTTCCAATGAAGATTCAACTTGTCGCCGTACATGCCCCGTCCGAATAGAATTGCTGGCTACGCGAATGGTATCGACTCCGAAGATAGAACGAATGGGATGCGGCTTTACACTCGCCTCAGAATGCAGCTCGCGATTGATTCGCTGTGATTTACGAAAACTAGAACCACCCAGTTTGTGTTTAATATGTTATTGGTTCAACCAATAAGGATATGTATTGAACATGTTGTCCTAGAGCGTATGAATGGCTCCGTCTTGCTGATTTTCTTATACTGTACTTAGTACTGGTAAAAATTCGGACTACATGGATTACAAAAGGGTTAGTGACAGGCTCCTTGACGAATTTTCTCGCGAATGACATCTCACCAGCGCGAATAACGCTCGCTGTGTCGCCTCTGCATGAGAGCGTTGCGAGGGTTTGCCCTATTGGCGCCCCGCCGGTGTTGCGCGATGCCACCGATTTCGCATCACCACCGCATGGCTGATGGAACGAAATAGAACATGAGAGCAACGCGCAGCTGTACACACGTGTTCGTTGAAATGACCTTGACCGCATGTATAAATCGGGATTCGCAGCTCTCATGTACTCGTAAATACACGCTAGCTGGGAAAAGCAACGTTTACGAAGCTAATCGCAACAGCCTTAATACGTGACCTGAGAAACAAAAACTCACTTAAAGGGAGCACGAAGACAAAATGCAAGTTTATATAATGCACTCGAAAGACTGCTTCGTCCCAACATTGGTGCCAGTCTTAACGCAAACTTCAAACAATTAATGCATAAATAAGACATTTTATCAGCTAGCCCTTATGACGTCACAGGGACTCATTTGTACGGTTCCGTTCGAATGCTAACCAATTGAATGCTAACGAGGAGTGCAACCACTGATAACTGATTTTTAGTATTTTTCGTATTATGTTACTTCTGAAGTTGTGAAGAGGGACTTGGAAACTCGTTTTTTGTGAAGATGGCGCGTTGAGGGGCCGGAATGGAGTTCAGCGAGCTACCAATGGCTACTTCGTGAAAATGAAATAGGGTTGTACTTTGTCCTCGTGGTTCTTTTGAAGCGATACTCACGTGCGTTGTAATAGTGTCTAATCACCGTATCAGGTGTAGCTTATATGTCTCTTATTTTTTATTTGTCTAATTTACAGCCATCTTATTTCACCAAAAAACTGCACTGGAATTATTCGTTCCCCCACATCATTCTCTCATCAATTTGGTGTGGGTCCTACGTTAGTCCTGAAGGCTGAATTCAACTGATTTGCGAGAATGTTTGCGCGATCGGCCTAGTTCACAACGCGATGGCACAAAAGTGGTGGTGGCGCTGGCAATGGTAGCAACTGCATTTAAAATAACAAAAGCGCCCACAAAGAAACAGAACGCAAGCGCCTCAACAAGAACAAGGCACAACAAAACATAGTATACTTAAAAATAAAAAGGCATGCAATAGCAGACGACACTGCAGAGTTACCATCAAACCATATTACAAACCGCAGTGCGCGAAGCGGCCGCAAAGGGCTCCTGCTGCTGCTGTTCTTCACGCCAGAACAGGTTGTTTGAGAATGTAGAGCGTGCAAGGAAGTGTACCAAAGAAGACGCAACATATGCAGGGTCTGTGGAAATAAAACTAAAATGATTTGACACATTGTGTTATGATGTCGCAGCATCTACCGAAATCTCTGCGGGGAATGTGTTCATCTTCCTGTAGGGTTTAAGGGTGATACACAGAAAGTGAAACATAAAGCCTCAGAGGGACTAAAATGAGACCAGAAGACTGGTGGAGGAAAAGCAGAGAGTAAGTAATTTATGTCGATCTGTTAGAACCGATTGCCAGTCGCCCCATGCTACCACACGATACGAAGAGAATTCCGGCTGAATCAATCAATTCACCAATAAATAAATAAATAAATAAATAAATTCATCAACCAATCAATCAACGTTTTGAGCTTTAAAGAGAATAAAAGTCTATACTCCGGGTGAACAGGGACATTCATGGCTTACAGAGTTAAGCTGAACACAATAAATCCACCAATAAAGCTCGGATAAATTCACAGGGCACATTTAATGGGGCGAATCCAGTTGTACTTACTTGTACGCAAGGAAGGACGAACGGGCATGACATATAAATAGTGAAGTTGCTAGCATGATGTATTGCATATACACGCACAGCTTATCAATTTAGAATCGGCACTTACCGATGCAGATAAGCTGTTCAATAGTAGATCACGTAATATTCTTTGTCCTAAATACTTTTGTTCTTGGTTTTAGTGTTGTCGCCTCCGTCGTTGCTGTTTCTTCCAATCGGGCACGCAATTTCTATGCCCTAAGCTGACACCTTAGAACGGAGGCTCATACATTGTCCCATTCCTGGAATATCATGCTTCCGGTATTGTTCGCGCGGTGTGTTCCCGGAGTGTTTCTCTTTGCGTCTTTTTTCTGGAAACAGCGCTGCCATCTTCTTTTGTCCCCCCTTCGTGGCACGGCCTGTTACATTCTTTTGGGTGGCCTGCTGCTGCTTAACGACCTGCATGCGGCCGCGGCGCGCAATAAAGTGTCGGCAGAAATCGACTCGTCTCTTATCTTCTTTATCGCCTGCTACACGTGGCGTGTATTACATCTTGGAACAATGGGAAAACATACGATGCTGTCAAAGTGCCGAGAAATGTTCATGAGTCCCTTGTTTATCTCCCCGGAGGCCAGATACACCCGCCGACTATTGCTCAAGGCTAGCCGCGCAGTACGCCGCGCAGAATGTTCTCTTTCCGCGGAAACGTGTATTTATTTCTGGAAAACATTTTTTTCTTGCGCATTTTGTCTCACCCTGGTTTCCCCTCTGCGTCCTTCTTTGTTTCGGTAGCGCGTATAAATGGCAACAGCGGCGTTCATCGATCTTTCATAACTCACTGCAACCCAATGGATCGTTTTCGGCCCAGGATGGAGGCTTGCGCTTTAATGGGATGCTATAGACTGATCGCACTCGAGATCACCCAGTGGAAACACGGGAAGCCGATTTCTCCAGTGGGCCTTCTATAGCATGTTTAAAGCTCACCACATGGGTTCCTTTATCATGCAACAGTCGTAGGCAGCGGCTCGGCGCGTTTCGCCGCACGGCGCCAGATTTCCGGGGCGCGTAACTTTTCACTTCTCCTTCTCTGGCCCGTCGACAGCGCAGCCATAACGACTTTGGCGAGTTGGCTCGAGTGCCGTTAAATTTGTAGAACGCGAGTGTTTTACTACCGACTGTGAAACACGAGGCCGTAAAAGGAGGCCGCTGCTGGGTCCCACGCGCTTCGGAAACAGCGGGATTTCAATATTGTCGTGCGGCCATAACGCGGCCCCCGCTCTCGCGGATGCCCCTCCCCCAAACCAAGGCTGTGCCCAGGGGCTTACAGGGCACTGATCTGGAAACGAGAACCGGGGCCGCTTCGTCTCAACCCTTAGACCTCCGTTAGGCCGATAAAACAAAACATTTCCACGGGTGCACTCGTTAAGTTCGGATCTCGAAGATGGAAGAGAGTGCGATTAGGATTTATACAGTACTGTGGGAGGGCGAACTTGTTATTCCGCGCCTCCGTGCCCGTCGTGGTAGCACGGCGGCTAAACAAGGTTCCGACAGGGAAAGCTGATTCAAGAGCAGGTCGTGGTTGGTTTCCCTTGTAGTTTCGGATGTAGGTAGTTTTGGATGGCAAAAAACAACCATCGCTGGTAAAAATTCATGTAAAGCCTGCCACAATGGTGTGTCTCACAGCCCACGTATAGAGCTTCGTCACTTCTGGCACTGATTGATTTTGTTCGATGCACGCACCTGTTGACACGCGCTAACGGCAGGAGTATACATGCTAAAATTCCTTATAAAACGTATATGTACGTTTGTGCACAGCCTACGCAAAGTGTCAGCAACGACCTCACATGCATCTGCCTGATCACTGCTCGACTGGGTTGTCACAACCCGTGGATGTTCGCCAAGGTTATCACAGCACGTGACATTTACTGCCTATGCAGTTCAGAGCTGTCGAGACATACCACCAATCAAGGAAGATTATTTGGCTGGATCCTGAGTATTCCCTGTACAACACGATGTGCCTTTCTGCTGTCCACCTGACGTCAGCTGAAGCAATGAGCGCGGCGAACCTAAATATGTGAATAATCACAACTTTTCGCAATAGCTGCATTGTTGAGGATTGAATTCGCTCCCGCAATGTGTAAATTATACCAGAAAAAAAGGGAGGCTCTAACCGTACCAAAAATAAAGAGCATCGTGCGCGCAAATAATGGCTTGAAACGTAATGTCACACACGCACACAAAAATTAAGGTGCGACGACAGTAACGCGTTCGACCAAGCAAGTAGGCCCCGAAAAAGTAGCGCCCCCCTGGCGCTTTTTCATCCACGACTCGGGTGGAAGTGCGTAGACGGTCGCGTAAACGTCCGCGAAACGCGGCGAAAATATCTGTTCGGTCGGGGCATTGGAAATACCGCGTATGATATTGCTTCCCGAGACAACGCATCCAATTCCGGCCTTGCGTACCCGCGCGTGCCCCTTTTCCTGCTCCCCGGGCCGAAGATAAATGACCTCGGTGGGTGAAAGTGTTAAAGTCCGCGTGCCGGCGCCGCTACCAGAAGACAGCGCGCATTACGCCGCGCGCTCTGCTTCCGGCTGCCTGCGACGAAGCACAAAATGAACGCGCGTTGACTGCGGAGAGCGCGTATATGCGCGGATGGGTCTTGTTGTCGCAGCTGTTATGGAGGGAGCGAGGTCGGCTATCGACCAACCTTCGTAGTGAGCTCCTCCTGTTTCAGCATAGGCGCCAGTAACCCGACATCGCGGGGCCGAATTCTTTCGCGCCGCGGTTTGTGTATCGTGCTCTGCCTTCGGCTCGTTCATTTCCCTTTTTCGCTGCCCGCGCAGAGATATGATACGTGTTGCCATTCGCCAGTATGTGGGAGGGGGGGGGGGACGGAACCTTAGCGGACGCTTGAGTGACGTGGAGCGGCAAGGAAGACGCGACTGGCGTTGACGGAGCGCTCCTTGATCACTTCGGCAGAATGTGAGGCATCCTGCACTTCCGCCGTCGCGGTTAATGTGTACACGCCCCGCCGCTCTTGAGCCAGTTATACGACCGCAAGGAACAACGGATGGCCACTTCTAAAGTGCGCTCTGTCCGCACTCGAAGGGAAGATGATAAGGAAATGCGTTTCCCTGAAGGCCACGTACGTCACACTGAATAAAAGGCGTACAAAATGCATTTAAGTCGGACGTTTAATGCCCCTGGCCCATAAGGATAACCGTACTGGAGGGCTAAACCATCTGGCGTTCATTAACGTGAGCTGAAATCTCGCACCGGCGGGTTTTCTTTTATTTTTTTGACTCCGTAAGAACAGCAGTTGGCATCGCAGGGATTCGAACCCGTGACCGCGTGCATGCTAATCAGCAGACCATGCTAGCCAGAGCCAGCGCAGCGACCAAAAATGCATGGGAGGGCTCCATGTATAGCGACCAAATTACTTCAACAGCTCCATGTCAAAGTGTCTCGTTCTTCCGCGGTGCGGCACGCGCCGCTGTGACTCAATGGTTAAGGTGTTGTGCTTCTGAGCCCAAGGACGCGGTTTCGATCCCACTCGCGACGGTCGCTTTTCTTATGGTGAGCCGAAAAACAAAAACGCCTGGGTCTGGAGATTTCGGCGCGCGTTAACGGTCCCCATTTGATGGAAGCAATTCGGAGCCCTGCGTCCAGTACGGCGCGTTTCATAGCCGATCTACAGCTTCGACGCGTTAAAGGGACCATGAAGACTAAATAAATGTGTTGTTTGTTAAAACGACTGCATTATCCCGCTGACAGTGATACCAATTTTATCCCGAAGTTCCAACAACTAAGCTATATATTAGAGATAACAGACAAAGCTGTACTGGTGGCCCCGTCACTTCCTGGCCGCCGAGTTTCAACGCCCCAGGATGTTGTTTGTGCGATTGGCGGCCGCCTACCTAAGCCACCGCCACAAAAACATGGCTGGGTGGTTTAAAGGGACCCTGCAACACGCGTATGGAACCACTGCGAAAGCTATAGTTATCGCCAGCACGGAGCGGCACTGCGTGATTTGCTCGTCGCGCCAGATACGCCTTCCATTTCCGCTTTGTTTTTGCGGCTTTATTTCTAAAGTTGCTATCGAAAAGTGTTCATTGCTGCAACCGAAGGAAAACCGGCCAACAGCCGCTACATGGCCTCAGTGACGTAATTCGAGCCGCCGAAGAACGTCAAGACCTGGAAAGAGTGCCGAAACTTTTGAGCAAGTTCCCAAGTCATCTGATGGGCATAGAGCAGTAATTTTCGGCTGAGGTACTTTGGGACCCCCCAAATCCAAGTACTGGGGGAGTTGGGTGACTACGTTCTGCAAGCATTTGAGATCTCAAAAAAAAGTTGAAGGAAGCGTTGCAGGGTCCTTTTAAATGGAGCCTCTAGTTCTGTGGGATCGTGAGGTTCGAGTGCTAACGTGCGGTTAACACGCTGATAACTATGTTTGTACTTTCCCCTCTATCCGTCGATGCTATGTCGCGTAGCACGGAATTTGAAAGTTGTTCAACGCTTCTTGCGTTGTTGTTTTTGCTGTTATAAACCATCTTTCGGGGCTGGAATAGAGCTGAATAAGGTACCGAGGGCTATTTTTTTTCATAATCAAACACACATATTACTTTTCTTCATGGCCTCTCTACACCCCAGAATTTACACCACCGTACTGAACGGGTGGTCTCTCTTCGCACATTGCGTCATTCCGGAAGGGACTAGATAGTGCCCCTTGGAAGCACAATACGTTCTCTTTCATCTAGAAACAGAACACAAGTCTCCGCCAGTAGGTCTTCTCTTGGTTTGACGAATTTAGTTACAACGGCATTGGAGAACGTTGGTATATGCCTGATCGGCGACCTCTCACGAACAACGCGTTCTTTATACATAAAAAAAAATAGATGAGGTGGGGGTGTCGGTGATAATACAAGGGGCGGTAAAATAGTGATTCAATTAAAAGAACAGCTGAGCAATAGAAAGGGCGAAGGCGAATAAGGCGAGTGTAAGTGGCAACTATAGTTCAAATGATGGGGTGGCTTTACGAACTGTTAGCCGGCAGGTGGGCTTCACCTTCCGGCTGTGCTGGCTTTACAAGCATCTGCGATTCGAATCCTCGGCACGCTACTTCACGACCTCGGCGTGTTCGGTTGAAAACGGCCATAACTGGCTCAGCAACGCCCATCCATTCATTTTCTTTTCAAGGGAAGCGCCCTGCCTCATTTAAAGAGGTGGAAGGGCCGTCCCGTCGACAGACCGACTCGTAAACAGGGGAACGCACAAGAGGGGCGGTCAGGCTTATTCGGGCTGGAGCGGGCCGATGCAACAAAGGGGCCCTAGTCGTGAGTAGCGGAGCTAAATTGCTTCCGGCTCAGTCTAGGTGGCCAGTTCGAAGAGAATGACCTCGCCTTACATAGCTTTTGCCACATTTCCAAGAAGCTGGCAGCACCGGTCTCCTTCGCACCCCACTAGCGCCCCGCGCCTGGTGGGAAAGCGCGCACTCGCCAGCTACGTGGGCGTACGCGGGTAGAACAATGGCAATCGCGAAGTACCCACCCCTCCTTGGCGCACGCCATGGGCTTCCTCCAAAAGGATGCGGGAATACTTCCAAATTTCAACAAATTGTGGAGATAAGATATATACGCTGCCCGCCCGTAGATTAGCCTATGAAAATTAGCTGATCTAATGTGTGTTCCTCAATAGGGAGGATGCCGCTCCCAGGTCCGTTCCTGTCGCTATTGGCGGGTGGGATGAGAGGCTTCTGTCCCCCACCAGGAGCGACGAGGCTGCCAGCTGCGCTCCTCAGCTTTTGCAGGTCGGTGGGAGCGCGATCGACCGTCACTGCTGCCCGGGCTGAAGGACGTCATGCCTTCCTTACGAAATGCAGCGTTTCCAGCATTGCGTAACCGTATTTTTCACGAGGATGCGACAGCCCGCGGTATTTTCTTCTTTCGCCTAAATTCGATTGATATTGCGGATATTTTCGGCTTCAAGGGAAAAGCATTTGGTCGTGGCGGCTGCTCATCGCCGAGGACGTCGTGCGGACACGCTTGTTTTTGTGCTCCAAACTGAAAACTGAAAGCCCAGTGCGGTATGCGGAAATTCCAAGCTTGTACCCGCCATGCCTTGTATTTGGCGGGTCTGTACCGTTCGAAATAGCAACCGGTGGGGACTTTTCATTTGAATGGCTTCCAAAAGCCTTCGAAGCGAATAAAGGACGGACACAGGAATGAGGAACGTAATATATACAGATTTCGGATTTTATTAGTTCCAAAGAAATGGCCGCGTATCTCCTCACTTCCCTCCAAATGTCGTAAATGTCGCCCCCGCCACGTAACTGCCCCTCTTCTCTCCCCCACCCACCTGTCGTGCTCTTCCCCTCCCTTCCGGCTTTCTTCTCACGATAAAAATGTAAGAGGTTTGCGAAAGTCAATTCAATTTTCCCGCGTTCCACTGCTCGCGCCATCTACTGGAAACTTTTGTTACTGTTGAACTTGGAACACTGCCACGAGGTCCTAGCTCGCACTAGCGCTTTTTGTATTTTCGGATCAAAACATTTTTTTTAGCGCGCATTGTGTTTATTTTCGATCGCAAAAATAAAGCGGCCATGTATATTAACTTTTTAAGAATAGCATTTACGTATTGACGTATTTCCTCAAGTATGCGTAATGTTTTATTTTTCCTGAACAATGTTGGCAAGTAGGGGGTGGGGTTCCGGATTTAGTGGTTTAAAAAAGTTTTGCTTATATAAACCTGTCGTTCAAGCATTCTTTTAACTTTTGGCCGGAAGGCTGAATCGAAGAAGGGGGGGGGGGGAGAGAGAGCAGGCGGACATTTTCAAGTTTAAGTTGCCGAAGAGTGGCTATTAAAAAGTTGTTAAAAAGTTCACATTTTACTAGTTCCACAGATTTTCTAGCAGTAGTACCCGGCGGTGCCCGAGTGTGCCGGTGTAACAACGAGTGTACCACATACGGAGTAATCCGCCGAGCACGCAGTTTTTCCCAAATCAGGTTCACCGGATTAGGCATTGTTTGGGACCAACCTTCAAATTAGTTTGTTGACATTCGTAAGCGTTACCCATATGAGCAAAAACCAGTTTGACCGGCGGTACGAACGGGCCTGCGACAAAATCAAGAATTTCCAAAGAGACATTATAGATTTTTGCACCTAACCAGTATGCCGATACCCCAGAGCCCAATGGCCCAATCGTGTACGGCGTCCGTCTCGCTGCTCACCGTCACCATGAATAATCAAGGTGCCCCGTGCGGGGCGTCTACAACGTACTTACAAAGGTAATCGCTAACAGAATTTCTGCAACCTTAGATTTCTGTCAACCTAAAGAACAAGCAGGGTTCCGTAAAGGTTATTCAACAATGGACCATATTCACACGATCAATCAGGTGATAGAGAAATGCGCTGAGTATACTGAACCCCTATATATAGTCTCCATAGATATGAGAAAGCATTTGACTCGGTCGAAACCCTAGCAGTCATTCAGGCATTACGGAACCAGGGGGCAGATGAGCATTATGTAAGCATACTAGAGGATATCTACAATGGGTCCACAGCTACCATCATCCTCCATAAGGAGAGCAGTAAAATACCTATAAGGAAGGGTGTCAGACAAGGAGACACAATCTCTCCAATGTTATTCACAGCATGTTTACAAGAAGTATTCAGAACGTTGGATTGGGAACAGGTGGGAGTAAGGGTTAATGGAGAATACCTCAGTAACCTCAGATTTGCTGATGACGTTGCCTTGCTAAGTAACTCGGGGGACGAATTGCAAAGCATGCTTTGCGCACTGGACGAACAGAGTAGAACCGTGGGCCTGAAAATTAATATGCAGAAAACCTAGTAATGATCAATAACCTCGGGACAGCAAAGCGGTTTGAGATAGGTGGCGAGGCAGTGGAAGTGGTAAGCGAATATATCCACTTAGGCCAAGTTGTGACCCCAGATCCCAACCATCAGGCAGAGATAATTAGAAGGATAAGAATGTGGTGGGGTGCATATGGCAGACATTCTAAGATAATGAATCTGAAGAAGAAAGTGTATGACAGCTGCATCTTACCGGTACTCACCTACGGGGCAGAAACCTGGAGGCTCACTAAGAGGGTTCAACTTAAATTGAGAACGACTCAGCGTGCAATGGAGCGGAAAATGATAAGTGTAACATTAAGGGAAAAGAAGAGAGCGGAGTGGGTCAGGGAACAAACACGTGTTAAGGACATATTAGTAGAAATTAAGAAAAATAAATGGACGTGGGCAGGGCATGTAATGCGAAGGCAAGCTAACCGCTGCTCATTAAGGGTAACAGAGTGGATCCCTAGAGAAGGCAAGCGTTGCAGGGGGCGGCAGAAAGTTAGATGGGCAGATGAGATCAAGAAGTTTGCGGGGATAAATTGGTCACAGTTGCCACAGGACCGAGGTAATTGGAGAATAATGGGAGAGGCCTTTGCCCTGCAGTGGGCGTAGATAGGCTGCTGCTGCTGCTGCTGCTGCTGCTGCTGCTGATGATGATGATGATGATGATGAGAAACAGATAATTTACCCAAAATCCTGATTCGCACCATTGGGGGTCGGTTAAGCTTTTAGACATTCGTATGGGCTACCTATACCCGCAAAACCGAGCTCCATAACCGATCGGGCCCGCGATATCATGACGAATTCCTGAAAAAAATAATTTAGTTCTTTTTCACTCCCTCAGGGAAGTAATTTTAAAAAAATTCAGTCATATTGAGCTTCTACAGCACTATAACAATGTAATCCCGATATTTCAAGCCTCTAAATCCAGCAGTTTGGCTTGGCGCTGCTATTGCGTGTTAACTTGCTAGGCCTTTTCAGAAAACCCTGTTAATGGTGTAATATAAAAAAATTCGCTCTCGTGTTTCAGCGGTGTCTTAGAGCAAAATGCATAAATGTGTTTTTCCGCATTTGTATGAGTCACCTTTTTGAGAAAAAAAACCAATTCGAAATACTTAAGGACTGAACATATCGTGAGAGATAGAGAGATAGATCTTTATTTGTCCAGCGGAGTCTGATGTATGGGCCTAGTCCCTTGAAAGTGACCCCTAGTCCGGGATTCCTTGGCTTCGGCTAGCTGTCCTTGTCCGGGTAACCAGGTTGAGCTGGGTATCCGGGTCTGGGCTGGCCAGGGAAGCCCTCCACTGCTCGAATGTGGGGTTGGGATGTGGAGGCAAGTCTGGAGTGCGTTGGCACGCCCGTACTATATGGTCTATGGTGCCAGGCTAGGGATGGTGAGCAGAGAGGGAAGGTTGTTGGGTGGGCTTGATGAGGTAGAGGCGGCGGGATGGGGACAGGTATTTGTCTGGAGTCGCCGCCAAGTTGCAGAGCTCTTCCTTTCGGGAGAGGCGCCAGTGTGGTGGTGGGAGGCTCCGGCGAGTTTGCCTGTAATGGGCGAGAATTTCTGTGTAGTTATAACTATCCAAGAAAACTTTTCAGAACACTCAATAACTGCACAGTAACTACTTGTGAGAAAAACGTCATGTTCCAAAATGCTTGGACATGCCTACAGAGCATGCTCCGATACACTACCGACACCTCCTAAACGTGCTCGCAATATCGCACGGGTTTTCAGTGCGTAATTAAGCACCTCCCCGTTGTTTAAATGCTGGTGAAATGGAGCTATATGAGTCATGTATTTTATTAATTTCGTTAAGAATTGGACGGCGGGCGTCTTAGGCTGACGAAATAGTGGGTTTTTCTCACAACACTCCGCCCTCAGGAAAAAAAAAAAAACTGTTGACATTGAATTTCCCTGAAGTAAAACTGGCGCTTGCGCTAGTTAGTATGGCTGCATGTTCATAAACGTATCACAACGATGCACAGGAGAAATACGAATTTACCGCAGAGCAAACGCTGACTCGTCCTGTCCGTTTCCGCACAGTGCTTGTTAGGATACATTAAAATACAATTTCTCAAGCAGGCCGACTTCTACCAAACGCAAAATTGTCTCTCTCGTTCCTAAAAATTCAAACCCGTCTTCCCCCAGTTGTAACGAAAGATACATCCCCTCTCCTCCCATGCCAGAAATGGAAAATAGATGTAACACCGTGCCAAGATTTTGTACTCCCCTGCCGCATCCCTATTATCTTAATCTCAGGATATATATCTGGCCCGAAGACACACTAATATAGTTTCCCACAGGGGATGCTGCCTTAATGGATCACGTACCGCACAGGGTTTCCATGCTGTAAAATGATTGTCCTCTTTCCTCCATATCACACAGTGTTTCTCAACAACATTCTTTAAAATTAGTTTTTTGCTTCTTTGTTGGTCAACACCCTTTTTTCCACACAAAAATGGTGTAGGCCACGAATAAGGGTGTTGAGATTCAAGAAAAATAGTGTAATGGCCTCCCAACACCCTTTCTCCACTTATGATACACCCTGTTTGGCCTAAAAGGGCGCAAAAAGGTTTAGTGTGAAGTTAAGAAAACATGTGACGGGGAGGACCGACAACCGGTAGACGCCCAGGGTACACAACGGAGTGGCTCCACAGAGACGGGAGTAGTAGAAGCAGGAGAAGACCAATAGCTCGATGGAGGGATGAAATAAAACCATTCCGGGACAAAGCGGAGTTGAAGCTTGATCGAGGAGAAGCCAAGATCGTGAGACCAGCGGTAGGCGAAGCACGGGGCACGTGGAACCCCACGTGCCCCGTGGCGGTAACAACGGTGGGTGGTAACAGTGGGTGGTAACAATGGCTACTCACCGGTAGCTACCGGTGGTTACCACTGGTTGACATGGTAACCAGTGCCCAGTAGGGGGTCATTCACTCGTCACCATGGGTGGCCGGTAAGTGGGTGAGAGGTTGGTAACTACCGGTAGGTAGCCGTTGTGGCCCACCAAATTCCCAGTCAGTCGGCGACTTCACCGTGTTCTGGATGTAGACAGTGGAGAGTTGGGGATGGGGAGGTACGGGATGCCTAGCCGTTTGTCATATATTTTCAAGAACGACCAGAAGCAGAAATGCCAGTACCAGTCATCTAGCTACATGTTCAATCTTTCTAACAGTTGTTTTCTCTTTGTCCGCGTTAATGTAACTATGCTATTTCACGCTCTTGTAAACTTCGTTGAGATGTTCTAGCCACGTTAATAGTACGGACGGTCACTAGCCGCTGTCCCTTGTACCGTGCATACCAGGAGACCAGGTGCAAGTGCTCCCACATGGCTTTCTGCGGTTTCATGAGAACAAGGGTAAAAACGGGAATTTAAATGAAGGAAGCGGTACGCAAGAAGAAGTTGCACTTAGCATGCGGCTCATTTTCAAATTCTGCCTCTCACTGGGTGGAGGCCCTAAGAACTTCCTTGCTCACCAAAATGTTTGTCTCTCTCTCGAAAGGGTTTACAACAGCTGCACGACCGCACACTCTGCTGCGTCCTTCTCCCCCTAAACTGTTAATATGACGCGCAGTTAAATGCCAAGACGTGCATCAAAATCTTTGCAACGAGGACATAGCGATGCGTGTAATTTCCTGCAGCGGCCACCCGCCCAGCGCTGCAGAGATTGGCCCTGCGTGCAGATCGCTGCGGCGGCGGCGGCAGCAGCAGGCAAGCAGCGTCCTCCCTCGCTGGCGCGCGGCTCCCGTCGGCCGGAATTCGTTGCCCGCCGTTATTTTTGCTCCTTCTCGCCAGCTGTTTCTCGTAATTAAAGTGTCCTTTTCCTCCGGAGCGACCTTTTCTTTTCCAAGAGAGTTTCAATCGAAAACACGCTCCGCCGGGCTTTTCGATTCTCGGGCGTGTGCCCGGCGTGTACAAGGGCGCGATGGGGAAGAGGCAGGAAAAAAATAAAACGGCACGGAAGGGGGCGCGAAGTGGCGCTGGCAGCCGAGCGCGTCGGCGGGCGTCGCGACGAGTAATTAGCCAGCGCCTAAGAGCCGCCTTCTGTGACGGCGGCACGACGAATGGGCCTGATTGACCCGGCAGCAGCGGACCTGCTGCCGTGCTCGATTTTAATTCGCTCATACACGCGCCCGCCAGCCCGCTCCGAAGGCGGCCTTGCAGCGCCGACCGCGCTCGGGACAGCTCTTAATTTCTCCCCACTTAGACTGCTAACGTGCCCAGAGATTGGTGGCGTTTAATTTGCATTCCCGTTTACACTCCTAACATCAGCCGTATAATGACCGCGACGACAGCCAGCTTCCGGCCTCGTCCCGCACTTTCAGCGCGATTCCCGCCAAATCGGGGCCGCGCGAGGGAGGGAAAATTCCGCGACGGTGCGCGGTGCACTTGTTTCGTCGTGAGCCGCCGCCGCAAATGCGCAGTGCAGTTTACGCGCGGCGGGCGTCTGCTTCGCCTTTAGCCTTTGGCCATACTGAAGAATGCGCACTAGGCTGCAGGGAAACTACACGGATTTCTGGCTATTCGCTCTTGGAATCCGTGACTGACAGGGGACGAAGCAGAGTCCTGTTGGCGATTCGAAATGATCTGACCTTTGTTGTTTACAGTGTGCCCTCGCACTCTTCTAATGAGTACGTCGCGGCTACGGTGAAACACAATGACGTGAAATTTACAGTCATCGCAGGCTACATACCACCACGAGCGAACTTTGACGCCAGGCGTCTGCACTCCATATTGATCAACACGCCATCACCGCATGTTCTTACGGGTGATTTCAATGCACATCACCCGGCTTGGGGCAGCAGAAAAACAACACCTCGGGGGAACCGCCTTCTAAACATCGCTAGTGATGCCGGATTACACATCCTAAACACGGGCACTGCCACATTCTTCCGTGGAAAAACATCAAGTGCTTTGGATGTGACAATGCTTTCTGACTCCCTGGTGACATCCGCGTCGTGGTTTGCTGATGTGGAAAGCTTCGGCAGTGACCATCTTCCAACTTACACAGTAATCAAGGGAATTGGTGGTGGTCCGCAAAAACTCACAGCGTGCAGCACGAACTGGGAGAAGTTTAGAGGTATCCGGGAGGATAGCAGTGCGAATTTTACTACACATGAAGAGTTTGCTGACGCTATCTCTAACGCGAGGGCTGCGTCCGAGAGACGTTGTTTGCTTCCCAAAGAAGTATCAGCAATAGACAGTGAGTACGGGCGCCTTTGCGCCCTCCGCAGGAGAGCAGAGCGGCGAGCACGCAAGACGTCGTCTCCGGACGACATTAGAGCTGCTAGACGTGCGCAGAAACATGTCCAAAAGCACATCCGCAAGCTCGATAAACTGCGCTGGAGCCAGTTCTGCTCTCGGCTGGATCCAAGAAAGCCACTAACACGTATATGGCAAATTTTTCGCACTTTAAGAACCCCGTCAAGTCCACTTTACCCGTTCTCGACGGTTGCTCTTCAGAATGGCGTTAGTGAAGTGAGTGTTGCAGAAGAATTTTGCATGAAGATCACCACTCCGCCCTGCAACGTTGTGATCTCGGAGGTGTCCGTGTTTTGTCACTCCACCACAAATGCGACGCTGATGGACGAACCTTTCACCATTGAAGAGGTCACCATGGCGGTGAATAATTTCAATTTGTCTTCTTCCCCTGGCGCTGATGGCACCACGTATTTGGCTCTACGCCACTTGGGCCCAGAAGCTCTTCATCAGCTCCTCTCCGTGTACAACGAATCGTGGCAAAGAGGGCGCCTTAAGGCCAGCTGGAAAGTCGCCCGGATCGTTGCGGTCCTTAAACCAGGCAAGCCGGCAACCGATATAGATTCATACCCGCCAATTGCACTTTTAAGTTGTATTGTCAAGGTGATGGAGAAGATGGTGTTAGAACGGCTTGCTTGGGACCTTGAAAATCGAGGTGTTTATCCATCGCAGATGTCTGGATTCAGGAGAGGACGAAGCAGCACGGATAACATACTTTCCCTGGCGGTGGATATCTCGCGACAAAAAGCAGCTGGAAACATCACCATAGCTGTCTTTTTGGACGTCAAGGCAGCGTTTGAAAGCGTGGCACACGAAGCTATCCGAAGAGAGATGACGTTCGTAGGGCTGCGAGGACGTATGTTCCAGTGGCTCTGCGATTACCTACAACATCGGTACGTCTATATGGTCACCAGTGATGGCGCAACGACCGAGCATCCTGTCACACATGGAGTTCCTGAAGGCGGCGTCTTGAGTCCGACTCTTTTCAGCATATGCCTTATACGCCTGCCAACGGTTCTTCCCCAAGGCGTCAATATTTCGCTGTACGCAGATGACGTCTGCATCTGGGCCTCAGGCAAAAACCGCCGAAACATTCGTGCCGTACTTCAGAGAGCGATCCTGGCGATGCGAAAGTACCTGAGATGCTTTTTCCCCTCAGAAGTGTGCAGCGATTGCGTTCACTCGGCGTGACGTCTCACGATATACGCTCAGTGTAGAAGGTACGCAGATACCCTATGTCAAATGCCACAAATTTCTCGGCGTCGTCTTTGACCGCTCGATGTCTTGGACTCCCCATATTCGGCAGTTGAAAGAAAGGCTTTTGTATTTTGTGCGCATCTTGCGCATGCTGAGTGGACAATCTTGGGGATGTTCCGTGTCCTCTCTTCTTGGACTCTATCAAGCACTCTTTCTCGGCCTTTTACGCTACAGCCTGCCGGCCCTGGATCAACTGTCTTCTACAAATTTGAAGGTCATAGATTCAGTTCTGGCGAGAGCTCTACGCGTGTGCCTGGGTCTTCCCAAATGCACGTTGACAATTGGAACACTGCGGGAAGCTCGGTGCCTCTCTGCGTCAGTGCTTCAACATCAAGAGTGCCTTCGAACGTCACTACGCCACGTCACTCGGTGCCATGCGCATCATCTGGCAGCCACCACTGCATCCCATGTAAAAGACTTGCTTCCAGCAAATTTCCAACGACCTGTGAAGCCAGCATTGCCATTGTGGATACTTGCACCATGGAATATAATAACGACAATTCCCGGAATAAGCAAAAAGTCGTCCATACCCGCACCTGCACTGAAGTTTTTCACACTTGAGTATTTATTTATCGCGTACGCAAGCCACACCCACGTTTATGCGGATGGCTCAGTGACCGAAGAATCATCTGCCATTGGCGTGTGGATTCCGTCGGTCCAGTGCACAACCAGGAAAAAACTGAGCCATAAAACATCATCCACCGCTACTGAGCTAGCGGCTGTAAGGGCTGCCCTTCATTTCATTGATTCACATCAAGCTCGACGATGGGTGATCTTAGACTCACGGGGTGCTTTGCAAGCTCTAAGAAGGCTGTCCAACCACTGCAGTCAGCTTGTGTGTGAAATCAGTGAAATCCACACAGCGGTAGTGCGCGCGAGCCATTACATCGTGCTTCAATGGCTTCCTGGGCATTCGGGAATAGAAGGAAATATAATACCTGATGCAGCCGCCAGCGCTGGCCACTCTCTGCGTAACACGACACAGCTTCCTTTCTCTCGAGAGGATGGTTGTGTCCTTATCTATCGAACTGGTTGGAGAGAGCAAATGTTGAAGTGGCAGCACCCTCGCAGCGGATATCCACCTCTACATGGAATTGACCCTTTCTGTAAATTCCGTGTTCCACCCGACCTAAGCAAAGCGTCTGAAGGTGTACTGCATCGTTTGCGTCTCAATGTGGCTTACACCCGAAGCTTCAAGTTCAAAATAGGGTGGGAGGATTCACCACTGTGCCCCACGTGCGCTGTGCGCGAGACTACCGAGCACTTGTTGTGTATATGCCCGCGATTTTCCGCTGCGCGAGTTACAGCGGTGAGCTGCCTGTCTCGTGTTCGACGCGGAGCAAGCCTTCAGTTGTGTCACTTTCTTGGACCCTGGGACAACAACAATGACTCATATTTAGGGACAAAAATTCTTCTGCGTTTTTTGCGAGATTTAGGACTATATAGACAAAACTTTGTAATTCTTCCATTGTGCGCATGGCTACGTCTGTACGCGCTTGCGTCGTTGTGTACGCTTTGACTCCTTTTTCTTGTTAGGCGCTCTGCGCTTCCTGGGCTCCATTCGCTCAATTTTTCTTTTCTTTTCCTTAACTTTATTTCGAGTTTTTTTCTTGTACTACATTGCGTGCCATTTTTATTTAACTTTTTTTTTTCTCACATTCACTTTACTGCAGTGTAATCATCCCCATCTGGCGTAGCAAGCACTGCCGCTAGCAGAGCTGACCTCTCCAGCCCACATTAAAGAGCTCTCTCTCTCTCTCTCTCTCTCTCTCTCTCTCTCTCTCTCTCTCTCTCTCTCTCTCTCTCTCTCTCTCTCTCTCTCTCTACAGGCAATGCACATATACTTTGTGCGTGCAATGGAGGGTCTGTATTAAATGCCAATAACAGTTGTTAGACACCTATTACAAGTCGCGTATTGAAATATTGTCGACCAAAGGCTTTTTTCGCTGCCGCAGCCGTAATGAAAAAGTTTCACCGCGTCTGTGTTGGTCTTAAAAGACCAACACAGACGCGGCGGGTGATTCTCACCACCTTATATACGGAAACATTTGAGATTCTTTCATCACGTGCCGTCGGCGAGACTCCTCCCTGCTCTGGTGACGAAGATATGACGCCAGGAGAGCGGTGTGGAATCATCTCTGAAAACATAAAAGGTGATGCGGAGCCAGTGTAACATGCTGCGCCGGCAGTTATGCGCATGCTACAAAGAAGGAGGGGATTTAGGGCACGCTGCAGCAAGGACGCACCAAGGTTGAGTGCGATTAACTGGTCAGCGGGACGAAGACGTTGAACCGTAAACGAGTCTTTATATGCCTGGGGTATGTGCATGGGAGTGGGGGTGGGAGTGTACCCTGGCTGCTGTAGGGACGTATGGCTTCGTGCCGCACTCGCTCGCCACCCGAAAGGGTGATTTCATGGCACGGGCGGCAAACCTTGCTTTGGTGAAGTCCGAATATACGTGAGGCGGGTAAAAAGGAACCAAAAAATTAAGAGCCCTTCCACCCCGTGAAGAGGGAAGCCCAGCGAAGCTGCCACTCTGGTGGGATTTGCTGTGTTGGGATTTCGCTATAGTAGGGATTGGCCATGTTGAATTTGGTTATGATAAGTTCACTATTGTACGAATATCAAGACACCTGCTCAAAGGTCCCGTTGTCATAATTTATTTCGTGACCATTGTTATAATTGCCTTATGATCACTGTAGTAGACGGCAAGTGGTTGCACTTTCACTGCGTCAACATTCTTCCCGAAGGTTAGGTCAATGCACGACAGGTGACGAATGGTGGGTACAGTGGCATCGGTGAAACACTTGAGCCCAAAGCGCTCCAACATGAAGGTAACTATCCACGCCCCCTCGGGTCTGCTGACATCGACATTGAAATCTCCCACGATGACGATGGAGGTATTGTCGGTAGGCTTAATCTCCTCGAAGACATCCACCGTATACCTTTCGATCTCTTTCTTCACCGTAGAGGGAGAGATGTATACAGTCGCGATTACCGTGCCGTTGTGCAACCTCACGGCACAGGCATCGGCACACATGGACACGACTGCTCCACCTGTGGCAGGCAACGGGTAAACTTCCACGCCACCGACGAACTCGTTCTTCACGTAGATGGCGACGCCCCTGGCCCGAGAATCGACATTCTTGTTGCAGGCGAGTGCGCTGAATCCATCTTCTTGAAGAAGGGCATCCGTCCACGTCTCTGAAAAGCAGAGCAGTTGCATCTTGCCTAGCACGGGGTCGTGCGTAACGTCGACGAAATGCTTGCGCAGAGGACGTATATTAAGGGCGGCAAGTGCAAATGTATGCGGCTGGACAAGTTGGTCATCGCACGTCTTGGTGGTCTAAATGGTGCGATTCAAGTCACTTGAACTCGTCCAGCAGATCACGATGAACGTTATTTCCGTGATAGAACGTAAAGTTACCCTTTGCGTTGGTCAGGCACAAGCGATTGATATCCGTGCATCTGCTCAAGGCGACGTACACAAGTTTCTTAGGGTGCTTCCGGTCGTATTCGTATACAACGGAGGCATAGGTAGCACCCTGGGACTTGTGTACGGTGACCGCACTGGCCTGCACTACCGGAAACTGTAGACACAATTACGTTTTATTACAGCGCGGGTATGGTAATCACGGCGCATGCCCTAGTGCGCCGTAAAGGTTACCGACAAAGATTATGCATTGACAGCAGGCGCGAACGCCCGTGCACGCGCCCTACTCTCTCACCCTATCCCCCTCTCCGCACCCCCCCCCCCCCCCCCCCTACCCCTTGGAACACCGTATTACTCAGCGCAGTTTTGCGATTCCGGGGGTTTCAGTGGGCCCCACAAGGTGGCGGTACGCTCTTTAGCGATTCTTGTCTCCATCGCTCTGTGACCGGAGATGATCTGCTGGATCCTAGCCATTTACAGCTTCGCTGTAAAACACGATACCGGTTCCACGAGACTTTGAACGGGCTACAAACTATCGCTGTGTGCCTCCTATTTGATTGCATAAGCAGTCTTTGAATTTTCATAAGATTAGCATACCTTGGCGAACTGCGGCACGTTTTTGCGTCGATTTTTTTCGGATGGAAACATGGCTCTGGAGACCGTTATTCTATATTTGTTGGCGTGCGCTCGCCGAAGCGGTGAGGCAAAAAGCTTTAATCGTACTCCGACGTTGCGCACATACGCTCATCAACGCGGAGCTAGGCGTTTTGCTGTTGAACCCGCTCAACGCACCGATCGGTTGGAAAGTGTTCACGTTGTTTCCAAAACCTCACATAGCGCGAGGTGCACCGTACCGTCGGGTAACCAGGTGCTTTTGCGTGGAAACTGCTCGCGCCGTTTGGATTTGCGCCACTCGCAAAGCTCTTTCTGAAGACGTCTTTACGTCTTTATACAGAGGGCGAGCAATACAAAAAGAGAAGTTGCCGCCTCGCGCCTCCCTCCGCAGCCCTACCAAGCCCCTACCACGTCCCTACCAAGTGGCCCATGGCACTGCCGCCAGTAACTCATCGATACTTAGCCCCGCCGAGTCCGCCCATTTGAGTGTTTTAGTTGCCCGTCCGTCGACTCTCGTTCGATTCGGCCAAGGATGCCTCGATGCGAGTCTAGGCCCGTGAATAAACTCATATGAGTCATATCATGCGGACTCTCATTATTTTAAACCAGTCAAACGATCATTCACTGCGAGTATCCATTTCGACGAGACTGAGTCACTGTGTTCGCTTCTCAGCTTTTAAGAGCAACCAACCATGTCGTCGAATGCTTTATTTTGATTGATTTATCCATTATGATGTATAACGCGCTGACGCTACGCAGGCCATGAGGCGCGCCGTAGCGGAGCGTTCCGGATTAATTTTGACCACCTGGGGATCTTTAACGTGCGCCGAAATCTCGAACACACGGGCGTGTTCGTATTCGCCTCCATCAGAAAAGCGGCCGCCGTGGCCGAGAATAGAACCCGCGCCCTCGAGCGCTCAGCACCACAATAATGCTTTATGTGACAATGAACTATGTGTGTCGGTCTAAATTGGTCGCTCTTACGTCACATTTCAGCATGTCCTTCTTCTGCGACACTTGGAGATAATTTCAGCATGAAACTCGGCTGATAAATGCTATTCTGTGCAAAAAAAAAAAAAGAACACATCTTTAGTCTCCTTCACCTTCGGGTAAAGCAAGCCAAATCGAGCGACTCAAGCTTACCCTGCAGACGGGCCGAGCTATCCTGCACCGACTTGGTTTCGAGACGAGCGTGGGACCCCAAAACCAAAACCGACGCATCCGCCATGCCTTGAGGGAATACATCATGGTTGCAAACGTCCCACGCAACATGCGTCCAGTTTACCACAAGGGGCGAAGGGAGCCAGGGTCAAGGCCTTGAGAGAAGCCTGCAGCAAGGACAGCTCAACAAGACATGTCGACGCTGCGAGATACCCGCCAAGAACCAAGTGGGTGCACGCGATTAGTGTGACAAACAGTAAATGAGATTACTTGAGCTCAGCGACGGTCAATACAGATGACACCGACTCTGCGGAGGAGTCTTGCCACCACCACAGTACCAGAAAGTTACGGCCTGCCGTAACTTTCAAAAAAGCCGTATTTCAGCGATGGCACTTGCTCTAGTATCTAGGGGTTTAACTCCATTGGACATATATATCGTTTGGACACCGGGGAACGGGTCCTTAGAGGGTAATGGCGCGGCAGATGCCACAACCGGAGGCCACTCACGCCGGGCTTCAACCCTCATAGGCACTAACCACTCTGCCGACCAACCACCCGCCGCAGCAGGGTGTGGAATATCGTGGGGTTCTTGAGGGCGACCTAGCCAGTACTCCGGCGTAGGCCACCACGCTAGCTCCCGGCGTGTCAACCACACGGGCTCCCGAGCCTACGGCAGCCCAGCGAGGTTCGCCGATACGAGAACAGAGTAGACAGTAGTGCCGAAGCACAGCTGTTTATTTGGGAACTCCCAAAGCATGCGAGCACAAGGCTCGACGGCTTTCACAAATCACGCCGTCCGGGTCATCATCGCGAACGGGAGGCAGGCACTCACGGCGCGCGACAAACAACAGTTCCCACCTGAGATAGATACATGGCGTCCGCACTCATCGCCGCGCTGTTCCGCCGACCCTGCCCCGCAGGGCTGCCAACCTGCGAAGACATTTTCCCCCTAGCTCAGATAAGTTCCCTAGATTTCCCTAGAATTTTGCTGAATGCGGTTATCAGATGTTTTCTCTCAGATATTGGGTTCAAGTTATGCGATATGACTGCCGAATTTACTTTTACGGCATAATTATGAATTCGTTTGAAACCATTTTTGAAGTAACGGAGATGAAAGTGAAAAAAATGTTGGAGCACAATTTGTAATGCTTTAAATATTTTATTTCATTGAACCACAAAAGCAATAGAGGGTCATTACGTGGGGGGGGGGGGGCATGTAATAGTGAATAATACATATAAAAATTACCTATAAAGTGAAACCAATCGCTCGGCGCACACACAACGATACGACATTCCAAGAAGCACTACGTGTTACAGCGCCTTGTATATAAGCCGAAGACGTGTTAAATTATAAAAATAACATAATCAAGAACACCGCAATTCAATGCAAAACACAAAAATATTGTACTACGTCCACGGAGCAAGAATATATAGGAGGCGAAACGGCCGATTGCGGCAAGCGCGGGCGAGCGGCCAGATAATGTCACAATGAAAACCAAGGCGGGCTGCAAAGCTTGGTAGCTGGGAAGACAAAGGAGAGGGTAGCGGAACCTGATGGACAACGTGATAGCGGCCTCGCTTATTCCGGGGCTAAGCAGTGAAATGCCGATTGCGACGGCCGCGCAGTTTCTTCACCCGCTGCAGAAGCCGCTAGCTTAGCCTATGATGAGCGCTTGTGACATTATCTGATCGCGCTAGGAAGCCTAGTTTCGCCTCATATCTTAATCTTGCTCCGTGACTGCGACACAGAGCACTTGTAATAGCATCCAAGTATACATGAAAGAAGGATAATAGGAACGAGCACAGACGATGCGCAGTGCATGAGATATTCGAGCGAGCAAGTTTATGAACTTCATCAATTATGTTCTTTTGCTTTTTAAACCAGCAGTGTCAAACGTAGGAGCGATGGCTTCGCTCGATGCACATTAATGGGAAATAGATATCTGCGCTTCATCGAGAAACTGAAATACATAGGTACATAAAAAATAATAAATGTTAAACTTAACAAAGGACACCATTACACGACTGAAGGCATAGGTACATGTCGACGTAAAAATTTCCCTAGATTCTCATAAATTTCTATTTTTCCCTAAAGACAACTCAAATCCCCTAGATCTAGGGAAATTTCCCTAGAGTTGGCAGCCCAGCTGCCTCGACCGGGCCTCCGGCGAGACTCTCCCCGTCTTCCGCGCGCACACGTTCGCGCCGCCCGCGCGCCTATGCCCCGCGCGGACTGGTGATGCCATCTCTCGGGGGCCGCCCACGAACCAATGGAGCACCGGACCGGTTTCAGCGCTACGCGTCTCTGCCGAGGCGCGCGTCGGCTCGGGATCGCGGGACGTGGTTCTCCACGATTCCCACAAGGGACATACTAGAGCACTACAGGCTCTCATAAAAAATACACCCGCCGCCCCACCCGAAGCTAACCAAGGAAGAAGCCACACAATTCCGGAGACTGCAGACAAACTCATTTCCGCAAGCCACGCAGATGCACAGGAACCACCCCACGCTCTTCAGCTACGACTGCTACTTCACCTCCGGGACGCCAAACACGCTGTACCACATGGCGTGGGAATGCAAAGGCGTCACGAAACTACCAGAAGTCATCGCAGCGACACCGGAGCAGTGGGAGGTCCTGCTGACCAATGATGTCCTGGAAAACCAGCGTGGCCTGGTGACCAGGGCAGTTCTAGCTGCAGCTGGCCATGGCATCGCGGACCAGGGACGCCACCCACCATGGATGACTGGCAACTATCCCGCGCTCCTTTCTTCCCATGCAATGGGAGCCATCAACGTTTTCCTCCTCCTCCTCCTCCTCCTCCTCCTCCTCCTCCTCCTCCTCCTCCTCCTCCTCCTCCTCATTTTTAGTCATCTCATTCAATCCTTTGTTGGCTTTTACTGGTTTTTTGTTAATTGCCGTATTACTAGTTCTCTTATCTTTAGCTTACCAGTACGCCACATGTTATACTATAACTTCTTGATTATTTGCGGCGTCAGCTGTTGCATCTAGAATTATTGCACTCGGGATGTATGGTGTTCACATACGTCATGTTGATTTCTGACCTAGTTCTGTGTGCACCAGTTTGCACATACGTACAACATGTATACGTACAACAGTGTACACACGTACAGGGGTAAGTGGGTAGAAGAAAATTTTGGCAATTTGGTCCGGGAAATAACGATTAAAAGCTTATCATTTCATAGTCGTGTCATTATGGTGCGAGATGTGTGACATATCTCTGAAATTTAACGGGTGTACTATAAGTAGTCGTAACAACCATATGACCTCTTATTAGCCTTGTACCCTTTTCCTCAGTGAAATATTCAATTTCGTCATTCGTTTGTATACGTGAGACATTTTTACGCTCAACTACCCTTAACAAGAATCAGCGCCCTGATTATGGCGAATATGAAACTGAAATTTCGAAGACAGGGTATGTTATTTTCTTATTGGAGAGCGACTGCTTCGGGATTACGCAACATAAGTTGTACAGCGTAAATGGTTATTTAACTTGACTGATAAATACAAAGTTTCATTGCGTTCAGTTGGGATCAGATGTGGCAAAATGCGGATATTTTTGTGGTGCGGAAACTTCCAATCGTCCACTGCTTTTTCTTGACGAGGCCGGGCTCGTAAGCCCTATTATATTATTTCGCCCTCTTCGCGTTTACTTGAAAGTCCCTATTGTCGATCTTGGGCCTCGGAGGTGGGCACAGCGTCTTGCCTACATCAACCCATTATCTGTCTCATGTTTACTATCTGTCCACCATGTCCGCCGGTCCCGAAGCGACAGCGGCGCGGACACCGTCACTCGTCACCTTGAAGAGGCACTCCTGACAGGGCGTGTTATTCTGACGCCACACTCATCTCTGGCCGCGCTTCCGTGCTCCTGGCGTAGCTCACCCCCCCCCCCCCCCCCCCCCCCTCTATTTTCCCACTGCTCCCTTTCGTCGTTTGTTCTCTGTTGCCTTCGTCCAGGTACCGTTTTCTGTTACACAAGACAAGCCGAGACCCAAAGCACGATTAGTTGGACTTGGCGTCGAACGGGCCATGCTTTCCTTGGCAGTAATAAATCTGAATCGGAAATGAGGGACTCGCTGTATAAACAGAGAAGGATAAGCTGATTTCTTTATGCACACACACACACACACACACACACACACACACACACACACACACACACACACACACACACACACACACACACACACACACACACACACACACACACACGCACACGCACACGCACACGCACACACACGCATGCACACACACACACACACACGCACAAATTAGGGTAGGCAGTCAAGAAAGCCATGGAAAGCAAAGGGGAGAATGTGGTTGGTCATTTTATTCTTGAAACTGATATTTTTTTAAGAAAGAAAGAACGAAAGTGGAGAAAAATGCCCGCCGGGTGGGATCCGAACCCACCCGGCGGGCTGTTTCAAAATATGTTTCAAAAAGAATAAAAGAATAAAATGACCAACCACATTTTCCCCTTTGCTTTCCATGGCTTTCTTGACTGCCTACCCTTATTTCTGTCTTAATTCAACGAGCCCCTCATTTCCCATTCTGATTCGCAATGTGTGTGTATATATATATATATATATATATATATATATATATATATATATATATATATATATATATATATATATATATATATATATATATATATATATATATATATATATATATATATATATATATATATGTGTGTGTGTGTGTGTGTGTGTGTGTGTGTGTGTGTGTGTGTGTGTGTGTGTGTGTGTGTGGTCGCGGGCAAACACCGTAGTAGGAGGACATTTCGTTTATTTATTTATTTATCTTTTGTACATTGTCCAGATCTTGCGCCTTAGTTTCGGAGTGGGCACCCTTGAGAGATGTCCGTACGAAATCGAAATACGCAGCGAAGGGCTGATGGTTGTTCCGAGAGAGGCTGTGGCCTTTTCGAGTACTAATGCTCATAGTTTACCTAGCTCAAAACTTTGGTTTTAAGGTACGCCTCTCTTCGCTCTCTTATCATCCTTCTCATTCGTACGAGAAATATATAGCTTGCCCTCTTGTGGCCAGGAAGATTATTGGGCCGCTCGACAAACTTTGGGATGTCCTCCCGACGTTATGTACACCGAAGATTAAGCGGAACCTTGGGAAGGGTTTCCGGCATTCGGCGGCCCTGAGGCGTATAAAAAACTCCTGCAGCACTCCTTTGTGCCGTCGCTGCTGTGTTCTCGAGGTTCAATGGGGCTCAGCGTTGTTCGCGCCGTCGCAAGATCGCCGCTGCTGGAGATTATATGTTAAGCCCCGCGCTCGAACGGAGAGAGATGTCGGCGGGCCGGTATTTCTTGTTAATTTGACAACGTCCTCGGCGCCACATCGGGAGCTGTGCCGTTTGTTCAACGATCCAAAGAAAACAGCACTTTAACCGGCTTCTCTGGACCATCCCTTTTCCGCCCTTCCCCTTGGCCTTCCCGACTTTCACTCTTTTCAAATATTATCAAAACGCGTAGCCGCTTTCCCCTCTGAGCACATGCGTGGGCACACGAGGAAGCGCAAGCGGGAGGCGCGAGAGGAAGAAAGTTCAAGGTGGCTGTGTTTCTTTCATCCCTTTGGCCGCGTTTGTTTTGAGTTGGGAGGTTCTCCCGCGCCTCTTTATCTCCAAGTTCCGCTTTGGCGCGCGCGAACACACACGCGCACACTTGTCGGGGGGAGCTTTATGAAGTTGCGCGCCGGAGAGCAGGGCAGCCACCACCACAGGCGGCGGCGCGCGCACACACGCACGGAGGTGACGGGTGGCGGAGGGGGGAGGACGTGCGGCCGAGACGGCCGGGTGGAATCCATCTGTGCGGGTAAGGAGCCGTTTTTCTGCGCGCGGCCCGCACAATTGGCCCTTGGAAGATTCTTTACCGGATCGCCTGGCTGCTGCCGCCGGCCGCCTCTTTTTCGGTCCCGCAACGACGGAGCTGCTCTTGCTGCTCCCCTTGTCGCATTCTTTTCCCGGGCTGCCCTCCCTGGTCTCTCTTTCGAGGCGCTTCCTTTAACTCGATTTTCGTTTTCTACGCTTCCCCGTTTGATTTCTCTTTTTTTGTTTCGTCCCGCTTGGTGGCCGGTGTCCACGTCGTCGCCGGCTAGCGCACTTGTGGCAAGGGTCTCGCGAGCGCGGGATACGATACGTCTGCGCCGCGAATTCGAGAGAGCGACGGGGGAAGAAGAAAAACAGAGAGAACGGAACGACAGGCAGAACGATCCTAGGCGCGGCCAGACAGACGGGGCCCAGGAAACAAGTCCGGAAAACTCGCGCGGAACGTGCTTTCCTCACGGCGCGATCAATAAAGTTTATTCCTCTCTTTTTCTTCCCCTTTGCGAGCGGGTTTTCCTTTCTTCCCTTCGCCGGCGTGTTGTGTGTGTTCCTTTAATGGGATGCCAGCGCTGGCCTCTGCGGCGGCGGCGGCAGCGCTTTCGCTGGCCCGCTCTTTGTTTCAGGCCCAGATTGGTTCCCCAGCGGCCTCCGGGGCTGGCCTCCAGTGGCCGGCGGCCAGAATTGCCAAGCCCGGCGCAGCTTTTTGATCGGCTGCTGCACGCGCGCGAGCGTGCGCCGCGAGTCCCGGGAGGAGCCACGCGGCCGGCAACGCGACACCGCTGACCGGCCGGCGCGCTTTTCTCTCTTCGGCCGGCCAGCGGCCACGCGCCACGCATCTCGGATTTCCGCCAAACGAGAGGGGACACAATGCCCGGAAACTCGGCCTAACATGAAAGCCCGCCCGCCGGCCGCTGTGGCGAAATTAAAGCCTTCTCGCCTTTTTCGTGCCTCGCTCGCCGCCGCCGTTCGTTTGGCGCGCGCAGTCCCGAGCTCCCGTCTCTTCTTTCTACCGCCGAGGCGCAAAAAAGTCGCTCGATGAATTTAATGCTAAAAAAGAAAATGCATGGCGCTGTCTTATACGACAGAATTCTAGAATAGTCTGTGCGAAACCTCGTTTTGTCCCAGCTTTCGAAGAACAAGGTAAATAAAAAAGGGCTTGCTTTCGTTTTTTTTTTCTTCTTTTGTGATTGTGTCCCTCTACTGCGCGCAACGGTAATTTTGCTGGGGGAAGTGAGTCCTGCGCGGTTCTTTACAGCGGGCGGAACCGACGACGCAGCTGATCCAAGCATTGTTTGAGACGATTGACTTGACCGGACTTTCCGTCCCACTGGGCGCAAAAAAACGAACGTGAAAAGCATTGGCCTAGCCCTCTTCCTCCGAATTCTGTTTATCCCACGAGAAATTCACCGTAAGGCGAAGTAAAGCTTGTTTGTCATTTACAAAATGGAAACTTTGCATTAGGTCTCCCAGAGAGCACTTTATTTAGCACTGCAGTATCACGTGATGCAGGCAATATCCGCTCATTTAATGCTCATGGCAGGAGAAAGAAAAGAAATACAACATGGTGGAGCACAATAGCCCTGTAGTTGGTATTACTACTTCGTAACGTTCTGTCTTGTTTTCTCTTTTTTTTACTACAAACAAGTTCTACATTAACTGCGTATCAATGTGTAAGTATGCAGTAAATCTACACTCGAGCCAAACCTATGCCATAAGTCTGCGTGGCGAAGTCATAGACGTTAGGGGAATTCTCAAAGCAAAGCTTTATATGGCTGGGATTTCGTTAATTTTTTCCTGTCTGTAAGCAAAAACGCCTTGCGGCAAAGCCAACTTTATCACAAATGCTTCCAAAGAAAACGGCTGTAACTTCTGTTCTGTCAAAACTTTCCCAAAAACAATTATATGAAAATTAGCCGCTTAGACAACTCTATGATTACCCCTGGTGTTATTTACTTGTCTCAATTACTACTTCACAGAGAAATTGCAAACTTAACACAATTCCCGTCTGCTGTCAGTACATGGGCACGCAAGGGAGGAGTGCGGTTTCAGAAAACGGCTGTAACCCTTGTTTTACTGAAACTATTCCGCACCAAAGTAGTAATAATTAGCCGCTAACACGACTATATCATCAAGACAAGTTTCATTTGCTTTTCGTAATTAGGTAGTTCGAAGTTGCAGATGTTATGGAATTTCGGACTGCTGTCAATGCATGCGCTTCTAAACGGGAGGCATGTATGTCCCGTAGGAGAAAACTCTAGTCCTTCCAAGCTTCGTTAGGCAATCACAAAGCCACAGTCACTACCCTTACCGGATGTTAAGAAAAATGAACGTCTGTGCGTTCTTTAAGAAGTATGTTTGTGATGTTTATTTTACACGGGTTTGCAGACAGTGTATCGAACACTGTTACATCGAACTGCACTTCATAGAAGCCGTTTCGTCGAACACCGTTTCACCGAACGCCGTTTGGTCGAAAGGCGTTTCATCGAGAACATTTCATCGAATTAGGTCGTGCGCAGTGGAGCAGGGCCTTTAGCGTGCACGGACAGGAATAAATAATTTTGTTGTTTTTTAGGGAGGCTTATATCTTCAGGATGACTGCCTTTTGTGTTTATTTGTTGTACTGGGGCATTTATTTCAAAATGTTTAGAGGCTCGTGTAGAAAACTGACCGGCAAATACTTTAAGCAAACGACGCAAGTTTTTCCGCCTTCTTTAGACAACTCTGCGCTTTCGCCACCTGGCCTCTTTCACCCCCCCCCCCCCCCCCTCTCACCAAATAGAATTCGGCGGTTACATAAATTGACCAGAGCTACTTTTCGAATTTACAAAAAACTTGCTGGCTCGCAGAGGTTCGACGAACTGAAGGAGGAGTTCTCGTCAGCTGCCTCGTAGCTGGTATGTTTGTTTGAGAAGAATTACGTCGTGGGAAAGCTGCGCCAACTGCTTGGTGGAGTGCTGATCCTGGCGCCACCTCAATTTCCCCGCATACCTCGCGATCCGTTCGGTCTTGTCGCACGTCCCCGGCTCTTGGCTGGGTTTTTCAGCCGCCTGCAACAGGAGCGAAAAGCTGCAGACGGCCGGCTGGAAGCCCTTCTGCGAGCCAGCAGCCGCCAAAGCAGAGAAAGGCTGTACTGGCCAAAGAAGCCACCAAACGCGTCTCCGACAACCGGCGCAACATGCTGCTAAAATACGTTTTGACGGCGATTGCTAACCAACTAAGCCAGTGACTGTGTTCTTGTACGCTGTTCTGCCAGCGTACAATGTAACTAACTATACAGCTCACTTCTTTCTTTCAAAATAAACGTCATTTAGATTTCTGTCATTCGGTTGATGAATTAGCAGTGCGTACCAAAATATGTACCTTCTGGCAACTTTTGCTGTCAAACGCTTCGTAGAAAGACGGTTCCAGAAAAAAAAACGTTAATAAAAAGCAAAAAGAAGAGGCAGCATCACCCGAAGTACGTTCGTTTTGTTGCACATTGCCGATAATCGCCACTGAAATGGGCAGCGGTGAACACTTGTGCTTGAAAAAGGCGCGTTTTTTAAAGCGACCCTAAAATTACCAAGTATTTAGCTCTTCATGCATCCCCGGTGATTATAAGGGCTTGATATTTTTTAGCAGCATAGTAGTCGCTCCCGAAGCTTCCAAACAGGATTCGATAAAACGGGCGACGTTACTTCGACGAAACGGCGTTCGATGAACCGGCTTAGGTGAAATCAACACGCTTTCGGTGAATCGGTGTTCGATTAATTGTCGCGTACCCATTTTATATATCTTCGCTCCACACACGCAGTAATACGTTGTGAGAATCAGGAAACAGAGTAACGAAGCAATTTTGTATGTTCGGAAATGCTACCCGCGGGTGCGGTAAGCTCGTGTAAGTGTATCAAAACAGCTCCGTATACTAACTACCTGGGATTATAGTGGTTTTTAACAAAGCTTCAGAGTCGTTCGTGTTTCGGGAGCACAGTGCGTGTATAACACTTCTTGCTGTACATTTAAAAACAGCATGTACAACATGTACAGCATGGGGTCATCAGCAACTTAGGCATGCAGTTACGACGTTTTTTCATGCTTTTTCGAGATTTTTTTCAAATTGTCTGCAAGAGAATCGAGTCAATGGACTACGTTTTTGTTTGGCACTGGCACGATTGCCGTGTGACCTACAATCGGAAAGGCGGTCGACATGTTTATTTTATTTTTTCGTGCAAGGGACAAGCCTGTTTGCAAGGGTAAAGTGTACGGCTTTAACCTACCATGAACTAGTCCGCGTTCGACTCTGCTGACGACAGACCTCGCACTGAGTTGTTTGTGCAACCGCCCCGGGCGGCACACACAACGGACTCAGTGCCAACGGTGTTCGACGCAGGGAAAATGCAATCCCTTTGCCAAAGCAGCAAAGCGGACGCAAAATTTAGGCAGCACACAGCTCACGCCCGAGTTTCACTAAGCCTCGGCGCGCGTTGTTTATGGCCCGCGCGCTTCACTCCCTTTAACCGAGAGGAGCCGTTGCGCGCCGCTCCCAGGATAAAGCTCTCTCGCTCGCATGCATATTTTTCTAATTAAACAAGAACAACGAAAAGAAAAGAAACAATCGGCCAGAGGAAGCAAGCGGAAAACAGGTCGGGGGAAGCATTAGAAAAGGGCGACAAAGGCCGAGTAGCTCACTGTTTCTCGCGATGCCGCGAACGGTGCACGCGTCGGTTCGCTGGATTCGCTTCTCCATCTACGTTCGCTTAACGGTAAACAGAAAGAGCGTAAGCATAAAAAGCCGCTGTACGAAGTTAACTCCAGCTGCCACTGGCTACTCCCTATAGAACAATTACAAATAAAAGGTCTTTCCGAGGGTTTCTCGGTCGATGTGAATGAAGCACACATTTGTTGAATCGCGTAGATATCACATTTTTCTGGTGTGATAAAATGAGTATGCGTGATGCGAGTAGTAGGCATGGGTTTTTACACGCCTCCACCTAAGCAGAGATATTCTGGACCATACGAGAGAAGACCTGCAAAGAATACTTCAGGAACTGTACTCGGAAAGCCTTGTGGTGGGATTAAATATGAATACGAGCAAGAAGAGAGCAACGTCAAATAGGCATGCTGAAAGCGCCCCTTTCAGTCTAAGCAATCAAATACTAGGAGATGTGGGTGAATATAACTATCTTGGGCAAGTTGCGATTGCCGATCCAAAAAACCAAAGGAAAATCAAGCGTAGAATTGCTATGGCTGGAAAGCATTGAGAAGACACTCTGAAGTAATGAACGCTATACAGGCTATCTCTGTCGCGAAAGAGAATGGTATGCAACAAATGCGTATAGTCCGAGTGATGAATTACGGCGCTGAAGCTTGGGTACTTACTAAGCGCCTTGAGATAAAACTTAGGTAGGGCCGATGAGGCATGGAAAAAAGAAGGTTAGAAGTAACACTTACAGACTGGAAAGCAAGCTTGACCGGAAGATATCCAAGAGAAAGAAACGAAAGTTTGGCTGGACACGTGCTGCGGAGAACTGCAAACCGGTGGACCACCAGGGTAGCGAATGGCTTCCGAGGGACAAGACTAGAAGCACAGGGAAAGACCGATAACTGGGCGGAGGGACGAGATAAGGAAATGTGGGGGCAAATACTGGATTTGGACAGCGCAGGATACCTGCAGTTGGAGGCCTGTGAGAGATTCCTTCATCCAGCAGTCGACATAACTAGGCTGATGACGACGTCGACGACGACGATGCTGATGACCCTTTGACAAAGGGAGCGAGGACGCAAAGGCAAATAGAAAAAAAAAATCCTCCCGGTCACACCTGAATGGAGCTTTGCGCACAAAACCAGCCAGCGTTGGCAACCTTGGGCGCAGTTAGTCGCTGCTTTGCTGTTGGCCACGTCGCCGGGACATTCAGTGCCGCTCGTGCAAGCGGCAACACGTGCCAGCCCTTTTTTTGTTGTTGTGGAGTTTCTTTATGGCATTATTTTGCCGCGGGGCAGAAGGAAGGAAAGAGAGTAGAGAAGCACACAGAAGCAAAGGAGAAAAAAAAAAAAAAAAAAAACTACCACCTCCCCTCGCGGGAACCCCTGTGTAGATGCGACGCATAGGGGGTTCACGTTGCAGCGTTGGACAGCGGAGAAACGGCGCTGGAACGATGGAGCGGAGCGGCGCAGGCACCGCGTTTTATAGCGCGCATAACGGTGAGGGGACGCGCCGGCGCCAGTGCGTCTGCCGCGGCTATGACGCAACACAGTCCACTTTAATCCAATCCAATCCAAATCCAATCAAATCCAATCGAAGCCAAGCCAATCCAATCGAATCCAATCCAATGCCCCTCGCGAGAGAGTGTTCGCTATCGGAGAGGAGAGGGAGTGAGGGGCGGAGAGCGCAGCTGGCGTGGCGAGGAGAATGGGGGAGGGGTGGACGCTGACGACGCCGGATGCAGGGACAAGGCGACTGAATGAGAAGCAGTCGCATCTAAAAACTCCCACCTCCCCTCGCGGGAACCCCTGTGTAGATGCGACGCATAGGGGGTTCACGTTGCAGCGTTGGACAGCGGAGGAACGGCGCTGGAACGATGGAGCGGAGCGGCGCAGGCACCGCGTTTTATAGCGCGCATAACGGTGAGGGGACGCGCCGGCACCAGTGCGTCTGCCGCGGCTATGACGCAACACAATCCAACACAATCCACTTTAATCCAATCCAATCCAATCCAATGCCCCTCGCGAGAGAGTGTTCGCTATCGGAGAGGAGAGGGGGTGAGCGGCGGAGAGCGCAGCTCACGCGGCGAGGAGAATGGGGGAGGGGCGGACGCCGACAACAACGCCAACGCCGGATGCAGGGACAAGGCGAGGGAATGAGATGCAGTCGCATCTAAAAAGTGACCTGATGCAGGCTGATTCATGCTCGACAAAATGCTATAAAGCCCGATTGCGCCCACCTCTCCACCGCCGGCCCGGGCAGACCCTGAGGCGCGGCAATCCTGTGCCACAAATTCTAAATGCTTGACAACAAAATGTTTTCTTGTTGATCTCTCAGGAAGTGAAAAAAAAAAAAAGCGAAAGCCCAATTCACTACGGCGCCAATAAAAGATGTGAAAAAAGACTATTGCGCTTAGAAAGCCTTCACATCAATAAAAAAAAAACGTTTTGGCCCCATCAGCATGAGTGGGAGAAAGCGGGCTAGAAAACAAGGGCTCTCCAGCCACAGACTACAACATGACTGTCTCTTCCTTCTTCTTTTTTTTTTGCGAGAGTTTGCTTTACGGCATAACAGTTATATGTACGACATCACATTTGTGTCACGCAGAAACGTAAGCAGAGACCGGTACTGCGGGCCCCAGATCCACCGCTGTAGATCAGGGGGTCTCCCAGGATGGAGCCCTGTGCCTCGGAGGTGTTGCAGGCGAGAGGTTTGCAGGGCAGGGCAGGTCCAAAGAAGGTGGCTCGTGTCGGCTTCGGACGCAGGGACCGTACAAAAGGGACAGGTGTCCGCAAACGGTGAATGATAGCGGGCAGGCCAAGCGTGGGTCACTGCTGGGGATAAGGCCACCCCAACTCGAAGCCTCCGCAGCAGCACCTCCTCCCAGCGAGCGAGCCCACTGGGGAGGTCAGTTCCACGCGGTGGAAGTAAAGCACGCGTGGCGCGGCGGAGGCTTTCCTTTTCCACCAGCAGTTCTTCTAGGGTGGACACTGGAAGAAGTGGTAGCGGCCGTGAAAGGTCTATACGGCGACAGGCGCGATCCGCCGCTATGTGGGCAGGAAGCATGTCCCGGCGAACCCACAAAACACGCACAGGGCATGGGTATGTGTCCAGGATCGCGTGAATACGTGCCGACATGCTGGTGCTACGCGCAACGCGACGTAAATCACGTATCGCTGTCGTTGAGTCCGTGTAAATTTCCAGTTTCACGCCGGTAGTTACTGTCGATGCAAGTGCTTGGAGACCATCCCCAATAGCAGTAAGTTCTCCCAACAGGTTTGGTAGAGGTCGGAGGGTCTCGTAGGCGCAGCTCTGGTTTAAGATTGGGTGAGAAGGACAAGCCAAGGCTGTTGTTACGAGGGAGTCGTGTGCCCCGGCGTCCACAAAAGCCTGCATGACTCGTGGCCGCGTCGCAGGCGCCCAGTGACCGACATGAAGTAGGGCTGCATCCGGAGGTTGATAAAGGCCAGAGGTTCGGACATGTAGCCTTGCCAGAGGCTTGTTGTCCGTCACCTGATGGTAGAGCCAGGGGGGCCTTGCGACGGAAAAGGCTGGCATCGTATTCGGCGGCTGGCCCATGTACGCGGCCAGAGATGCCGCCTCTGGAACCAGCCCACGTTTCAGCAGGCGTGTGGAACGACGCTGATGAATGAGTTCATCAAGCGTGTTTAGCTGGGCTTCGGCTTGTAGCGGTGGAATTGGTGTTATGCGAGGGAGGCCAGTAATGGTGCGCATGGCGGCCCTGTTGATGGCCTCAAGCCGAGCCCAGTCCGCTTTCGTCATGTGCTGGAACTGTGCCTGATACACAAGCCGTGGCTGTAGTACGGCGCGCACTAGGAGACGGGCAATCGTCCTGCAGGCCCCGCCAGACTTCTGCGAGATGCGGCGAACGAGGTGGAGCATCTGTCCGGCCTTCTGTCGAGCAGATCGTAGCCACTGAGCTGCTGACCCTGATGACGATATTTCTAGTCCTAGGACCCGAAGACGGTCAACCGTGGGGATGTCGTTCCAATTCAGTAGCAGTGAAATGGGAGACACAGCAAGGAGGCGGCGGCCCCAAGCGTTGGCCACGGGAAGTAAAGCAGTCTTCTCTTGCGAGAGAGTGAGGCCCGCATACTCGCACCACCTCTGGCAGTCTGTTAGTGCTTGCTGGAGGCACTCGGCTTGTCGTGACAGGTCTGGATGCACTGACCACACCGTAATGTCGTCCGCGTACATGAGGAAATATAGATCTCGGATTGAAGCAAGGTGCCAAGCTAGCGGCAACATGACGATGTTGAAAAGAAGCGGAGACAGGACAGACCCTTGTGGTACGCCTCGGACTGGTGTAAAGTGACCGAAACTTGCTCCGTTGATGCGGATGGAAAAAGAACGGTGTTGAAGGAAGTATCGGACGAAATCGCAGACTTTGTCTGGAAGGTGGAGGCCATTGAGAACTTGTAGGATGGCAGCGTGACTAACGTTGTCATACGCCTTGCATATGTCCATGGCGAGCACAGATCTCGCACGGCGGCATCGGCCTCCAACTAAAACCATTCTGCTTTTCAAACTAAAACAAAACAGGAAAAACATGACCTGGACTTTGCACTGTGTGTCGAGTTTGAAGGACCCATTTTCGAAACAAAGCCCATAATTTTTCGGGTAAGAATTATTTTAAAACCATGATTAAAGGCAAGAAAGAACAGAAGTGCAAATGAAATAATGCAGCCAACTTAGCTAGAGGAAAAGACAAAAAAGAAGTGCTGAAACCTGACGCATCGTCTGCTCAAACAACGAAAGGCGCAATATCTGCTGAAGAATTGCAAGGCTAAAAAATTATCCTTTTGCTCAGAATTATTTAAGGTATCCTCGGTGTGCTTGATTTCGAAGACTGGCAAATGAAGTTGCATATGAAGTGGCAAATGAAGTTAAACTACTGAAAATACAGCTTATAAGTGAGAATATTTAAGTTGTACAAAGTTCGGTCCAAATTTAAAGGAAAATTACATCCAAAGTAGTCGTATTGGCTTTTTGCTGATGCCTTTTAGGGTAACAGCAAACTTCTTCGAGTTAATGTTTATAATGTGTCGATGCGAGCTAGTTGGTACTTCATCATGTAAACAGAATATGCGCCAGGCACAACTGGAGAAAGGAAAACTGACAGGAAAGAGGCACTTTTTTCATTTTGTTGAATTCTGTCGGGTTCGGGCCGGGTTCATATTTTAGAAATTTGTCGGGCTCGGGCCGGGCTCGGGCTCAGTTTTTAGAAATTCGTCGGGCTCGGGCCGGGCTCGGGCTTACATTTTAAAAATTTGTCGGGCCTGGGCCGGGCGTGGGCCGAGTCTCTGTCGGGCCGGGTCTGGCCGGGCCTAGAAATTGCGGCCCGTGCAGTGCTCTAGCCCAGAGCATGTTGCGGGGCAAGCAATCGTCGGCATATGCATCGAAGAGGCCGTCCTCTTCGGCGAGTGGTGGATGCAAAGTCATCCTCAGCATTGTAGACTTCCACCTAGAGCACTGCACGGGCCTGATTTCAAGGCCCGAGCCCGGCCCGAGCCCGCTTTGTGAAGCCCGAGCCCGACCCGGGCCCGTAACGCCTAGGCCGGGCCCGGCCCGGGCCCGGGCATTTGTAAGCGAAGCTGGCCCGGGCCCGGCCCGGGCCCGTCGTCTCAAACCCAGGCCCGGCCCGGCCCGGTCATTTATTTTTGAGCCTATAGGGAGGGCCCGTGTGCGAATGACCAGGCCCGCTTTTAAACGGTGAAGAAAATTTGCTTATTATATTTTGTTCAGTTTCTTCGTAGCGGGCAATCAGACGGAGAATGTAGTCTGTACAAGCACGCCATGAACTGAAACGGAAAAAATAAGGGTATAAAAGTACTTCAGCTTACACCGTCTGCAGTTCACGCCGCATCGGCGTGAAAGCTCGTATTTTTACACGAGAGAGTCGAAGAGACACCATCACCTTTGACGACCAGACTCTTGGCAACTTCACATGGGTGTCTCAGCCACAAGTTGGTATCGCTGAAATTTTTTGCTCCACATTTGAATCCACGAGTATGTACGTGCGTTGAAATATTTTACCTGCAATGGTTTTTAGGCGATGGTGTTTCATCTAGCACGCGAGTTTGATTCCCGCCCACGGCAGCCGCATTTCGATTTGTGCGACATCTAAAACACACCTGTACATTGTCATAGGTACGCAGCTCCAGGTCGTCTGAATTACTTTCTTCCCCCCTAGGAGATTCCTTGTAATCCTATTTTTGGTAGTTATACACCAAAATATAAAATCTTTATGCGGTACATAAAATGTCATTAAAATTACAGTATAGCGACTATCGGACCCAGCAAAACCCGTTTTTAAAACAATTTGTACAACTAACATCAAGAAGCGGGTAAAATTAAACTCAGAATATTCATTTCAATCCTCTTTTCTACACTTTGCGTCGGAACTATTAGCGGCTGGGCCTATGAATTCAAGCCTGAGCCCCGCCCGGGCCCACGGCGCCAAGCCTGAGCCCGGCCCGGGCCCGCGCCATTAAGCCCGGGCCCAGCCCGGGCCCACGGCGCCAAGCCCGAGCCCGGCCCAGGCCCGCGCCATTGAGCCCGGGCCCGGCCCGGGCCCGCCGATAATCGACTTCGGGCGGCCCGGCCCGGCCTGCGGGCCGGGTCGGGCCCGGGCTTTTGGGCCGGCCCGGGCCCGTGCAGTGCTCTACTTCCACCAGCTCTTCGTCATCGACTCGAGGCAACGGTGGCGGGACCTGCAAGTCATCTCGGGAAGAATTCGCACGCTCGTAGTCATGTCTCCAATTATCCACAAAGGCTTAGCGGCCGCGATGACCTCTCCCAAGCAGGGTGCCTTTTAATCTTTAGCATTAGTGCTGGAGTTTTGTAGCGTGAGCGACACTGGCCGAGGTTGAGCAGTTTCGCGTGGCTCCTGGAGAGCCGTGCTGCGCAAGCGCGGCACGTGGCGGCCCAGCCCAGTTGATGATCATGCGAGGGGTGGCCGGGTGCGGAACGGATGGCTCGTGCGCGCGCCTGTGGAACCACACCCCACGCGTCCAGCGTTTTCGCCGACCTCCGTTCCACACGTGGCGGCTCGGTCCACTTGATGATTATCCGAGGGGTGGCCGGGTGTGGAACCAATGGCTTATGCACCGTAGCAACACCGGCGTGCGCCTGTGGAACCAGCTTAGGTCAGGGACAATTGGTGACGCTGCGCCGGAGCCGCTTGAAAAATATACATGTGACACATAATGTGCATACCGTGTGTGTGTCATTGAAGCAGCAGTCAGCATGATAATCAAGTTAATCCTAGAAAACCAGGAAAGCTAAGAATAACCAGTTGAACCTTAGCTCACGCTACGTATATCCTGGCATAGCCGAGCTAAGCCAGTGGTAATGTGTTTTTAAAAGGCGAAGCTTTTTTGTCTTCACTGATGCCGTTGTACGCTAATACGCCCTGCAGGAAAGCAACGTTCTTCGACGATGGTGCTGAATGATCGTGGGTGAAGTGAGAGAAAAAAACTCTCCCCGTACGCCGCAATCGAACCTGGTTCCCCCGCGTTATGAAGCCAGCGTCTACCCGATCGCTCCATTTCGAAATGGTCGAAGCGAACGCCAAGAGCGCCGTACACCCCAAACCCAAACGTAAAGCCTACGGAGTGCACAACGGAGAGTTGCTGTGGGTATTCTAGAAAAGTGGTGCGTACCTCCATAGTAGTACATAGTCGCAGTGTGTGATTGGCCAACCAAAAAATCCATCCCGAGAAAGGTTCGCGTTCAACCGTCGTCGTCGTTAGCCGGAGGTGTGCATGATGTTTTACATGCGCAGTAGCGCTTGACGACAGCGCTGGAGTCTTTTTTTTTTCCTAAAGCCACTGCGCGAGCCAGGGACTCGGCGGTCGTCGCGAGGCACGCGCTCATGAACGCTCGCCATTTTCTCGCTCCTCGGGGTTTTTGAGAGCTTTTTTTTTTTTGCTAAAGCCACTGCGCGTGCTCAGGACGCTCCGCGGTCACCGCGAGACACGCGCTCACGAGCGCTCGGCATTTTCTTGTGTTTTTTTCCCTGCAGCAGCGAACTTACGGCCAGTAACAACAGGCCCGCTGTTAAAACGCGGCAACGAGTGCTCTGAATGATTTCAGGGAAGTTTCTATAAACAAACTAACTGAGTTGAAAAGAAAACGCGTTAAACATTGAGGTGGGTGGGATTCGAACCAAGGTTAAATTTTAGCATGCCAATTACACAAGTAGCAGTTGAGTAGAAATACGAGAAGTATAAATACGCTAATAGCGCATCTATACTTCTCAGTCTTGACTAACTAAAACTGTAACGTTTAGTTGTGCCACAACAAACTAATCACAACTCGAAGAGAGGCACAGTTTAAGTTAGTTAACTGCTTTAAAGTAGTGGCCGCTAGGTCTTAAATTTCTGGATCTTACCCTAAAGCATTACTCTTAAAGTATCCATCTGTAGGTCTCTCCTCCTAAAATATTCCACTAATAGATCGGACACGTAACTGGTTTGCTAATTTGTTCTTTTTTAATTTTTCCAAAAATTGCGGCAAAGTACAGGAACATTGGACAGGAAGCGCACTTTCAGAGGCGGTTGTGCACCCTTCTTACGAGCTCCATCTCACTATTAAATAAAGTTTTCTCCTCCTCCTCCTCCTCCTCCTCCTCCTCCTCCTCTTGGCGCAAATATTCAAACTGGAATGTCCAGCATTTCTATGACCCAAACCTGAGAGGAAGGGGGAAGGCAAATTTCGGCACGCTTAGCCCGCTGCAATCCAAAACACAATAAAAGGGCCCCACAGAGGATGTCGTGGCGAGTTCTCCGCGACCCTTCGTTGGCGTTGCAGCCTTTTCTCTGCAGCAGTCGCTAGCTATAGTGGCGGAGACCGAAGGGAGAAGGTAGAAGCAAGCGCATGCAGCGACCTCGTTTCCGCGGGTTCACTCGGAGAAGTGTCTAATCACCACGCCGGATCGCGCGTGAACCTCGGGAGTCTCCGGAGGCCCGCATGAGCGACTTCCTCCTGGCACGTGCGGACACGTTGCTTGTCCCCCTCTTCGTGGCCCTCGACAGCGGCTGTGTTCCAATTTGCAGCATAAGCCGGTGTTAATTATCGGCCTAATGAGGCTTAAAATGGCTTTTCTAAGGTGCCGAAGGAGGGAACACAAAGGGCGCCCATCCGGTGCCTCTCAGAACCGGGCCGAGGAAACAGCGCAGAGGGAATCGATTCAGTCGAGGAGCTTCCCTGCTTAGAGAAATTCATGATGTGCTTCCAAATTGCCTTTGTTCTTTGGCGTGCTGTATTCGTAATGAACGGTCGCTTCTCAGAAGACAGAGCCCGGTCGACGGTAATCACGAGCTTCTGTGCCCTAAGTGCGCCGTTTGTTATACGAAGCGGCTGCGTATTTGCAGGAGCACCTGGCACGGGCCCGCGAGTGCCCAGCCGGCGAAGCTTGGCCTTTGGCCGAGTGCATCGTCGTCCTGTATGGAAGCGCCATCAGCTGCAATGCCTTCTATACGCGCCGCCATCTCTACACGTAGTGTGGCAGTGATTTCTTTAAGTGGCGCGAGGAAAGAAGTTAAAACTGGGCGTGCCGTTTGCGAAGCGTCATAGAAATAGGTGTTTTCGATGGTGGCTCCTCGTTGAAACATTTAGCACGACTAGAAGATAAGCTCTCAGAATTTTCTTTGAACTTAAGAGACGTCCGAGGCACCAGTAAGCAATCGAACGTATTGACACAACTGAAAGGTTTCGCGACGTTATTATCGATCGCAGAATTACATAGCGCCCGCTGGGCGCTCACACCAGAAACGCGCATTCCGGGAGTTGTTTTATGTTTCTAGCGTCTTCCGACATCTTAGGCATCTAGTGCAGCCCCAAGCTTCTTTTCTCAATATAACTCTGCGTTGGCACTTGCGGCGAAAAGTGCGAAAAGAGGTACTCCAAGCGGCTTGTGCCATGTGACATAGGGGTGATGTACGAGTGACCCCTTTCATGCGGGGAAACACGTATACCAGCCAGACAGGCAGATGCGTTTACGACTGGGCACACGAACATAATTCGTCCCTTGGTGATAAGAGTGTGCGTAATGTACCCGCGCAATGCGAGCAATGTAAATACAAGCATTTCAATGGTGCTAACTTCTAAGCCCTATGTTATGGTACCTTGCAAGGCATGACGCATTTTATGCCAGTAATCTGCGTAACGCCCCCCCCCCCCCCCTACACCCCCCCACTCCCCCCCGCTTTCCCCACCTGGAGTCTCGGTCCATGTCTATGTGACCACATCCCGCGGTGAGTTTAAGCCACCTGGCGCAACCAATTCCGCAGCTTTCTGCAACCCCGTTCATGCGTGTATACATCATTATTACGCAATCTCTTATTGTGCTAAGTTGTTGTAAAATGATACCTGCCTCAAGCCACATACGCTGCCGCAATTTAGTGTTCTGGCCTATAGGCCATTACTATGATTAATTGGAGCCATTCGGAACGTTCTTCGTTATCATGCAACGTTACTCGTTATCGCACCGCCAGCACTGATATAACACGCCTGGATTAAATTGATAGGCTTTGAATTTGGGATTACTGCATCATATGTTTTAACCCAATCTCTTTCGTACGAGCCGTACTCATTCATGAGGTCGCATATACAAATGCCGTGAAAATAGTCGGGTCACACAAGAGACAGGCTCATTGCTTCATACGTTTATCTACCACACTATAAGGATCACCTTCGCGACAACTCACTTAACTTCTTGAATTTGCCGTATCGTCTGAGGGTTCATTATGGCTCTTAACATTTGATACGTCTCGTATAACTTGCGTACAATGGGGCACACAAGTTGTTTTTATTTTGCGTATTATGTTACAGCGTAATCTGCACACTGCCTAAGCAATGTAGCCTGTTTTTTTTTCTTTCAAATATCGGGGATTTAATGCGCCGAAGCTGCACCTGGTTTTGAGGCGCGCCTAGTGGATGGATTTGAATTAATTTTGACAACCTGGGTATCATCAAAGTACACCGAAATCTCGACATGCGGGTGTTTTCGCTTTTCGCCTCCACCTAAAAAGCTGCCACCGCGGCCGGGATCCAACCCTCGTCCTTGGGCTGAGCAACGCGACGTCATTACAGCAACTTAACCACCTCGGCGAGTTTGTATCTCTGGTAAAACTGCGTCCTCATGTGCTTTTACTGCCCCCTAAAACATTCGCGCAAAAGCGACCCTGCTAATGAGATAAAATCCGCGTCATCACAGTAGATGAGCCGGTGCTGATGTTTGAATGCAGACGCTCTGAGAAAGATCGCTCGTGCTTTAGAAAAACATACTGCTGCTTTCATAGACTAAGAACATGAACCCACTTGCCCATGAGCTAGTTCACCAAAAAGGACGGCACTCTCGCAGCTAACAGTAGAATCCCTCATGGGGACCGCAGAGGGTATAGTGCCGCAATAGCCTGTTACCGCTGCAGCCGCACTTGCTAGAACACGCGGGTGAGGCTCTTCGGCTGATCGAGTTTTCTGAAATTTAAGAAAGGAATAAACAATGACGGGAAACAGCAGACGGGCAATCTGTTTGTTTGTCGAAGTTGACTTCGCAAATGAGGGTGAAATATTGCTCCGTCACTTGTAGAGCCCGAGTGTCGGGATATTGCCACGTCTGTTTCAAATATTATACCCACTGGGCAGTGGCGTAGCCAGAAATATTTTTGTGGGGGTGTTATACGCCGCCGGTAAAAAGAGAGCCTGCACCAAAATGCTATTTTGGCATATTTCTGCTTTAAGTCGACACTCTTGTTATTTTCGTCTTTACATTTTCGTACATCGATGCGGCGTGTAAATAGCATCGGCGAAAAAATGCCGAAGGAGGAGGGGGGTTTCTTAAACTTCGCTTCTTTTCATTCGAAGCTAGTTAAGAATGGGATAGCCCATACGTGCCTCAAATCCGCTTTCAACAAGTCCTGTTATCATTTGGCGCTACAAAGCTTCAATGCGAAAATAATTCGGCTGGAGAACGCTGGCTTCCTTCTCTCCGTGGTCCAGGCAATCTGTCAGCGTCTTGTGAAGCAATTGAAAGGGTTCGCGCATCACATAACGTATGCCGACCAGAGTAAAAAAGTGGCGGTCATACCGTATGTACAGTCGCGTGCGATTTGAAGGTAATCGCGCGAGCTTCGACCGATAAAGACCATAACGCCCCGCGCGGCAGTTTTCGGCGCGCCTGGGACCTCGTCTATGAATTCTCCTCTCCCTCGCTCGCTGTTCCTTCGAGCAATCATCACTCCCGCTGCTAGTAAACCACCCTTTCCGATTTGTCGCGATTGTGTGTTGTTGTAAGCACTTGTGCGTTTTCTTCTCGGTTATCGTGAACAGCGATAGCAGCCATTGTTATAAATACCCGGTATTTACCGACAATGTGTTTGTGCGCACCTTTTCGAGAACATATGTAAGATACAAGTGGGACGTCGCCGCTGCGTGTGCGATAAAAAAAGAGGAAGGGGTTACTGGTTTTGCTGCGGTAGTGATCGCTGCTTGATTAAACAGCGACCGAGGGAGAGAAGAATGCGTAAACTAGGAACCAGGCGCAGTAAAACAAGCCGCGCGGGGGCGGTATCGTGGTGGTCGGTCGATGCTCGCGCGATTACCTTCAAATCGCACACGACTGTACGTACATGCGCTGTCGCTTCGCCTTAAGAAGGCTGCTGACAGATTCGAGGTTAAGGTGGTTTTCTCTGCCAGGAATAAAGCTAGGTAGACTACGCAGCATGGCGGTGAGCAACAGGCTTGATTCCCGAGACAGTGTTTCCACACGTGCTTGTTTGTTCTAACACAAACTCCAGTTTGTTCGGTGTATGACCAATGTCGATCGTGTACTGCATTGCTATGTCCTGTGGCCGGGTGTACGTCGGCCAGACCGGCCGCTGCCTCAATGTACGCTTAAGGGAGCATCATTCCTCCTTGAAAGGAAAACCCTATGGCGCTGCACTGTTCAGACTGCGGTTGTAAGCCATGCTTCACAGACACGCAAGTGCTTTTAAGTGCTAATGCACTTAAACACGCCTTAAGCGACCCTGAACCTGCGTCCACCGGCGATGTCCGCGCACGTGGAGATGGGCGCGCGCAGCCTGGCCGCTGACATGGCACATACCCACGTGGGGGATTGGCCAGGAATCTCCCCGTCTTCCTTGGCAACGGGGGGAGATGGGCGCGCGCTGCCTGGCCGCTGACATGGCACATACCCACGTGGGGGATTGGCCAAGAATCGGACGTGAGAAGGGCTAATGCACCTGCTTAAAGGAGTACTGACACGAAATTTCAAAGCTGAGATCCGCTCTAGCAATCAAGTACAACGACAACACAAATACGTGTCTGTGAATAAATGCATCTTTCTTTCTTTGTAGTTGTGTGTGTGTGTGTGATCTCTCTTTCGCGAACATTACCGAACCGCGCAAATTCAACTCGTGCATTCGCACTTTCACATTCTTCCCCTCGGGGAAATGCGGGGAATTTTTTTAAACACACAGACCGTGCTACCAGGGAAATTTCTGAAGCCTTCCATATCCGGATTAGGGGTTCGAATTGTATAAGTCACCCGTCACTAAGTATTCTAGGTAAAGAAGTGCTACTTCTTAAGGAGAGGGGGTTGAGGATGAAAGAAAGAAAAAGAAGAGAAGGAAAGGGGGCGGTTGTCCTCATGTACCGGCGTACGCATGTGCGACGGTCACACGTGCCTGATTGTAGGGTCTTGGCATGGTATATATGTGCTTTCGATTTTAATAAATCTTTCAGTTGATAGTAAGCGCTGGTGTCGTTTCCCTTTCTCGTCCCTGTGTCTGTTTGCGCTTAAGTTTCACTCATGGTAGTTATATCAGTCGGGTTTGTTATTTCTCTGTAAATAACGCAATCATCTGCGAAGAGGCGGACGTTTGGGGCTAGGTTATCAGCTATGCCATTTACGTATATCAAGAAGAATAGAGGGTCTCGGACTGATCCTTGTGGTACACCGGATTTTACAGGCATGCGGCTAGATACAAGGTTGTTGAGTTTGACTGACTAAAAACCGTTAGTTACAAATTCTTTGATCCGCTCTGTCGTCCGGCTGTCAAGTTGAAGGCTGGAGAGCTTCAACAGAAGGCGCTTATGGGGCACATGGTGAAAAGCTTTCGAATAATCAATGAATACCGCATCGACGTAAAGTGAAGAATGCAATGAGTGGTGAAGGTCGCTCACTAGCTCCAACAGCTGTATTTGCCATGATCGCTCGCTCCTAATACCATCAGTTATCTTCGTGGTGTTCTTTTCCCCGGGGCTTCTCCTCCAAGCCGCAGTAGTGCTCAGGATCTGATCCCGGGTATCCTCAACCGACAAACTCAGCCTTCGATACAAAACTGTACATTTATTTACAGCCCAGCGGGCGGCTAAGACGCAATGCTCGGGCGTAGCCCGAAGACAACGGGCCGAGCTCTCCTGCACCCGGACCGCATCTCTCCGTCTTCATTTTTCATTCCTCTTGCCGCTAAGGGCCGAGTAAGAAGGAAAATGCAGTCCTCTTCGTCCATGTGGTGGCGGTTAAGACATCCGGTGCGAGCAGGCGCGGCCTTCCTCGGAATGCGCGGCGTTTCAAGGCACCGCGCAACACGTGCGTTTCATTTCTGCGCTGCTCGTCCCAGGGCCCGCGCAAGTTGGCGCGTCGAAGCATCCGACACCATCCTGATTTTCAAACAGAAGATTTTTTTTTGTGGAGGTGAGCCGTGATATGGTGATAAAGAATGAGCTCGAGTAGCTTGCAGCAGATCGACGTTAGTGAAATAGGACGGTAATTACTGAGTTGGGTGCTATCACCAGATTTTAAAATCGGGACTACATGGGCGTTTTCCAGTCGTCCGGTGTGCATCCTGTGTCGATTGACTGCTGGCAAATTAGAGATAATAGAAGGGCTAGAAGATGACGATACATTTTAACAATTTCGAACTAATAGCGTCACGCCCCGGGCTTGTGCGATAGCACAAGCCCGGGCGGTCAATTGCACGAGCTACACCATTTTAATTGACAACGATGGGAACATCTGGGAGGGGTTTTGAAATACGCTCAGGGTTATTGAGTTGCCGAATGGCTGTTGAGTGGTAAATGTTTCACTAAAATATTAGCTAAAACGTTCAGCGCATTCAACGTCTATTAAAGGCGCGCCTATATCGCTTTCTTACAGAGGAATTTTGCTTTTACATTTAGGGTTTATGATGCTCCAGAACTTTTTGGGGTTTGTATTTAGCATGCTGGGAAGAGTAGCATTGAAATACTTGTCTTTAGCTTCTAAAATATAGGCTTTCAATAAGCCTGCCACTTTTTTGTACTCTACCTAATCCTCAGGCTTCCCAGACCATGTGGCTTTTCTGTATCACTTTTTATTTTTGTTTAAACACGCCTTAACTTTACGAGTAAACCAGGGGTCGCTAGCTTGTGTTCTGATCATTACTTTTGGTACGCATGCACGTTCTATTTCCTTGAGGTTATCTCGAAGTGGGCTCAAATTTTAGTTAGTAGTTCGGGTGCTAAATTTTTTTTAGTCTTGCCGGAGAGCCGCTAGCATTTCATTCATCTTTTCTTCGTCAGTGCGTGCGTAGTCGAGTATGCACTTCTCGAATGTTGTTTTATAAAGAAGCGGTAGTGGCAGAGTGCAGGGAATTATGTTATGGTCGCTAATTTCTTGTAGTATATGCACTGGGGCATTATTTGGATTATTTGTTAGAACTAGATCCAATGTATGATCACCGCGTGTACGCTCAAGTATAAGCTGCGTTAACTGAAAAAAAGGTGCATCAAATGAAGAAACTGAACACATTTGGCTCTGTTATTCTGAACGTTAATGACAATGTCGACCAGTCTATAGCAGGGTAATTATAGTCTTCAGCCAAGGTAATTATGGAATTGGGAAATTTTGCTGCAACTTCCTCGGGCGAAGTAGTTAGGTTATCGATAACCTCGGATCGACTGTCAGGAGGGCGGCAGCAGGCACCAAAAAGGTATTTTATCCCCTTGAAGCAGGCAGACACCCAAACAAGGTCAACAGGAGAACCTACTGTATTTGTCTTTGGCTTATAATTTTCTTTTATTGTGATCAGAGCCCCCCCTCAGGAGTTATTCCTTCTTTGAGGAATATTAGAAATTGGCTTGAAAGAGCAAGCTCACTGTCTTCAATGTTATTTGAACGCCACGTTTCGGTGCCAATGACTATGTCAGCTGAGCAGGTGTGAATACACGCCTTTAAAGCGTCGATTTTCGGAAGCAAGCTTCGAAATTTTGCCACGAGAATCAATAGCCCATTGGAAGTAAGCGGTTTATGTTAACTCGTACGTGTTGTCATTTGAGAGGCTGTCCCGTTCTTGTGGAAACCTAGAAGACACTGTCTGTCGCAGCGTTGTAACGAAAAATATTGCCTCGAAAATAGAGGCTGTTGAAACGTACTTGAAAGGTCTCAGTTTCTTCGCGATTAGCCTTGGAAAAGTCTCACAGTTTTTTCCGCACTAACTGGTTCCCCGGTGAAAAATCCTCCTCCAGTTAAACGTTTAGTGACTCGATATCTTTGATCTTGCTGGCATTGCTCAACGCTTCACTGTTTGATTTGAAATTCAAGAACTTTACGATAATAGGTCGCTGGAAATTTGGTCGCAGTTGGCCTACAGGGTGGGCACGTTCAATCTCTCATATATGTTAAGCTTAAAGTGGATGGTGAAGAAATTCTTTGCAATTTTTTTCAGATTCCTTATAGTATTCCTTGTCGACCTCAGGGAGGCCTGTCACAATGAGGTTGTTTCTTCGCATTCTGTTGTTTATATAGTCCACGATGTTAACGCGTTGTTCATTAGTTTTTTGGATGCTCAGTTTGGTTTGTCGAACCGAATCATTCACATCATCAAAGTTATTTGTGAACTGGGGGTAAGTGCTGATTGTCTGCTCGATTGAACTATTTTGGCATTCAAGTTTGTTACATTTCGCTTTAATTCATCAAGGCGGAAGTTGTTTCAAGATGTTGCTTGAGAAGTGTGAGTACATCCTCTATCTTAGGTCCAGGGTTACTTCCGACGTCGCCCGCACAAAGCAGAACCAACGCAAGGCATGTTGAGAGGACTGACGAGGCCCTAGGGCACCAAAAGCGATGAGGGCACGGACATGCTCCGAAGCTTTCAACATGGCAACAACGACGCCGCCGACGTAGAAAAACCGTGCCGATGCGTGCACGGTACGGGCACACGTCTACACCCATTAGACTACAAAGAATACAAAATCAGATCATATTTCAAAGCCGGGGAATTGACGGCCACCACAAACAGAACACAATATTTGGTTAGGTAGGCAGGCGCCTACCTAGAATGGTGAATGGGTACGATTGAACGATCGTGACCGCAAATGTGGAAGCGTCACGGGAAGTCTGAAATCCTTTATAAAATCTCTTTTTTTGGAGCATAAATTTTCAGCTCCTCAGGGTGGTAATCCCGAAGTTCTGGAATTGGAGAAAGTTTTTTTCTTGCCGTTAAGGAGTGACAAGTTAAGGAAACTGTTACAGGGCATTCGAACACGTCACTGAAACGACCACTGTCGCATATCTTTTTTTTTTGTGTGTGTCTGAAAGTCTAAATTTTATTGGTGCTGTCTTCTAAATATTTGCATAATTCGCGTTCAGAGTAAAGGAAATCTTAGGGGCGAAGCACCTTAGGGGCTAGGGCTGTCGGCGTCTCATGTCGTCGTCGTCGTCGTTCGTCGTCGTATTCTCATGTGGTCCCGGTACTAAAACACCTGGACACTCGTTTTTCCAACGCCTCGCGCTAGAACGTTTCATCTCCATGGGCACGCAGTAAAAGAACACACCGGGACACTCGTTTTCCATTCGCGCTTGTTTGCTTGCTTGCTTCTATTTGCAGTTCTCCGCTTCGAATTGCACTTCGCCTCCATCTTCGTAATTGGGATGTCACGAATATAAGCGCGCGCCGTGTGGCAAACGAGAGACTTACAATCTTTGAATACACTTATACACTGCATGCTTCGCCCCTTCCCAGGTTTCTGGAGATGACCCAGTTTTTTTATTTGTTCACCAAAGTCATTCCACTCCCAGTTATATAAAGGGGTTATACAAGTAACGCACATTTTTTAGCCAACATTGATTTACAGAACGTAACCCGTGATTTTTGGTGACCTAGGTTTGTTACATTAAACAAAATTAAAAGCCAAATAAATGCCCGAATAAATGGAACCCATTGAAAGGAAAATACAACAAGAGGAATTAAAAATTGTGCACATTGACATGTGATCGACTGATGATCCAGCGAAGCTGACCGTTACTTAAAAGTTTAAAAAGTGACGCCTAGTTCGTCAAGAAGACATCTTCCTTGCACCGAGCCTCCGGCGACGGCTTCCAATCGCGCTATGACGTCGTCTATATCTTTAGGGAGAATATGTCTAATGCACCCGACAATATATAAAACCGATTTCAAATGGTGGGGGGCCATATTCGTCAGATGCCTCCTTTTAATAGACCATGTGCGCCGAAGAAGCTTAATGAACAGTACGCAGTGGAGGAGGGGACTGCGCACGTCCACGCAAATTTCACTTAGGGCTGCCCAAATTTGCCCTGACTGATAAGGCGCGGGGAAAGGAGAGGACGAGGGGGCCCCTGGCGCTGCGCTTATCGGGCTGCAGGCCGCAAATTGATTAACTGTCGAGGTCGATTGGCGGCCGCTAATAAGCGCAACCGCGTCGCGCATGACCCTCTATTGAGCGTGCTTCCTCTGTGCGTGTTTTGCTCGTCGCGCGCGTTTTCGCGCTCTCGTCTCTCGCCAGCGTGAGAGTGGCTGGCGCGCTAACGGCGGTCTCCCGTCGCGGCGGCGGCGGCGGCGCTCGCTATGCTCCTTTTCCCTCGGTCCCCTTTCCTCTTATCCCACCCCCTGAGGCGGCGGCTCCCCAGAAGAGCGAGCCGATTAGGCTGAAAGTTCCCAGCCACTTCAGCACCTGAGCCGGAGGGGCCTGCGCGACTCGTACGATTTTTCAGTTTTTCGCGCCGCGCTTGAGTCGATCTGCTTTTAGGCGCTTGCATATTTGACAAGGCACTTCCGCAGAGAGGGGAAAATTGGAGCGGCGGAAGCTCCGTGGCCAATCTCCGTGCGGTGTCCATCTCGCTCGTGCGCAAAGTATCGCTAAAAAAGTTCGGGTTCTTTTCACGGCTCGGCCAAAGTTGTGCAACTGAGCCCGCATCATGCCGGATTGGCGCTCGTACCGGCAAGCGCAGTAAGAAATTGAGCATATTATTTGGTAGTTTATGCATGCTTAGTGAAACATTTTGAAGGTCGATAAAGGCCACGGTGAGGTTTCAGGTATTAGCGTTTCTTTGCACAGACAAACGTATTCTTTAACACCCGAATTCAAGCTTCCTTTGTCGATTGGGGCGGTCGATTGACCTAACGCAACGGTTAAAGGGTGTGGCAAGTCACGCATTAATGACAGTGCGTTGGAACCTCGGTAAAGGGATACGAATTTTTTTCAACCTGAACGGGGCACTTTAAGCTCACGTTTTTCTTTGTTTGTACTGCTCCCCTTCCACGGCGACGGTCTTGAGAAAGTTTTGGATCACTTGGGTGGGTAACTCTTTCCTGACCACGCCTATTCAAAATCGTTCAATTTGAACGATACCTTAGAGGGATCATCGTGGTCCAGCCTCACTTCCGAAGCCATTGGCTCAGAGCTTCCACTTGCTGGGTGGAGGTCTAATATGCACTAAGGTGGATCACTGAGTTAGTTACACTTGACTTCAACACAATTACGAGGCAGATGAGGAGGAGCGGGAGGAGGAGTAAATGTTGATGGGACGAGCGTTGGTGTTTTACTGTTGGGGCACCCACCCGGTGGGGAGCGTCCCTAGTGCGGGATGCCCTGACCTTGGCTGGCAGTTCAGGCCGCTGCACCAGTGTGCACTGGGTCCCAGGGCCCGGACTTTTCAGGCAGGCCACCACTGCACGCAGGGGGGGAGGGGTTGGAGCTACGCCTGGGTTTGTTGGCCCTCCCACACCTTATGGTATAGCGTGCCGGGTCAAGCACGGGAATTACAGGCGGGGTAGATGGCATGAAGAAGGGTGTGATGGGGATAGGAGTTGGACTGTAGTCTTCGGAGGCTGTTAGCTTTTTGTCTGGGTAACTGGGGATGTGGAGCCGGGAATCTTATTCTGCTTTGGCGGTATTGGGCCAGGATGTCTCTCACAAAGCAAACAAACAGCGACACTGGTCAGCAAGAAGAGTAGATGAATCAGGGGATGGGTTCCAGGAAAAGGGAGGGGTCAGTGAGGAGGTGTGGACGCTTGACTTCAGAGAAAACAATAAAGTAAAGAAGAGTAGAAGCAGCCAAGAAATCAGTGTGGTGCTTCTTTCTAAACTATTTTTTCTTCTTTCAAACGGGATGGGGGCGATCCTAGGCCCTTGAGCGCGCGACAGCGCCTGGGCCCGCCTTTTGATGCGGTGTGTTTGGATGTGGCTGGCGCAGGATTCCCGGGCCACGCGTTCGCCAAGGGTGAGGACGGCAGCGCTCGCTGCTTGCGCTGGGCCAGGGACTTCGCTCGCAACTGGCACGCCGAAACCTCGCCCTCTGAGCCCGACCTGAGCGGCACCTGGGTTTCGCAACGGTACGCGAGGACGCATCTTTGCTCATGCATTCACATCCTTTCAGTAGTGCATCCGTAGCCTCCTCCTGTAGCTGCCACCAGCAGAACGTAGAGTTCTGCGAGACGCACCGCGCACGCCGGAAGAGATCGCCTTCTGTTTGAAGCCACAAAAGCAGCGAAAAGAGATAGCTGGTAATGCACTGGATCGAATGCGCTAAGCTAAACAGACCACAAAGAAGACATACGATTCACTTGGCCAGTCTTCATTGTGGTCTGAAGAAAGCGCAATCTGCAGAAGGGGACTTCTTGATGTGCTGAGGTCTGGACAGTCCTTGTAGTCTATACGGCACTGTCCCATACAAGATTGAGCTGCCTGGCTGGTACAGCGATCTTTTCAAAAGGGTCACGCCTTGGTACTATACATATCGACAGTATTGAAACCGACGCCGTTGTGCGCGGGTTCTCTTACTGTCCATCAACAATTTCTTCCTTAACCGAAAGTAATGCACCCGCGGATGCTCCGTTTCTGGACTGGAAACACGCAGTGTGGCGCAATACTCACTTTTACCCTCTCCTGACATTGGTGACGCAGTTGGGGCAAGGCATCGCCCCCATGGTTGTTTCTGTCATGACTTAAACCGTAATACATAGGGTTCAACAAGGTAAAGTTATCCAAACAACAAGTTGTACTGTGTTTTTAAACAAGCATTTAATGTTATGCTGTTCGGGAATGTTTCATCTGCCAGGCCGTTACTTCTTAAGGCCTAAAAAGCGTGCCTGGGCGATGAAACATTTTGTCGCAATCGAATTGAATAGTCATTACATACATACCGCAGCAGTTAACGGGATTGACAGGGCGTGTCTCCGAATTCCCCGTAATAATTAGAAACGCCCGCACTCTGAACCTTGTACTTGTGTGAACAGTAAAAAATAAAATAAAAAGAAAAGCAAAAAATGAAGTTTTGGTACTGCTGAATATCCCTGAGCTAATCAATTTTGTTTTAGTCTACGCTTTCTCGGATGAACATTTCTTTAATCGTGTTTTATACAATTAAAAAAATCTTATAATGGGCCACTGCAAATAACACAACGCGTCGGAAGTATCTTCCACACACTGCGCTGGCGTAAAATATTCTCTTGTCGAGCCCGCCAGGAAAATAGAGGAGCTGAATTATATAGACCCGACAGCAAGGGGAAAGGCGCTTGCTTCCCTTTCTGCACACTCGAAAAGAAGCAAAATCCTTGAGGTGACCGGTGTAGCTCCTACGGCAGCGTCGCCTTGTTATTATGCGCCAGCATTAGCCTGCAAGCCGCCTCCGCCCGGCTGGCTCCGCGAGAATCGACACGCCAGTTACCGCAGCACATCTCAGGCCACGGCTTCGGGCTGCAATCTGTTTCCTCTGCAAATGAAGCCTTCCTTCCCCAGCGGGGCCATAACCATCGAGTGACCGTGCCCGTCATCTTCGGCGTGGACGCGCTCTCCCTTTGCCGCGCTTCTTTTGATCGCCCACCTCTCTCGCCGGGTCTGGCCCTCCTGACGCCGCCTCAAAGGCGAGCGGCGAGAGCACGGAAAGGGCAGCTATACGCGACGATATTCTCGGACACGCGCTCCATTTACGCAGCTCAAGTGGGCCACGGAGAACAAAGGGTCCGGGGGAACAAAGGGATGCCGAATTGCGCGGAGGAGTAAAACGACAAAGGCTCAAGGAAACGGGCGACGCTTCCTGGACGCCTCCCCTTTTTTCTCTCTCGATCGCTTTGCCGTAAAACTTAATTAGATCTGCAGTGCAGCACCATTTTATTGGGTTTAAATTACATTGGTACTTCGAGTTTTTTTTTTCCTTTACGGCACTGTTTCTTCAGTACCGCTTCACGTGTTTGCGAGTGTATTGCACAATTCTCTTAAGGTAATGGCAGTTTCACAGCATTAATCCCTAAGCGCACAATGCACACATAATACCGTCTGGCAAGGGTTTCCGGAATCTAGGGGCATCTAAGATGTTTGTTTACAATTTGTTTGCAGGGTGCAGTGGCGCGATTATATACAGTTATATACAGTTATTGATGAACGCCGTACTTTCTCCTTGCTTCAAAGAGTTCATAGAACGCATCGACAGGTGACATCCGAGGTGCATGTAAATAATATAAAAAATACAACTTTTGAACATGAGCTCATAATTGTTGACCAATAGCAGCATAAAAAGGCAGAGCCTGAATCACAATTTTAGGAACAACGGAGACGTTGAATAATTACGCACCCCTGCACTTGGTCATGGCCTTGGCTAAGTCGCAAGGTTATTTATTCCTGTTCGTTATTTTCTTTATTCGGAGATTACCCCGCATTGTCGGAAGTAGCTACAGCATGGGGGTTACAGCATGGACATAAACAAATCTTCGTTTGTACAGAACACTTGCGATTGAGGCAGCTTGTTCCACTCTTTAATTGTTCTAGCAAAAAACGACTTAGCGAATAGGTCCGTCCTGGTACGAAATTCCCTTATTTTGAAAACATGGCCAGTTCTATATGAACGGTAATAAGGTTCTTTAAAGTATTTTTGTTAATTCCTGTTTTATCACGGAATATCTGAAAAAAAAAGAACTTTGACCGCAATTTTCGTCGCCGCGATGAAAGCAGTTTTCACCCAAGTTTGTTTTAAAGAGTATAGTCTTTCTTGGGCTACTTGAACACGAAAATTTTGGTGTGTCTGTCTGTCTGTCTGTCTGTCTGTCTGTCCCTCAATTCAGCCCCCCGGTCAAAGTGAAACAGATGCTGCACAATAGGTTTATATACCCACAGCCAAATCTAAACGGCTAAATCCGCTGGCAATGCTCATACTTGTCAAGATTGTAGAGCTAAAACAAAATATTACGCTTATCTGGGGCAAGACATTAATAGATAAGTGATATTCGCATTGTTCTCTTTATTAAAAATACACGGCTGGTTGATTTAATGAAAGATACGCCCAAAAAATACAAAAGCGGTCGCCCGCGGTTTCCCTAGCGGCATTTTAAAAAAATCAAACGGCAACAGTAATGAAAGGTTCCACTAGATAGTTTTCATGTTTCGCTTGGAACGCATGTGGAGTAAGTAGAGTGCCTCGATTCACGCGCGTCCCCGCTGTACGGCAGCGTTGGCATCGAGGAATTCAGCGTGGAGCAGTGGAACGCGGTAAATTTAAATTGACTTGAGCAAGCCGCTGGCGTGTTTACCTTGGGAGGAGTGAGACGGGAGAGGAACTGCATGAGAAGTGAGCGGGAAAGAGAATGGATACATTTACTTGACAGGGTCGCCAGACGACTGCCTTCTTTCGTGGACATTTGCAACGAAGTGAGCAGATACGCGGCTAATTTTTCTCATTTGAGTGCAGCTATACCCCCCCCCTTGTACCGTCCCAAGACGAACGTAGCCACCCGGTTTTGAATTTTCTCCAGTGCATCAGTCAGTCTTACTTGCGAGGGATCCGATACGGCACAGGCATAATCTAGTACAGCTCCAACACATGTCAGGTAGGCCGTCTTCTTTAAGGTTTTCTCTGAAGTTTTTAAATTGCGTTGCATAAAATTTAGCGCCCTTCGAGCTCTCCCCCCACCACGTCGCTTACATGTGCATTCCATGAACAATCGGATGAAAACACTACACCTAGATATTTATATCTGGCAGCTTCTTTTTCAGGCTCATTGTTTAAGAGGTAATCAGTCTCCATTGGCTTCCGTTTCTTCGTAAAAGAAACGCGAACACACTTTTTTATTATTTAAATTCACTCTCCACGCACAGCAACAATCCTGAACCCGTTCCAAGTCAGTTTGCAGTTGGGTAACGTCACTCTCACTCCTTATTTTCTGTACACAACACAATCTTCTGCAAACAGTCTGACAGCTGATGAAGTACCCACTGAAATATTATTAATATAAACTAAAAACAAAAGTGGCGCTAATACAGATCCCCGTGGGACTCCCGACGTCCCATCAACGTACTCAGAGCTTTTGCCGTCTAAAATGACCCCTTTTATATCGCCCTAAGCACAGCAGAATCTACGTTTAGTAGTTTAAGTTTGTAAGAAAGAAATGAATTCGTTACCGTATCGAATGCCTGTCGTACGAAAATCTAAGAAAATGCAGTCGGTTTGTCCCCCTGAGTCAATGTCAGATCTAGGCAAAACAGCGCAAAAAAAAGACAAGGACAGAGAAAGACACACGACAGGGACTGCGCAGTCCCTGTCGCGTATCTTTCTCTGTCCTTGTCTTTTTGTGCGCTGTTTTGCCCAGATTATGTACCAACACGCCCAGTTTTCCACGTTCAATGTCAGATGCCAGGTCATGGTAAAATTCAACAAGTTGAGTGGTGCATGAGAACCCTCTTTCGGAATTCGTGTGGGTCATTTGTTAAAATGTTGTTTTCCATTAAGTGTTTCATTATTACAGAATAGAGAATGTGTTCCGTTACCTCACACACTATTGAAGTTAGAAAATTGGCCTGTAATTTTCATCATCGTCCCCCCCCCCCCCCCCTTACTTATGGATTGGAATGACATAAGCAGTTTTCCAGTAAATAGGTAAAACGCCTGTCACAAAGATTGTTTATAAATTATACGCAGATACAGAGAAATTGGTTCAGCACAGCGTCTCAAAATACGCGGAGAAATTCTATCGGGGTGGTCAATTGCTTTTGTTTCATCTATTTGCTCCAATTGCTTTACGATGCCACTTACGCTAATCTCAATCGGGTTCATTGGGGATACGTTGCTGGCGAAGGATGAAGACATGAAATCCTGTATTGGTGTAAAAATAGAACTAAAATAATTGTTTAAGCCGTTCGCCTTGGCTGTGTCATCAATAATAGTTCGGTTATTATATATACAATATTGTTTATACCCAGACTGTCAGACCCACCCCCGTTAATATATTTCCGGTAAAGATGCCTTTTTCGTATGCTTGCGTAATCTGGCACAATTTCTGGTAATGTTCAGTCTGCTTAGTTCGTTCGCATTTGGCAAATAACCACTTTCTCTTTTTGATTAGCTGCAAAAGGTGAGACGTCACCCATGGATTGCTCCGTTATTTTAGTTTGGAAGAATCTACACTTGGTACATGTGCGTCTATGAGTTCAAAAAGCCTTCACAGTTCACGCACAATTTCATCGTCCGCCATGCACTCGAAAACAATTAAATAGCTGTAAATTTTTGACTTTTACTGGAGTAATCGCCTCGATAATAAAAGAACACTCTCCTATTCGTGCGGCACTTCAGGCGGTGAAATTTTTTTTTATAGTTGTGACTACGGCCTGATCGTCACTTATACCCGGGACGATAGTGACCGAATTTGAGAAGTTTGGCGAGCTGTAAAACAACAAGTCTTAAATACTATTTTCACGGGTTGTCTTGTTAACATACTGTAGTAGCCTATAGGTATCTACAATGCTCTCTATTTTGATGTTAACATGTGTACACGTTTTCACCACACAAATATTATGATTCCAGGCGAGCTCTGGTAAATTGAGCTCACCAGCAAGCAACATAACTCGATCTGAAGCTTCCGAGATTACTTCACTTAATGCTTGCAGTATCGCTATATCAGAGTTTGGTAGTCCATAAATAACCCCGGCGGCAAAAGAAAAAGGATCAGGTAAAATAACTATACACCACACTGCTTCCACCACATCACGAGTGGTATCAAAAGCGGATGAGCTCAAATCGGACGGGACAAGCACGAAAACACCACCACGAAGGCTCTGCCTGTCTTTGCGATGCGCAATAAATTTCTCTGGAAAAATTTCAATATCGCTGATTGACGGATTAAGCCAAGATTCTGTGCCAAATATTATATCCGCATTTACAGACTCTATTAAGGCCGCAAGTTTATACACTTTATTGATAACTCTTCGGCAATTCGCAACTAAAGCAACGAGGTCGAGATAAGGTCGTGTCTTATTTTGGTCAGTGCGTCAAGGCTTCGGGACAGGAACCACTCCTCCCTTTTCTTTGCCCCACTCAGAAGCCTTATCGTTCATAAGCTTGTCCAAACTTAGCTTTACTTTGTTATTTTTGTCTTCCTTTTTAGCTTTCGCATATTCCCACAGGTGTTTGCGTAGGCTACGTGTCTCAGGCGAGTAATCCTGGGCAACCCTGTAATCGGCCCTTTAAATTTCTTGGCATTTAATAGAACGTCTTGCTTTTTTTTTTGTAAGAAGAAAAATCTACAACTGGCCGCTTAGTCTTTCCAGTGAATCGACCAATGCATTGCGCCGTTTGCACTGACTATAGCTGAATTCCCAAATTATCCTTGCAAATATTTTGAAATAATTTTTCCGACTGGTCCCGCTTATGGTCAGTGTCATCTACAACATAGAAAACCAGGTTTTGTCTCCGGCTTCGGTCCAACATCTCGACCGACTCCCCAGATATGCTCACTTCAACTCTGGTTAAAGTCTCCCTCCCTCCCTCCCTCCTTCTCGATTGACCGACTGACCAATCGACCGACCGACCGACCGACCGACTTCGCCTGTAACTCATTAACTTGTTGCAAAATATCCTTGATTACCATTGCATGTTCTGGTAACAGTTTACTGACGTCCTGAATGTGGCCCTGCGTCACACCAAGGTTTCTGCTATCATGGCTTCATGCCTTGCAAGCCCAGTTTCAATAGACTCCAACTACTGCATTATCGCCGCCTGTCCCCTCCGCAAACCTCTCCGAAAATGTAATTGTTTAGCATCATCGTGACTCGGCAAATTTACTTGGACGACACCATCAGGACCGGGGTCCAGTACCCTATCCCCGATGAGAAGCAATAGCAGAAGCAAATATAGCACTCGATTTGAAAACAGGCGAAATCATTTTTTAGACTGTTTCAAATGTACAGTCGGTAAAACGCTTGTCTATAACAGCGATTTCAACTTCAACCAGCTACATCCGAAAACTGCCGAAACGTACTAGTTCCAAACATGTCGGAGGCAAAAGCGAAGGGCTAAGACTTCAGAATTCCGCAGTAGTTTTATTCAAATCCCGCTCCGGCGGGGCAGGATAGGGCTGAGAGTACGAAAGCTGTGTTATAGACAAGCCTTTTACCGGCTGTACTCGCTTACGATACGCAGCAGCACTACACAGCATCGGGGGAAGAGCCAGCAACGCACTCATTTTTGTTCGAATTTGAAAAAGATAGTAAAAAAATTCCCCCGCATTTCCCCGAGGGGGAGAATGTGAAAGTGCGAATACACGGTTGTCGGCCCGCTTGCGGCGCTTGCGCTCGGCCCCCGCAGCCCACCGCCTCGCCGCCTTCTCTTCCATCTCTTCCATCGGGTTTGTAGTATCACGTGTACACCACGCAGTTATCAAGCCGCTATAACGCCGCTGAGTCGCCAACGCACGCCGCTGACGACGTAGTTTGAATGCGTTAAAGATATAAGGCGCGTCAACACTGATATCACCGTCGCGTCCGTGGCTTGATCGGTAGAGCGTCGCGCTGCGGCCGCAAAGTCCGCGGATCGAAACCTGGCGCCGGATGCTGTTTTTCTTTATAGAGGAGCACAGCGGACGCCGCCGACGCCGCCGACGCCGGCGGTGGATGGTTTGGGGTCGCTTATAAAGTGTATTCACACTTAAAACTAACCTACACAAACAAGAGCGGTGTCAGTTGCAAG
>NW_027526203.1:423021112-423025407 GCF_048455015.1 Haemaphysalis longicornis
ATTGATTGATTGATTGATTGATTGATTGATTGTAGGGTTTAACGCGCCGACGCAACGCAGGCGATGAGGCGCGTCGTTGTGGAGGGCTCCGGATTAATTTTGACCACCTGGGGATCTTTAACGTGCGCCGAAATCTCGAACACGCGGGCGTTTTTGCTTTTCGCCTAAATCAGAAAAGTGGCCGCCACGGCAGGGAATCGAACCCGCGTCCTCGTGCTCAGCCGCACACCTTAGCGACTGAGCCACCGCGGCGGCTAGGGCACAGGTCTCGCCGGGGGGAGGGAAGAACATTGAAAGCGGGCGCAAGGCAGAACTACACAGGGGGGAGAGCGCGTGTAAAAAGCTGTCTTCGATGAAGGAGGGAGTTGCCTTGCGGCTCAAACAGGACGCCGGAGCAAGGCGTGCTCATCGAACCCAGCGTTCGCGACCGAGCCGGACGCGATGTTCCCGCATTCTTAGCATCCACCAATGAACCTTCGAGCATTTGGTGCCCCTAATACCGCGTATGGTGTCCCTAAAATGTAGTCTCAGCAATGCATTTGTCTGTTGTAGTGAAGCGGACTTTAAAAGGGCACGGGGTACAGTGCGTTTAGGGATACACGATGCTTTACTCGGGTATTCAATATATGCCTGGGGCTTTCATGCTTCGGTATCAGACTGCCTCATATTTCCCCGGAAGAAATGGCTTTTTAGCGGTGCAGTTGTGCTAAGTTGTGAAAACGTCTAGAAAGGGGCTTTTGGTGTGTAGCGCTTCATAGGGATACATGGACTGTTAGAAGGAATTTAATAAAATGCCTCCATTTTTTTTTATTGCAAACAACTTATATCTCACCTAAGGTGTCTTCCCAGCAACGCACTTGTGCATAGTAGTGATGCTGGCTTCAAAGGTGCTCAGGGTACAGTTTTCTATATAGAAAAATGGGATCGTATAAAGCAATTTAAAGGGTCAATAAAACGCAAAAGCATGTTGCTTATGTCGGTCGATTAGGTTGTCAAGTGTACAAATATACCACTCGCAACATAAATAGTTGCTTATTAGCGCAGACAATGCCAAAAGCGCGAAAAAAGATATCGCTCCTCATACACGTCCCTGCACTACATTTTGCGACATCCTGAATCTTGAATGGTGAAACGCCGGATTGGTGAAGCTTGCCTAAGCGCTGTTCTGCGAGAAACACTGAGGCAGCAGGGACAGGTTAATCTAAAGCAATGTATGCGGGAACTTTTGCCCCAACTGGGCTCTTAGAAAGACACGAACCTCCTTTAGCAAACATGATAAAATAAGATGTCTCAGCCAGGCAGTAGGTTTGGTTTCAGTTTCGATTTCGTTGAAATGTTTTGGCTTGGGCAAAAGCGCAATCAGTAGGTGCATGTGTTCGAGTGAAACAAGTGCTTACCGTACCTACTTACCGCTAATGCATATATATGCAACATTCAGAGGCAAAATCAATCTTTATATCGAAATCGTATTGAAACGAGACGGCCGACAACTGCATTATCAATTGCGTGTGTGTTTTCTACACCTCCTCACAGACGGAAGCCCCTCGTTGGAAACATTAACCGCGGTCGTCAAGCTCCTCTTAGTGCGGGGTGGGATGACCAACGTTGCCCAGTCGCAGCCTTGCCAAGATAGCGTCAAAAGCACCCCTTTTCTGATTTGGTTCCAATCTTTGTGGCGACACTGAAAGGCAGTGAGAACAGGAACTCAGGCACATGGCGACGATCTAGTAAAACCAAAAATAGGGCCCAGTCTTACTCTGGCCATTGTGTGACGTGCTCTTCAGCGTCGCGAAAAAATGGAAGGGAAGCGTTGGAGAGAAATGTTAGCTTTAATTATTATTATTTTGTCAGAAAACAGGGCATCGTTGCTCGTCGAACAAAAACCAAGAGTGCTGCGAAGTCTGTGATCTTTCAGTTGAAAAAAAATTAGAAGCCCCTCCGACTAACGATGACCATGGTTGAAACGAGAAGCTTTCTTGCATGCGAAAATCAAATTGCGAAATGCCGAAGTCCAAACCGCTGCAATCAAAGTCAAAGCGTCAACAATCAAAGTGCAAACCACCTCAGAGCCAAAGTCCAAGCGTCAACGATCAATGTGTAAACTGATTGCAGTGAAAGTCGAAAGTTAGACGACGGAGACGAATCCCCCACGAGTAAGCTGAGCTCCCTCCCCTCCCCCCCCCCCCCCCCCTACAAACACACGTGCACATACCCATCGTCGTTGTCAGACAGTCGGCATTGTCCGAAATAGAAACTGCCAATGTCCAAAGCCAAAGTTCAGTAAAATATGCCGTTGGGCTTGTTCGTTGATTGATTGATTGATTGTGGGGTTTAACGCGCCGACGCAACGCAGGCGATGAGGCGCGCCGTAGTGGAGGGCTCCGGATTAATTTTGACCACCTGGGGATCTTTATCGTGCGCTGAAATCTCGTACACACGGGCGTTTTTGCTTTTCGCCTCCATCAGAAAAGCGGCCGCCGCGGCCGGGAAACGAACCCGCGACCTTGTGCTCAGCAGCGCAACGCCTTAGCCACTGAGCCACCGCGGCGGGTTGGGCTTGTTGGTGCATTGTGCGTTACAAAATATAGCGCAAACTGGACACACCAAGTAAGGAAGACAATCAATGCGCAACTCACAACTAAAGTGCCAAAATCCACTTCAACTCAGCCAAAGTCCAAAGCCAACGGCCGCGCAACGACCCAAAAGAAAATTGACACCATCTTCCCGCGAGGGGAACCATGGGTACATGCGACGCATCGTGGGGTTTCCGTTGCGTTTCCGTTATGATGTTTCCATTTAGCGTGTCAATTTGTTGTTGTTTCCATTATATTACGCACGGTTGCACCAACCATCGCGATAGCAGGCCTGTTAGTCTCCATTCAAACCATCGGTGGCCATCGGATGTCATCGGAGCGGCGGAACGACTGAGCGGAGCGGCGCAGTTACCGCGTTTATATGTACCGCGCGTTAACGGTGAGGGGAAATGAGAGAAAGAGCGCATGCGCATGTGTTCGATGTTTAACCGAGCGCTAACGCGCGCTGTCGCACAGCTGGCACGGCGACGGGAGCGAGCGCTAACACACAGATGGCGCTGCGGTGAGAGCGGCGTTAGCGCGCAGCTGGCGCGGCGAGGAGAATGGGGGAGGGATGCGGACTACGGACTACGGAAGACGCCGAAAAGACAAGGCGAGTTAAAGAGATGCATCGCATCTAAAATGTGAGCGACCAGGATGCGGTGATGGTGCAGTCGGAGAGACGTCGCCCTGATAGCGCGAGGGATCCAGGTTCTATTCCGACCACGGAGAGCATTTTTGTTTCGTCATCATCATCATCATCATCATCATCATCATGTGCTGTCCCATTGCGCAAAGTTGGATTTCCTGCACTGTGTGTCATTACGACACCGCCATCAGTGAGACTCAAAAGCTTCTCTTTAAAAGTTATTCAGTCTTTAGTGTCCCCTGAATTAAGACCCTTGGGCTACCATATTGTCCCTAAAGCAAGTAACGCAGTTGTGAGTAGTAGCGAAGTCGACTTTGGAGGTGCTCGGTGAATGGCATGTAGCAGAAGGGATGATGATGATGATAATAATAATGATGATGATGATGAATAGGCTTTATTAGAGACCAGGTGCTGAAGCAGAAGTGAAAAAAAAGGCACATCAGGCGCCCTACTACGAAGCTACGTGATAATGCTAACTGAACATGAGCGTGCTACGCATGGTTGTAACGAAGAATTAACGTTTATGATCTAGCATCAAGTAAATCGCTGACTACTGGAAGGTGGTAGACATCCAGGGCGAAGTGTTCCCAGCAAACTACGCGTGCTGACCCCCGCTTATTTGCGATTCTCAAGTTCCTCATCCGTAAAGCTCCCCGAGACCCGGCATCTATTACTCGCGGGTGCTAATGGGATCGCGCGTTCTTACGTCTGTGTTTCTCCCTAGAAAAACACGCAAAGGTATTTTTTAGTCCCGGGACATTATTTGGTGACATTACAGGTTCGTAGCTGAATGTAATTAGTTGTTTAATGCAGTTGAAACGAAAGTAACCAGACTTGAAACTTGAAATTTCAGTTGTTCGCCTGAGCCCCCAGTATTTGGATATATTTTTCGCCGCGTGGAGCGGGAAATGTGTCTATCAGCGTGTGCTTATCCCTGTAGCTTGGCGTGAGTGGGTCGCTGCTATCACGCCGCTGGTATGGGCCGCCGAGCGCAGATATGAAAGAATGTTTTTTTTTTTTTTTTGGAGTGTAAGAATTTTGGGTCTGAAACAAAGGTCCATGTGCTTCAGAGG
>NW_027526203.1:423025507-423118007 GCF_048455015.1 Haemaphysalis longicornis
TCAGAGGCGAGATTCATAACACCCGGGCCTGGCGTCTCCTTGTTGTCTCTTTCATGGTACTTATTGATACGAAAACTATTTGGAAATTACAGTATTTAGATTGTGAAGAGCAAATGAATTGGTGGAATTAGGCAAAAAAATAAACAGTGACAATAATTCCAGATGAACATCGAAGTAGAACATCCACCATTGGGTTTGAAAACGAGCTCTGTTATAAACATCTTGCAGACTTTTTCGGTGGTAAAAACGCATGATTGAGGAATTTATATTCAAGGTTTATGATCCGTGCCACGGACAAAGCGGAGAACTCGCTTTCACTCCCCCCCCCCCCCTCTCACTCCATATGACACACCGTTGCTGCTTTAGACCCACGCCCAACCACACATGACGTGTGTGGTTGGGCGTATATCCATATGGCAACTGACAAAACAAGTTTCGTCATGAAGAATAGAGAAAAAAATCTCCCCCAATGCACGATGTAGTCGTGGTTTGACAGTGAAGTCGAACCAGCGCGCAACGCAAACGCGATTGACCGGAGCGTAGTCCAAACCACCGCATGAAACAAAAAGCTGATTGCGCGTCATTCGCGATTGAGCATACTTCTCAATTAATCAGCTTAATGAAAGTTGGAAGGACTGCAGTTTTATCCGAACTGACAAACATGCGGCTTCCCCTTTCACGGTGGCTTCATGAGGCTGCTGTAATGACTTTAAAGCAGCGGCTTCACGTTATTTTTATTAAAACTGCGACTGATAGTTATCCATGATGCCTGCTGACATAAAACTTCCGACTGTTATGTATCGTGTGGGACGCCCGACGTCATATAATAGAAACAATTTGGCGGTGAACTAACAACGGCAAGAAGACAAAACTCAGCGTAATGACAGCGACTCTTCGGGTGAAATTTCACCGTGATTTTCCCCCCAGGATACCTACATCAAATTGAGAGCTACAGAGATTTTGGGAGAAAGTTGGTTTTGCCGCAAAGCGTATCCTGCTTACAGCCAAGAGAAAATCTCCGAGAAGTGAGTCACATACAACTTTGCTGTAAAATACCCATGTAGAGGGAGAGGGGGACGGCGTGACAATCTGATTGATTGATTGCTTCTTGTAGGGTTTAACACGCCGACGCAACGCAGGTGATTAGGCGCGCCGTAGTGGAGGGCTCCGGATTAATTTTGACCACATGGGGATCTTTAACGTGCGCCGAAATATCGCACACACAGGTGTTTTTGCTTTTCGTCTCCATCAGAAAAGCGGCCGCCGCGGCCGGAAATCGAACCTGCGTCCTCGTGCTCAGCAGCACACCGCCTTAGCCACTGAACCACCACGGGGGTTGGCGTGCCAATCTATTACATTTGTCTCCCTATTCCACCGCTTCGTTTATGACAGCCTGGAAAAGGCGGAATGGTCATTGCATGTCGGCACAGCCTGGTCTATTATACGCCAACGTTGGAGTGGGAGAAATACTGAGACAGCTCCTCAATTTTTTGCGCCTGTCATAATGAAGCACTACAGAACAGGCTCCGCGTGTAAAGGACATCGAGAATTTCTATGGTGCGTTTAGCGTGCCTTTAACAATCTCATCTTAATCACAAATTTCATTTGAGCCGTACCATCACGCAAGGCAAACGTAAAGGTTATTGTGGGTAATGCTAGGCCACTGGCGCCATTTTCCGCGTCAAATCGTGTGCTGGTCCTGATCATTGACCTACCTTGCCCTGTTAATCGCGATGACGGGTCATTCTGCCGAGTTGTGCTGAAGGATGCCCATGGCCGTTTCGTACATCGTTTAAAACGCGTCGACAAGCTGTACGCAATACACACAGGCGACGTACACAAATGTTTTCCTTAGCCTTTTAACAATGTATCTGATAGAAGAGCTCTATCGTCCGTTGGTTGCTAATGGCACGTACTGGGCAGGAACGCCAAAATAAAAATAAAATTTATGACAGAATACGTGAAACTGAATGTTTGACGTGTACCAAGAAAGTATATATGTATGCTTATCAAGGGTGAAATGTATACGCTTGCCAACATAAACGTACAGGGTAACACAAAGCTGGACCGCTCCGACTTTTCTTTCAACTGCCCTGCTAGGGGCTGTCGCCCAGTGCTAAAAGAATGAGAGAAAAAGATGCGTAGGTACTGTAATGCCCTCCCTAAAGAAACAATTATAGCACGAACATCAAGGAAAACGAAACAAGCGCAAGCTTCCCTGCTTACACGTCACATAGCTCGACCGGAACACGACAAACAAGAGCTCAATTATTCGGAGAATTTACATAAGCTGTCTTTCTTTTTCTTATTCTGGCAGCCACATTAGCCCCCCGGGAAGCGCGTTTTTCTTCCATTCTTCGCTCGGCCTCGCCAGAGACCTTTTGTTTCTCCGCGTGCAAGGCCAGTTCGCCTAATTAAAAGACTCTTTCTTTTTCTTTCCCGAGCGGGCAGGGCGGATACTTTTTAAAAACACATTGTTACAAACGTAGGAGAACACGCATTAAACTTATTAGGTTAGCAGCAGAGCTGAGTGTCTTACAAGTCGTAGCTTTAAAAGGCAAGCTACTTCGGACAAATGAATTTGAGGCAGGCTAATGTTCGCCCGGTGGTAACCAAATTATCTTGTGAGGACAGATTGCGCAGACAGGCGATGTAGCTAGGCCCTTTAAACCGACGTAGAAACACGCATTCATAGCGTGACACGCAAGGCAAAAGAGGCTACGCAGGGAGCGCATACGTTGTTCAAACAAATGCGTATGCGGGAAATATTTCAGTGCTCTCTCCCTCCTGAAAGAATAAAGAAGGTTAATAGACCAGCAAGGTATTATATTGGCGCTTCTTCGCCTGTCAGAGATGGGAGTGTATACAGCTAACAGCACCATCGCAGCGCAGACCACGCTTGACAGGCATGGCGCGGTACCATAGCCGCCGCCTAATGGGGCAGCGTGGTCGCCGTTCGCCGGTGGACAAGGAAGAGGAGGATCCCTCTCGTGGCCTCGATCGGCATTGCTTCCTGGGGAGCAAAGCGTGGGAAGTACGAGACTTCGGCTACAACAAGCGCTACACTACTGTTGACATCGCTGAGGCAACCAGAACGGCCGTATTCCGAAGAGATCAAACAACAAGAGGAAAAGATGAAATCAACTCGGTGATGTAGGGGCAAGCCCGCAGTGTTTTTGCCTATCCTCCCGCATAGCCGTGCTTCGCAGTAACATTGGGGGGGGGGACAGAAAGATGCCTTCAGCGCACGCGAGGAAGTTGCCCGCAGTGATTCAGATACGCGGCCAGCGACGCGATGAGGACAGAGAAAGGGATGAGGGCGCACAAGGCACCGAGCCCGTATAAGGGGGGGGGGGGGGTGAGTTGCGGAAAAAAGGAAAAATAATGCAGGTCAGACCAGCGATGGTGTGGCAATAAAATGAAGGAACAACAACAACAACAACAAAAAAAAAAACTCGTTACTCTTGCGGGAAAATGCCTACAGGTTTTGCCCGAAAGACTCGCAAGCTGTCGAAACTACGCCGACATGAGTTACCTAGTAAATACTCTTGTAATTTCTTGCGTTCTGCAGAGGTTTTTCTTTTCTAGGCTGCGTAGAAGAGAATTCTATAGGTGAAACACACACTAAACGCGGTCTCTCCTCGAAAGTAGAATTGCAAAAAGACCTCTCCTACAACTTGGTCGAAAAAAATTGAGAATTTTGTCTGCGTATTACATCCGTTTCCCACTGAAACATTCATAAATGTTGATTATTCCTTTATTGAGAATGATCCTCTTTTAATCATATCGCAAAGCTTTTCACAATGATTAGCGTAACAAAGAGTATAGCGAGAAGCAGTTGTATCAATTTAGGCCATTTATTTGGACATACTTGCTTGTTTGTACACGCATTCGAAGCAGTGCACCTAGTTCGAAATGTTTCGCGTTGTCTTTGTATTAGCGCTCCTGTCGACATGGCCGACTAGTTCTTTGAATGGACAAAAAGTAGGTTAAAGAGCCATATAACGCACGAGCAAAAGAATCCTGCCTGGACAGCTCAAACATTCCAAGCCCGCCAAGTCCATGCAACTTATACAAAAAAGCGACGCAAGAATAAATTCATAAAACAGTTCCTCCATGATACAGAGTAATAATAAAAACATGTGTGCCCAGTTACAATGGTTTAATAACAACAAAGATACCACTGACGTCAAAACAGCTACACCCCTCGGTGTGCGAAAACCAACGCCTTCGATTTTTAGTTATTCTGGTCCATTTCGGTTCCCCCAAAAAGTGTTCTAGCGTGGCCTACGCTCGCTTCTGCAGAAATATTTTGACTCTGGTTTGGAAATTTCGGCCATAGACAGCAGTTTATTCCCCATGAGGTCATGGTTTATCTTTTTCCCAAAAGATAACCAACGAATTGCCCGATATTCCCTAGGAATGGAGGGTTCGGCGGGTTGGTAGCCATTGATATTGAGAACAGCGCAATAAACGTAGACGTAAAATGGAAAGCGCACATGACAGCGCCGAGTTAAAAATAGGGGTTTCTATCGTGGATATATATTTCTCGAAGCACGGGCTCTCTCTTCCGGTATCGCTTATAAAGGGATCAAATCGTAATGCAGTCTTCCAACTACTGGCAGTATCGATCCTCGTTTAAGGACCGAATGAGATAGTTTTGCTCGCGGTTTGTAAAAGTGCAACTGCTAGACTTCAATTCAACTGACAATTTGGCCGCGGTAATATCTCCGGCGGTTCTAAATTGATTTGAGAATATTCAAGTACGGTGCGCCATTGTTTATTTGGAGCATTAGACCTAAAATATTTAATTTCGGCAATGCCTTTCTTGCCACTGCGTCAAAATTAGACGCCGTTGCCTGCACAGCTAAGACCGAGATAAATTTAAAGAAACTGAGGTCCGCCCAGGTCGCGATGGCGTCGAGGCCAAGTGACAACAATACATGTAGCTAAGAGCAGCAATAGTAGGGACGTAGCAAAAGGAGGGAAAGGAACTAATGGGGTTGTTGGGTATGCAGAGGGCTGCAGTCGAACCTGTAAAGAGCTTTAGTCTGACAGTTGAGGTCGGTGCAGAATTTTAAATGACCTTAATTTTATTTAGTAAGGCATTACAATCTTGCATATTTCTTGTTCAATACTCCAAAGGAGATAGTTTTGTTGCCACTACCCCTGGATGACCCAAGTTCGGTTTTCTCACCACTCAAAAAGTTTCTGTGGATGCCCGTGCACGGAAGATTACCGTGATCATCGCAATAAGCAAACATTTTACATGAAACAACCCAAATTACGTAGAGGTTATAATGGTAAAATCTGGGGACAATCTGACGATAATCACTGTAATTTTTCGTGCATGGACATGAACATTTTCTGCATTTAAAGCAAACTCCATCTTTCTAAATTGAAACCCAGGAAGAAAAAAAAAACAACTGCAAAAAATAGTTGGCGTATTTTAGTATAGTTGGGGAACAGCTGGTCTGAGCGAATGAGGGTTCACGCTCGCTCTTGTTATGTGTCATGGCGTTTGTTCGCGCAAGTGTACTTTATCGAGGTCATTAAATACGTTTAGCGGCGAGGAAGCATTTCTTATCCAACGGTGTTATGCCAGCTGCGCCTTATCGTTAAAACAGTGTCGCTTCAATTCACGCAGCTCTCCGTCACCCGGCACTTACCGGTCTTCAAAACTACACAATGCCTTTAACAGCTACAAGTTTGGGTTTTGCGAGCTATGCCTGGGCTATGGGGCGCACATTAGTGGAGAGCTAGGGCATATTTTAGACCACTTGGGTATCTGTAATGTCCTCCAGAACCTCGGCACGCCGGCATTTTCGTGCCCCCATCGTAAATGATTCCGAAACACTGTTTTGAATGTAGTACGTTGCAACGTTACAGTGACAAAATAACTTGTAATCTAGGTTTTCAACTGAACGATTTCATCCTTTCTAGGACACTTGTGGAGTAATTTTGTCACGTATTAACACGTGACAAAACGGTTCAAAATGCTCAGCATTATAACACTAACATGCAAATAAACTTCAGCGTGGTGTTGACCCTAATTCTCCAACTAGATGATGGGGCACCCGATTGGTTCCCTCAGTTTGATTGCGTTTTAAGAACTACGACAATCACAAACGCAGAATTTACTCACACTTACGCAGAAGTCGTCTAGAAAGAGTAGCCACCCGCACTTCCTCTACCATGAACAACAGGAATGAGTATAAATCATTTTAAAACGTAAAGGAGCGAGCGGAAGATTTTTGCAGAACAGTGAAAGTTTGGTAAAGCTATCTGCAGTCTTCCAGCGGAGCCGTTTGAAGCAGCGTCCCAGAGAAGCCAGGCGGCCAGGCGGCCAGGACTGGGACGGGGGTGATACGGAGGGCGTCTCTGGCGGCCGGATTTTCTCGGTGCGTTTTGGTCCGTTTGACGACCCCTTCACAAGACGACACGCCAGTGCCCCGCACGCTATTACTCCCGGGAGCGGCGGCCCAGGCAGGGCCGATAAGCCGCAACCAAGTGCAAATATATACACTCCTCTGTTGACCGCTTCAAGACAATTTCGCGCTGCGCTTGGCACTTAGCCGGTCGCTTCCCACGTGGCACCAACCAGGAAAGCTTTTCTGTGTTTCCCTGCACTGGCCCGCTGCAATCGACTCGCTTTTGCCGCACCGAAAGGGGGGGACCCACGAAGGCGCGGAGAGCGACGTGGTCGTCGACGAGCCGAGCAAAGATCAGAGAAAGGGGAGCCGGGGGAGTTGCGCGGCTGCTGCCGCAGGGTGGTGGCAAAGGCCAAACTGCTTTTGAGTTTTGTCAGTCAAGTATCGCCGTTGTGCATGCTCTGGCATTTTCAGGAAAGGAACAAGGAGTTGCTGTGGGTTCCGCATTGTTGTCCGCGGTAGCGGGATAGGCAATAGTCAAGAAGCTTGCGCCTTGAAAGTTAGATGTGACCGAGTGGGACGCTTTGAGGGTTGATGTCATCAAGCATGCTTGAGACCATAAACGGATTGGGCGTTTAATCATACCACATACTTATGAAAACCCTCCGCGATATTCCGAAACATTACACGCAAAGCACCCCGAGAAATTTTTCGAGATTGTCAAAGCTGTTCGATTCGTAAGACCCGTCGGACATAGCGTATACATAAGTGTGTTCTACAGTTACCAAGGGGCTTTTCAAAATGGCTCGAAATATTCATTGTAACGGTCTGTTTTCCTGTGCTCCTACTCCTGTTGCATTATTTATGTACTTTTGCTAGTGAGCATTTAACTTGCAGTCCGAATGCACTGAAATTTGCGAGTTGCCATTGCACAACCGGTGGCGCGGAGATGCATCGAAAGATAAGATTTTTTTCTTCTTCAAGGGCGTACTCCGTTTTATTTCAGAAGAAAAAGGCATCTGCGTTTACCTATGTCGACATACTTTGTTTGGTTGGGTTATTTGCTGTGTGTCAACAATGACGCGCCCGAGAAAAATAACGGCCTGTGCGGAGGCCGGGTCGATGTAACGCGATGCCCCTGGGAAAAAAAGAAAAGAAAACACACACACACGTAACAGTGCGCATGTTAAGCAGTTCGGGGCAACTTCTTTTTTCTATTCCAAATACGTTTCCTGCATTCGCCACGCTTAACAGAAGTAGACGCGTGGCAACTTTGTTAATTGCGTGCCTCGCAACTTCGCATTCCGCCTTCGCGTTCTGCTTATAGATCATAAGATATCAGTAAAGCCACTTTTCTCAATAGTATCTCGCCTATTTGCGGGCCTACAAAAAGTGCGGCCAAGACTTGTAGTCGCGTATGTTTTCTCGAAGAGCGAAAAATTGTTAACGAGTTTTAGTATTGAACATACATCATTTCGAAGAATTTGAAACCATGCTGCTGTGAGCAGTAATGCATGTGACACCTGCATGTCTCTTCAGCGTGCACACAGAAAGCTTTAGTTGGATCGTCCCGCCCCCTCCCCAGAAAAAAAAAAAAAGAAACGAAAGCAGGATTGGAGGTAGTCTGATGCAGATTTGCTCTTGCTGTTCAAGCAAGCCTCATTTGGTCCGTTTGCGTCATTAGGTGGGTCCAAATGGATCTCGGTGGTTGTCTTTAACGCGTGAACATCAGAACCTGCATAAATTGTTTCTGATAAGTCGCGGAGTCGGTACCGAGAGACGCGTCTAGAAGAAGGGGAATGCCAATAACTCGATGGATGGATGAAATAAGTAAATTCGGGGGCAAAGCATGTACTCGATCAGCGCAGGACACGAGGGGTTGGTGGTCAACGGGAGAGGCATTCGTCGTGCAACGGACCTAAGTAGGCTGTCGACGACGACGACGACGACGACGACGTTATTATTATTATTGTTATTATTATTATTATTATTATTATTATTATTATTATTGTGGTGGTATGATGATGATGATGATGAAGAAGAAGGCGCAGTCCAATACGCCCGCGGGCATGTGCCACTCTAAGGCCATATAACACTGCAGATGAACTAGTCTTCTAAGTATGCGCCAAATTCGTATGGTTGACCCACCTAGACCTTGCGCACTAAAACAAACTCGTAAATGGTTTCACGAAACCAACACAAGGGTGGACCGCGGGGTCCTTTTCGCAGTTCCGGGGACCCAGTGCGAACGCGGGCCCGGCGGCGATCGCCGCACTCACCCATGTCAAACTAACCCGATGAAAAGCACCAATGGACGTGCCAAAAGTTATGCTGGCATTCGCTCAATTGGAATCATTGTTCCGCAATCCTTCAGCCTCAGACAACAAAATATGTGGGTAAAGCGGAAGAAAATTGCAGCCGCAAACATAACTAGCAGCCAATTTTTCGTAGGACATTTGAAACGAAGTATTAAAAAAAGAAAAGAAAACATACACACACACACCCGCGGTTCTGCTCCTGCACATTGCACGGGAGTGTGAGAAACCATTGCTATCAAAGTAAAAAAAAGAATAGGTCAATTACGATTCCGAGTATGCGATCTGATTCCAACACTGGCATGGTTCCGAAAAGGCACCGTTATTGATCAAATGGACGCCGCGATTGGCAAGTCAGGTGCGTTGCGGCACAGCATGCAAACGCACGTATACTCTTCCCAATTTTTCTGTTGTGTCTACAACGATTGTACCATCTTGGTGTATTTTTTCTCGACAGCATTTTTTTTCCCTTTAGGCTTAACAGACATGGAATGGCCTCATAGAAATACCAACTAAACATTCTAGCGTACAGTCTAGTTGGCATGACTCAAGCAGATGCATGAACCGCATGGGGTAATTTTACGCACAAGCTTGTGCAATAAATTACGGAAAGTCTGACCATGGCGAGAAAATAAGAAAGAAACAGCTTGAGTCTGCCAGCAGGCTGTGGCAGTGGGGAGAAGAGAAGGAAAAGAATATATATATATACTATTCTACGCTGGCCATATAGTGAGACGAAATGACCACCGTTGGAGCACCAGGGTAACCGAGTGGATACCGAGAGACGGGTCTCGAACAAGGGGAAGGCCAATAACTCGACGGAGGGGCCAAATAAAGAAATTTGGGGGTAAAGAATGGACTCGAGCCGCGCAGGACAGGAGACGTTGGAGGTCAATGGGGGAAACCTTCGTCCTGGAGTGGACCTGTGTAGGCTGTTGCTGTTGATTTTTTATTATAATACATTATATTATATTACCATCTCCATACCATCATCCTCCATAAGGAGAGCAGTAAAATACCTATAAGGAAGGGCGTCCGACAAGGAGACACATTCTCCCCAAAGTTATTCACAGCATGTTTACAAGAAGTATTGACAATACTGGATTGGGAGCAGGTGGGAGTAAGGGTTAATGGAGAATACCTCAGTAACATCAGATTTGCTGATGACGTTGCCTTGTTAAGTAACTCGGAGGACGAGTAGCAAAGCACGCTTTCCGCACTGGATGAACAGAGTAGAACCGTGGGCCTGAAAATTAATATGCAGAAAACCAAAGTAATGATCAATAACCTAGGGAAAGCACAGCAGTTTGAGATAGGTGGCGAGGCAGTGGAAGTGGTAAGCGAATATATATACTTTGGCCAAGTTGTGACCCCGGATCCCAACCATGAGGCAGGGTTAATTCGAAGGATAAGAACGGGGTGGAGTGCATTCGGCAGGAATTCTCAGATAATGAATGGCAGCCTACCATTGCCCCTGAAGAAGAAAGTCTATGACAGCTGCATCTTACCGGTACTCACCTACGGGGCAGAAACATGAAGGCTCACAAAAAGGGTTCAACTTAAATTGAGGACGACTCAGCGAGCAATGGAACGGAAGATGATAGGCGTAACATTAAGGGACAAGAAGAGAGCCGAGAGGTTCAGGGAACAAATGCGTGTTAAGGACATCTTAGTAGAAATTAAGAAGAAGAAATGGACGTGGGAAAGGCATGTAATGCGAAGGCAAGATAACCGTTGGTCATTAAGGGTAACAGAGTGGATCCCTAGAGAAGGCAAGCGCTGCAGGGGGCGGCTGAAAGTTAGATGGGCAGATGAGATCAAGATGTTTGCGGGGATAAATTGGTCGCATTTAGCACAGGACGGGGTAATTAGAGAATAATGGGAGAGGCCTTTGCCCTTAAGTGGGCGTAGATAGGCTGGTGATGAAAATGATGATGATGATATTATATTACATTGTAATTATATTAAATTATATTATATTATATTATATTATATTATATTATATTATAATATATTATATTATATTATATTATATTATATTATATTATATTATATTATATTATATTATATTATATTATATTATATTTCGTACACAGAGCTGTACATATTGCTGGGTAAGCGTGAACTTGTGACAAAGTAAAGACCTATTTGCACCCAAGCGTGTAAGGCTCAGGCGCATTCTTCGGAATTGTCCGAGTGTTTGCGTGCTTTACCTCTGCAAACTAATTCGTAAGGTGGTAACTTGTGTTTTACGTCCTAGTGCGATATGATGATCGCATGCTCGGTGGCCGCTCCGCTAATGATATTGCTTTGGCCGGGCGTCTTCGAATCACTTGATCTCTCTCCTTTCAGTTTCCAATCGCGAATACTATCCGAATCTTTTCCCAGTCAACGCGTTTTAATGAGCCTCCGGCAGCTGGCAAAGTCGGTATACCGGTACCCCTGAAACGTTTGAAACTAAGGTTGGGTTCCACCCTGACTCTGGTTTATTTTGTTCGTGAATTATATTTTTATCAGACAGATCATCAATTTTTCGGCAGGCGTTCAGCCCAGAATTGCGCTCACTTTTAACTTTTAAAACAATCTTTGCGTTGACGCTTCCACTGGCGAGGAGTTTCAAAGTGAGGAGAATAAAAAAAAAAAAAAAATCCCGGGCCATCTCCACTAACGTGAAACCTGGGGAGGGGCGAAGCGTGTAGTGTATAAGTTTATTCAAAGATTTTAAGTCTCTTTTTTGCCACACGGCGCGCGCTGATTGGGCGCCGGAGAGGCGCTGGTGGGAGGAGCAATCGCGCGCTTGCTAAGGCGGAGGCGCCCTCTCATGCGTTGAAGCAGATATAAGCAATTTGCATGCCCCATCTGCCCCAGTTCGGGGTAGTGACAGGGGTCAACGCGGGCGCAGTGCAATGCCCGCGCCTCACCCTGGAGACTCGACCCGACCAGACCACCCGACCCGATCAGGCCTGGCGTCGAGAGCCGGTGGCAGTTGAGTGTAACACAAATTATAACCCGTCTACAAACACGAGCCATCTTCAAGCACAAGCTTCTGCTTGCGCTTGACGATTGCTGAATTGGACAGGGAGCATTACACAAATCTTTAAAAATCATAATAGTGTATTTTGTAAAGGTTTTATCCATTATACGCGTTTCTTTTCGTACATTTTACGTCCTAGCGCAAGGTGTTTAAAAACTAGTGTCCCGGTGTTTTAGTACCGTGACTATATATACATGAGACAACGACGACAGGAGATGCCGACAGCCCCAGTCCTAACGGGCTTCGCCCACAAAATGGCATACGGTTTGGCGGTGCCACTGGCGCAATATCTTTAGTTGCATTTCCAGCCCACGAAAAAATAAAGACAGGGACAGACAAGACGGGGATAGCAATTACGCCCGTCTTGTCTTTCCGCGTCTTTTTTTCGTGCGCTGGAAATCCAATTGTAGAATACCAGCTAGTCCGAATGCAAACCCTTCGCCACGCAACATCTTGCGAGAGCTCATTTTCTTGGACCAAATTTGGCATTTTCTAGCGCAAGGTTAGGCTTTGTTGGGCTGTTTTTTGACAAGTTGTTAATTAAATGCTTTGCAGTTGTGACGCGGTTTGAACGTGGACATGTGCCGTGTGCGCATAGGCTGGTACGGGTCTAATTGCAGATGTCCTAACAAATGTCGGTGGAGCCCGCTTCGGCCTATCTCCCATTAGGATACGTGTCATGCATGTGGTCATGGGTTTAGAGCGACTAATCTCTTAGGCATTTAGGACAGCGATCCCAATTTATTTTCCGTATTAATTTCGCACGTACATTAGCGGGCGTCGTTGCACACAAGGTGAAGTAGCAGCGTGTGTTGCAACGTGCACTGCGCAGACATCGCGTCCAACGCTTTTTTTTGCTCATAGAGAAAAACGAGCCGGCGTGGAATAGTCGGTAAGAGATCGACTTCGCTGTCGAGAGGACTCAGGTTTTAAGCGGGCTTCAGCAGGGTTTCTTTCTTTTCACTATCTCAGAAGAGGCTCGATGCAAACAACGGTTTGATGGGCTTGTACCTCTTTCCCACTGAAAACGAGTAAACGCTACATTGTGAAGGTGACAATCCCGCATGGCATTTCCGCTTGGAAAAAAGCAGAAAAAATGGCGTCAAAACAGTAACGATAAGGACACTTCATAATAAAATAACCATGTATGAGCCGTACCAAAGAACGCCATCACTGTTTCTGCAGGGAGCCACTTGGAATATTTCCGTCCGACCCAACCCTAGGGGAGGAAAAAAGAAAATATGGGGGGGGGGGCATCTCGTTTAGCTTAACGACCGGGGAGATTCCGTAGGGTTGGTACAATAAGCAAAAGTATTTTGTAAAAGTACGACGAAAGCGTGCGATGCCATCATTGCTGTAGTTTCCGGGACAATTTCCCAAGTGTCCTGGGTTTGAAAGTTGGTGCGTGGGTAAGCTCGCAGAGCTGCGAAGGAAAACATCAAGTGTCAGACTGGCTGAGGCACAGAATATCTTAAAGTATAAAAAAATCGAGTCAGACGTTTGTTGCTAAGCTGGGAAAGACTTTGGCGAAAAGACTAAAACCAAAAATTTTCGATGGATGGTTTATCCGCAAGAGATCAATAGAGTGGCCAAGGAAGAATTAAAAAAATTTGTCCATCCTATCATTCTGAAAGGGAATAACAGCTACGGAGTAGAAAATATTCACACGCTGTTTGAAGTACATACGATTCAGACATGCGAGCATTATCAGTTCCGAGAGAGAGAGAGAGAGAGAGAGAGAGAGAGAGAGAGAGAGAGAGAGAGAGAGAGAGAGAGAGAATAGCTCCATATCGTTCTTGTCAGATTATCGAACGTCGCGAGTGCACGTGTCCCATCCTTTTTTCATTAGGGCTCTTTGCTTGCGAGAAGAGGTCCTCGGGTCGGGCCCGGCTAATGCGCACAGGGCTCAGATAAAACAGGACGCCGTGTAGGCGGCCGGCCATCTTTTATGAAGCTCTCGGCGTCGGAAGGGAGGTAGGTGCACAGAGCCGGGCCGCGCCGCTCCGACGCCGGGTCCCATAAAGGAGGCCGCGAGGACGTGAGCGACGTCGAAAACACGATCTGCGGCGGCGGCAGCCGACTCCAAAGTGCTGCCTGAAAAAGGCATGAGCTGCGCGGGGAATGCAAAGAGGAGCGCGTCTGCCGCCGATGCATTCCCGGCGCAGCGAAGTCGCTGGGAGCACACTTTCCTATTGGGCTGATAGCCGGGCCCGTGATTGATGACGCGGGCTCCATTTTATGGCCGCCCCGCGATGTATACAGACTCCTCTCCGCAGTCGCGTTGTGATAGAGTGCAGACGCCAAGTGCGCCCCGCATGCGCCCATCGGCTTCTCAGCGGCAACTCCCTAATGAGCCGAATAAGACTCGACCCTCGCCTCAGGGCCAGCCCGGGGCCGACGAACTGCTCAACAATAGCGGCCCGTTTATTGCCCCGTGTCGCCGCCGCTCACGCCCCTCGCTTCTTCGTGCACACCGCAGGGCCGCCGCCGCCGCCGCTCCGGGCTCGTTTCCCAGCGGCACGTGGCCAGCTTCACGGCGGTAAAAGTCGCCCAGCCAGCTCACATTTTGGCCAATTGCGTTCGGACGGCGAAACCGCGCAATTTCTCTCTAACAACAAAATGGGAAAGTAATCTAGGCGACGTACACTTCGGCCCGAGGCCTGGCGTGTGCGCGCGGCGAAAACAACGCAGTGTGCTACTGCCCCGTTATTGATGGCGCGCTTTAGCCGAGAAAAAGGCACGACACAGAGCTCGCGTCGTTGCGCGCTCTGTTTCCAGACGGCACAGAAGTGTGTTCGTGGCCCTGACGCGTGTTGCCTTTCACCCGTCTGCTCCTTCTTTCTCTCTCTCTCTCTGTCTCTCAATCCATCTATCTATCTATCTGTCTTTTCGTTCGCCGCCGCAGCGAGGACACAGCCTCGCTTGCTAACCCCCTTGCGTTGCTCTTTTTCACGCGTCCGTCTTGTCTAAGGCCCCTTAGTTTATCCGGTTCGACGCGCCCTCTTCGACTCCCTGAGATAGTGTTGTTGTCCACTCTATCGCTTCTCTTGCCAATACATGCATAATGCATTGGCAATCATGCTAAGCTTACCGTGTATAGTCTTGCTAATTTTAGTTCAATGCAACTGGTACGCCTCCCTAAGGAGCGCAAGAATTCAACGCCTGTGTCAATATACGCAGCTAAACCCGCAGTGAAGATCGACAATAATTTAAAAATAAGGAAGGACTTGTACAGGATGACATCGAAACCATACTTCACCAATTATATATGTAGTGGCTATTCAGCTTTAGAGTGCTATATGCGCCATGGACGAAAAACTCGCCTAGTATGTGAAGCCTCAGGAGCGAATGAATGTTAGCAACAAAGAGAAGGGCGGGCGCGTATCTGTTACTAGGCAAAGATCACACGCGTTAGGCATGCAAACAGCTACTGGCCTGTTGAAAGACAGCATGCCGAGGCAACAAGGAGGAGGAGGACACGTCTTGCTGGCATGAACGCTCCTGTCCCTGCGATGTGCCTCCCGGTTCGGCTGCCTCTGTACATGTGTGTAATAGCCGGTTTTGTGCGCAGGTGGCGTGAATGAAGTAGGACCATCCGTTGAACGTGCTGCGGAACGCCACGCGAAGGAAGTAAAATACCAGCGACAGCGACGGAAACGACAGCGGGAATCGTAGACCCAACCGTGGTTGAGAAGTTTTTTGAAGCTGTGTCATACGTTTCTCTACCACTCCCACTCTTATGTAATGCCATTTTAAGGCGGAAATTCGGGCCGGACTCGCCCTAGAATTATAGATGCAAATCAAGCGCCCGATCGCGTCTCTGGCAGTTCGCGGACGATCCGTGACTGATTATCGGGGATGCCTACAGTGGCCCCAGCTGTTGAACCACGTGGACTGTAACGTTCGCGACGTAAGAATGGGGCGAACTTGATGCGAGAGCAGTGGAAGGACGCGCTGTTCACCAGTAATCGATCAGTGTACCCTTAACCATAAGTTTCCTCATTTAGTGCAAAATGCCTCGGGGAGTCCGTCCTCTTCGGCTTTGTACTTCACGTTGTTGAGAGAGATTTCCTTAAGCTTTAGAATGTGAATAAATCAGTAATTTTGCATGGTTCTGATAGCGCTTCTCATCCATTGCAGCGTTCGACGTACATTTGCGGCAGGATGACAAGGCAGCATGCATAAACTCCATTTTATTTACGCTAGAGCGTGAAATGCCTGTTCTGAGGGCTTGTATTTTCAGAAATTGTCAGTACGACACTCGAACTCTTTCGCTCTCTTTACTGCGCAGTTTATGCAAAACAAGCTTGGATGTGGCAGCATTAAGGACAAAAAAAACGGCTAACGACCAATTAGTGGCAGTCTACGGCGCCCTGAAACGCTTTTGGAATAAACTCAATTATTTATTTTCGCGATATTTAAACACATCATAGCAACTAGACCATGAACCAAAGTCAAGATGAGCGCCTGGTGTCTGCCCACTAATGTGCTGGTCCAATGAAAAGCGTGTACACTCTTTAACGCGCCTCCGGATCTTCTTTACCACAGTGCACCTGAGTAGCGAATCGTTGCTTCCAAGTTGACAGTTATATCGAATAATGGTCGCAGACGTTTGATTTGTCTCAAAGGTGTTGTCGCGCTGTGATATCTCGCGATGCCAATACTGAAAATATGATTCTCGTCTGTCACAATGCGGACCACATTTTACAGCGAATCTATTATAGGCGAACCCTCCCCCCTCAATTTTTTGCGCGCGTAGATCGAGAAAAACCGCTCCCACCCCCTCTTCACTTCGGCACACCCCTCACTGTGGCTACTTGTTCCCTGCAGCACTTCATATTTTAAGTGTGGAACACCCGTCATGCTGTCCGTCCAATATCGTTGGGCGTCACTCACCCAGGCTGATACCGAAACTAGTCAAGACAGGACGCCACAGTCTCTCGGAATAGACCATGCGAACAAAGAGCCAGTTTTTCCCGCCATGGACGCCCAACAGCTTGCACGTCTCGAGCGAGAGCGGGCGCTCGCTCGCGAAAGACAGCCGAGCGTCAACGAAGAGAGGAAAATCCCCAGCTTCGTCAGGCAGCAGTCCAGGCTCAACAACTTCGAATGAAAGCGAATTGACCAACAAAAGAAAAGAAAAGAACAGATAAACGCAAGCAGAACAAAAAAAAGGAAATCTAAACACAGAAAAAGAAAAACAACACACACAAAAAGAAAAGCAAAACACAGAAAAACTGTGGTTGATTCCTCTGTCATATAAAACGGTAAAACACGAAAGTGAAACAGACAGCGAAATTTGTAGCTAAGCATGATATGAGGGACGGCGGCTGCCTTATGGGTCTGCTTGGCGAGCGACGTCCTGCTGGCGGGTCGCTTCGGCAAAGCTGCACTGGCGTCATTTCCGTGATCTTGGTGCATCCCGGCATAAAACACTTTCGTGTTAAAATGTAAAACCCGAAAACGAACAACCCTAATAATAACGTACTCTTTAGTACTAAAGGTTTCTTCCCCGCAAGAAGACCCTGTGTGCAGGGGTGTACCCTTTACAGGCCGCTTGCTTCGTTGTACTGGCGTCACTTCCGTGACAGATATGACGTATGTGAAATCTTCAGGTATCCGGGAATAAAACACCTTCGTGTTAAATAGGAAAACCACAGAAAAAAACGAAAATAAATAGACGATAAGCACAAGGTACTCAGAACAATAACACAAGGGAAACGCTGGCGAATAACTGCTCCGCACTTCCGACAGCTTTCACGTTGAGTAGAACTGCGCCCCTTTTGACACGAGGTGGCAAGTATTGCCCCTGGAATATGTCTTCCCAGCAATAAACTCGTGTTTAGAAGTGAAGCCGACTTTAATAAGATCGCCGTAAGCTTGGTGGTTGTGAGCTGGCTGCCCCACATTGTGTGTCGCACAGCGAAGCCTGCTCGTAACGAAAGAATAGGTGGCAATGGACGCGAGCGCAGCGGAAGGAGACGGCCGTCGGCGATCGGGGTGCGGACACCAAGCGTAAGCGTGACGCCCGTCGGGACCCAGAATACAGCGAGGCCGAAAACGCAAGACGTTGGGGCGTGACTACAATCCCGCTGACCGCTTCCCGGGCGCGACGACGTGGTCTTAGCGGGTATCTGTGGCCAAACGATAACCCACGAATAGTTCCGCTGGTCATACACCTTCCCAAAGTACAATGGCGCTGAATTTTTCGGAGGCGGATTGCATAAGCTGGGCCTCCCCGTGATCATACTTTTCTCCCTTTGATAGTAAAGATCGGTCATTCTAGAACGTTTTTTAAGGGTGCACTCTACAATATCTCTCTCTGAGTCTGATTTGCCGCAACGTGCGTGTAGGGCCAATCACTGCGTTCAAGGAATCACATTCCACTAATAATGGAGCCAGAAATACTGTATGACCCGTATAATGTGGTCTCCGCTGTGATTGGGACACAGCCCAATTAAAACAGTGAATCTGGAATTGCATAATGTCACAGTGTAGATCACATTTTTGGAGTCTGATGACCGTCGTTACTGGTCTACGCCGCTCTTTCGATTGAGACAATCGCTCACTCAAGCATTCAAGCGAGCTGCTATGAAGCCGACCTGCGCTGCTGTGGTGGCCCCAACGAGTATGTAGATGTCAAAAAAAAAAAAAAAACTATAGTTGGGCATTTTCTTAGAAACCACAGGTTTCTAGCTGAATCTTCGGCGCAGTTATGGCACTGAAAAAAAGCCCCTTATTTACTTGCGTAGTTACAAACACCGTGTTGCGCATCGCATTTGCACGAGTATACAAGTACGCAATCGCCGTTTTCTCTCCTTGGGGCAAATAAGCACGCAGCTCAAAACCCTTTGAATTTCTCGCCCCCCCCCCCCCCTCTTTCTTTCGCACCCGCATTTAAAATCAGAGCCGGTTAAATAACGTTGTTGTCGGTGAGGGTGTTGTTGCACGCGGTGCTGTAATGAGTTCTCATTCTTTCCCGACAAAGATGGCGGGCTTGGTCGGCACCCACAGATGCGCCTGTCGTTAGAGGCCCCGTTACCCTCGGTGAATTCACGTGTGTCGACCATTAGCACAACAGGTCCTCCGCTCTCCCCGGCGTCGTTCTCGTGACGTGGTAGCGGCAAACGCGCACCTTTTCTGGCGCTCGGGGAAAAAGTTTCCGCCCGTGCGGCTGCTCCCAATACATTACGTCTCTGTTATGCTCGGGCCCTCGAAACAGCGGGCGATCGCGCGCGCTTGTACGATGATTATCGCGGTCATTAGTGCGCAGTTTAATAACCTCCCTCGCCTTGCTCTTTTGTCTCCTTGGACCGTGTTCTCTGCAGTCGGACGTCGAAGAAGGCGCTGAAAAGCTCCAAGCACAAAGAACGCCTCGCATCCCTGCGAAGCGTGAGTAATGAGGGCGAATCAGTCCGCCGGCGCTGCTTCGTAAGCAGTTTTTAATTGTTCGCCCACGAGCGTAATTAAAGAAAAACCAATTTCTGCCTGCCGAGTTCCGCGCTTTCGTAGAAACGCGGAGATAAAGAGAATACGGAAAGCCTGCGCCCACTGCCAATATGCGGGCGGATATGGCGTTTTGGGAAAAAATATTGTGCCGCCGAGTTCGCGATGAGCCGCAGCGCGCTTCCCACGAGCCCCGGTCTTGATTATTGGCGAATAAAGACCACTAATTAAGGCGCTCCTTGCAGTTGGGGCAGGGCATTAAAAGCATAAAGGCCGCGGCTCTCTTCCCCTTGCTTTACGCGGCTTCGAACAATCTCGGAACAACGGAAATATTCCCTCTGTCCGCTGTTTCGCCTTTGTTCTAGACGAAAGAAAAATGAACGTACAGGAGGCACGTATGGGCAGCGAAGGTGGGCTACGGTAAGGAAAATGGAAGGTTTTCCATTGTTAGAGGGGAAAGGCTTTAGGTGCATACGCAATTCTCCCGAAAGGCGAGCAGCGCTCCGTAAAGCCATGTATGCGTGCTTCGCACGCATAGAACGACTGATATATATAGTTTTCATTTGCTCAGTTGGCAGGGGCTTACCAATCTGTTGAACTTAATGCTTCTGCCCGCGGCATCTACACGGTGTTTACACGAATAAACGAGCTGCGTTCTCACCTGCTAAAAACGTGCTGTTTCCGTACTTTTTACGAAACTCTAATAGAGACATAGCACTTTGTTTTATAGATTACAAAATTAAGCCCTGCTAAACTTGACCTGCCCCCCCCCCCCCCCCCCACACACACACACACACTGAACCAAAATTAATCGTTTTGAATCTCCAAGTTAAGGTAGTCGTTATGCACGGACGAGGCTTAAGGGGAGTAATTGAGAGAGAACGTGGTTTTACGCTTTCTGAAACCCCGCCCAGCAGAAAATGTGCTGGCGTGGACGGGCGGAATCAAATTGCTTCTCTTTTCAAAGCCGAGACTGTAATTACACGTGGACACATTAGCAAGGCGAATTCCGCTTCAAGGGCCAACAACGCTCGGGCTCAGCCACAGGTTACGACAGACTCCAAATGTATAACGCTTGTAATGCGCGTAGTTGCCGAGAGAAAACACCGCAGGGAACCGTCGAAGCTGGAATAAAGCATTGTTTGAGCAACAGCGCTACCTGAAGGAAAGAGGTTGGTGAGTTGCACAGAGGAGGGCGGTAACTCGCAACTGCCGCTTTTGTTGAAAGAATCGCCACGCCGCAGTGCTGTAGCCGTGATTTATTTTTTTATTATTGCGGGAGTGCTTTCACGATTTTGTTAGGCGAAGACGTATGAGCAACAATCGACCTTTTATACCTCCTTCCTATGCTGCGGTAGGGCAGGGCTCTAAAATATTGGGTGGAGACCACAACACGCGACCCTGTCACGCACCTGACACGTGTGCAGACGCTCTTCGGCTGCCGCCAAACGAGGTAACACGATCATTATAGGAACGCAAAATGGAGCAAAATGTGTATGCGCAAACCTTAAGGCGGAAATAATAAATGAAGTTTGTGGGAAATTAGGCCAAAAAAGGAAGGTTAAACGCACAGGAGGATTTAAGGAAAGGCAAGGGAAAGTGGCACCTTCACCCCAGGTTACCTTCGGCTTCTGCTGTGATGCCTTTGTGCGCCATTTCAGCGTTCATAGTAACTGCAGATGATGTTCCGCCTTTCCGCATACAGTCGTCTCTTGATAATTCAAAGTCGCCTAATTGGAATCTTCGGGTAATTAAAAGTGTTTTGCTAGTCCCGGCAATTTCACATGCAATCCCATCGAAGAAATTGCCGGATAACTCGAAACTAAAATCCATTACATCGGGTAATTCGAAGTTATTTCGAATAACAAGCATCCAGTTATGGTTATTTCTCGATAAAGTTCATTTTTTTTACCGCGGCGACAGCGCCGTGTTCTTTACTGATGTCGGCGCCATCGCAATTGAGGCAGCGCACAGTTGATAAAGCGGCAGATCAGTTGAGACTCACTCTCCCGTATGCATCTCCCTCTCTTTTGAAGCCCTCAACCTTCTTTATTGCGCATAGCACCGTGCGACAAGTTTGTGTGATGGACGCTTCAGGCTTTGATTTTAGCGATAAGTCTCAACCATCATGACAACCCGTGTCGGACGCCGACTTGGCATCGAAAGTCGAGATTGTAAACGAAATCAAGAAGGGATTTGATCGATTTATGGCATGGTTTAACGCGCCGACGCAACGCAGGGGAGAGGCGCGCCGTAGTGGAAGGCTCCGGATTAATTTTGACCACCTGGGGTTCTTCAACGTGCGCCGAAATCTCACGGGCGTTTTTGCTTCTCGCCTCCATCAGAAAAGCGGCCGCCGCGGCCGGGAATCGAACCCGTGACCTCGTGTTCAGCAGCGCAACGCCTTAGCCACTGAGCCACCGTGACGGGTAATCAATCAAGAATGGAGACATGTTGCCTACTAGGGATAATCCTGTTCTTGTGCTTTTTCGTTAACTGGATTTTCGATTAACTCGAAGTGTTTTGCGGCCCCCAAGGACTTAGTATTAACTGGAGTCGACAGTATTACGCACTCGACGGCTATGTCAGGGAAAAATCAGCTGTCATGTTTAGCGTATGCCCAAGAAAACAATTAAGCAAAAAAAAAAAACGATGTTGCTAATTGGCCGTCGTTCAGCGTATAGCTGGCGGTTTGCGGGATTTTTATGCTAGAATGGAAGCAAAATAATGTTCCTTCCAAGAACAGTATTTTGCTTCGCAACTTAACTTAGGCAGTTTACCATCATGAACAGATCAACTGGCGGATTATTCAGATGAATACTACTGCTTACGCAGTGCCCCATATTTTTGAGATAATCGTTATGGCACTAATTTATACTTTATTTTTCTACGACCGGTCGCGACAACTTGCAGTACCTGAGAGTTCCAACGGGCCGACTCTGTTCTCGCTTAGCGAAAGTACTCGAAAGAGCTCACTTAGTTGACTAGAATAATTACACTTTCTAGCACGTAGTTTACAGCGAAGCTGCATACCGAGACCCACGAAATGGCTCAATGGCGTGTGGCTGCCGCGGAAAAAATAGGCTTTGCGTCCAAGCCAACTTTCTCGGGAATGTTCTACAGCTCTCGATATAATTATCTTTGAAAAAAAAAATGTTATACGAATTATCCGCTAAGTTCACTCTACGATTAAGCGGACTTTTATTTACTTGTCGCAGTGGGTTAGTTCACCGTGGAGCTTTAAACAATTGTATAGACACGTCTGGGGTCAATTGTACTTCCATGGAATGACCATGTTACATATAAAACGGCTGTAACTCGTGTTTTATCAGAAGTATATTGAAACAAATTATAGTACACCGAACTGCTAAATTGACAGCATAACCGCGGAGTTCTATCTCAGAAGTTATTAGGGATAACTATCAATCGCAGTTTTAATACAAATAACATGAAGCCACCGCTCCCAAGTCATTCCATCAGCACCACAAAGCCAATGTGAAACGGACAGCCTCATGTTCGTCTGCTAGGATAAAACTGTATTCCTTCCAAGTCTAACTACACTAAATAAATGAGCAGTATGCTAAACCGCAAATTCCCAGCAATCGTGTTTTGGTTCTTACACTAATTTGGATTGCACTTAGGCCAATCGTTTTTGCCATGCACTACTTCGCTGTTAAACCACGTTGACACCATAAATTGGTAACACTTCTTTCTTCATTTCTTATATTGGATCAACGCTAGTTATAGGTGGTAATATTAATAGTAAAATAAAAATTTGAAGTTCATTTCAGGCGCTAATGTTCATAAACGTAAATAAAAAAAAAACTTGTGTCATCACGAAAAGCAAAGGTGGGGGTGAGGGAGGGGAGGGAGCTGGAGAGTGGTGTTTTAGATACTTGACCGGCCGCACGGAATTGTAACTGGCAAGTAATGGCAGGTGACTGTGAAAACTGTAAACAGCGCTGAAAAAAGGACAAACCAGCAAATCCGTATTAACGCGCTGTTTCCTCCTTTCCTTTAGAGCTTAAGTTTTCTCGTCTAGCTCTTAGCGCTATTTTTGTGAATAAGGGGTAGTATTAGCTCTTATTTCAACCCAAACGGTTCAGTTCCACCTGTATATATCGCCGAATTTCATGCTACGTTTGCGAAATATTGTAAAATACCAGCGCGGAGTAACGTAAATGTGGCACCGGCCTTTAGCATTTCTAAACTGTTTGTTAGCCGCTGTTTTGCGATTCAGGTGAACAACCAAAGCAGAATGCAATATTTACAGCTAGAGCCCAAAGACAAACCAAACGGTTTTTTTATTCAACCCCCCGCTTGTAAGTAACTGACTGCAACAGGGTCGAGTGAGCTAAAGTTTTGGCATGCCTTTGGCAGTATACCCAACCCTACGGAGTTTTTTTTTTACAAAAATGCACTAGAGAGAAAGGTAGCTGGGCGGGAACGTGCGACTTCCGCTTCACGAATAGTTTAAGTGGCCGCTTTCCAGTTTTTTGTGGCTATCATCACAGCTGCATAGGTAGCATGCGTCAAAAGCACGATCGGCAGGCCGCTTATCTTTGGGGGATTGCGAAAGCAGGTGTTACTCTCTTGCATTCATGTGCCACCTACCCGTTCTGTTCCGATCATTTGGCTCAGACGCCGGGGAGACGGGCGGAAATGAGACCATTAGGTTTTCGCCAAAGTAATCCGACTAACAGCTGGCTTGGTCCAGCAGAATCGCTGACGAAAAACGTTGATTCGGATGGTTTGTGAAAAAAAACGCATTCGTCATGTTGTTGTTATTCTCACAGTGAATCTACACTTCCTACTTATCTCGTTGTTTTTGCTACCAATTCAAAGCCACTAAAAGTTTTCAAGTGAATGCAAGCGTTTCACAAAGTTAATACAAATCTCTGCTCTCCCCTCACAATCCACAGGCTGGCTGAGACGGCGTCGAAGAGAGAAGCGTGCAAACCTGCGCCAGATTCCTCCCTGGAGTATTTCGCAGCGAAGGCTGCGACGGGAAACTTCCTTGTATTTCACTGCAAGCGTAGCGCCCACGGGACTGGTGCCTGAAACGCACTGCGCTTACACGATGGTTAATATGGTCAAGCGGGTGCTGATAAAAGCCTCAAACGGCAAACGTAAAAACGCAAATGGAAGTGAATTCCCTCAGGTTAAACAATACAAAGAGACGTAATAAAGTTACTTCCGGTGATGTCATTCCATTGCGTGCAGAACTGGAGAATAATCTGCCCTAAGAAGGCGGAAACGGGCTGAGGAAACCCTCACGCTGCATTAACAGTTAATCAACGGTATCGGTTGGCAGCTTTCATGAACTAATAACGCATTGGGTAACATTTGGTTGTCATTCACATCTCTGCGCGTATACATGGACGCTTTAGTCGCAGATTTGCAAAATTAAACTCAGTTTTAAATATCGAAAATCGAACCCTACTTTCCACTTTCCACTGGTTCCGAAGCAGTACCCACAATAACTGGACCACAGCCCTTCTTTTACGCGACAAAAGCTGGTAAGTTTTGCATACAAGTTTTATGCGCTGTTGTTATGAGGTCCAGGAGCCGGAATGACAATTGACTGCGCTTTGCTGCGTTCTAAGCAACTTAAGTCAAACGAGCCGAAAATACAGGCTGTTTCTGAATAAGTTAGGGGGATCTTCTGGATTAAAAAAAAAAAAAAACACCCGTCGCGGTGGCTCAGTGGCTAAAGCGTTGTGCTTCTGAGCACGAGGACGCGGGTTCGATGAAAACGAAAAGCAAGGACACCCGTGTGTACGAGATGTGGGCGCACGTTAAAGATCCCCAGGTGATCAAAATTACTCCGGAGCCCTCCACTACGGCGCACCTCATCGCCTGCGTTGCGTGGGCGCGTTAAAGCCTAAATTAATGGATAAAAAAAAAACGCATCAAACCCCCTCGTCCACATACTATCAAATACACCTACCGATAAGGTGGATTGACCACGAACTGACTAAAGCGCTGCTCATCATGATAACAGCGCCGGCTTGTTGGATTGCTTGCTCATTCGCTTGCGGAGTCGGGAGGTTTCAGTTTCGCATTTTGTGTACTCCATGACTTTGTCAGTGAGACTGCCATTTTTTATGTGTCACTTACGGAGCACAATTCATGGTGATGATCTGGGGCTGCGACGGATTGGGAGAAAAGCATATTCAAGCATCCGGTGGCGGGGGACCGAATATGTTATTGAAAATCTGAATAAGTATAGATGAAGAATAGGGGAAGCCGTGAACTCCGGTAGTTTCCGAAACCAAGAGTATGTAACGAGCTTCCGTGTTGAGATACTACTGTCCCTTTACCACCACCGCTAGCACGCATGAGTGGAGGAAGCCTCCTTTCCCTTGTCCGCTCCAGCGACAAGGACAAGTGGCCGGCCATCCAGTGGATGGCCTGCGGATGGCCTGCGAAACGACTACACATTTTAAAAGCCGAAGCCAATCGGTTACTGGCTACTGAAAAGCTTTGCAGAAAGCTTTCCGAATTAAAAACATTTTGTTCTTTCTTGAGGAATACGGGGTACAAAGGTTTTGCAAACATTTGTGCACAACATATGGCTTTTTCCTGGGATGTCGGGGTATGCAATAAATAGCATGCTAAAAACGCGGATTTATTCGCCAGTGTTCTCCTAAAGCCATTATTTATTCCGAAGCACTGTACGCACACTTGAAGAAGAAAATAGGCGTTATGAAACAGCACTAAGTATGGCCTCAAGAAAGAGGTTTGTCAGAAGGAGAAAAAAGAGGGGCGCTTCGTTCTTTCGTAGTTATTAACGGGGTCGGCTTCGACCGGGAGCTTTATTAAAAAGAAAACGGTCGGCGTGTCATATTGGCTCCAACGTCGTGTTCCACAAAAGCGGGCTGCCGTGTATAGGTTGTATATATTTTTATCATGCTTGTCTGTAAACAGCACCGCGTTCGCTACCGGTCCAGGCTTCCGTGACTTTCGAGGTGCTTACCCGCCATCCTTCTGCACAAAGTTGTATCATTCTTCGAAACTTGCGCCGGCCCATTTGAAGTCGCCGCCTCATCAATACTGGCGCCTCGGGAGAAACCTTGGCGGCTAAAAGGAGCCCAGCTGGATGCGCACTTGCCGCCAACGGCCGCCCTGTCCGGCTCTGAATGAGCTGGCTGCAGCAGCACCTCGGGGTGTTTGGGTCCGGCGACTCGTGACGTGAGCCGGCAAACCGGGCACCGACGACGAGAGGCTTCCGCTCTTCTTTTGCCGCCGCGGGAGAGACGCCTTCACGCGTTGGTCGATTCCCGACGAATGTCATTTGTTGCGGCTTGTAATAACAACAGAGTGCGGCCGAGCCAGGCGCGGCTTTCCGGAGCCACGCTCGACACTCGTGGGCAAATGCGGAGACAAATGACGGGTCCGGGCTAAATTGAGCGTCTCGGGCGGCGACTGACTGACTGACTGCGCGCAGCTTGGGTCACGCTTGGACGACTCGCCTTGCGAGGAAGGAGGGCGCGACCACCTACCCAGCCGATTCGTCACTGGGGCAGCTCCATCTCCCCCTCCGCGCCTTTTTGTCGGCTGCGCGGCTCGGAGCGGGACGTTTATTTCCAATGGACCGCCGCGCGTGGGTCTGTAGCTCGAATGAAGGAGGCATTTCTCGCCGCTTGTTTTCGCTTAACGGGAGCAGTGATAAAGGGGATGGCGGGGAGGAAGTCGATCGACGGCACGCACGCGGACTGCGCACCGCAGAAACGCTCTTTTACAAGCCGCGGCTACACAACATTTTTTTACCCCGTGGGAAAATCGAACATTTAAGCGGGATAAAATTTCTACGGCAACCAACCTCCGCAACAGTATAGCTGCCCGTGTGTATTTTACCAAAAGTTGTAACTTGAAAAATAAAGGAGGCTGATTGCCCATGTTGTAAAATTTTAAGCCCAACACCATTAAATTTACCCGTTTCTAGCTCCTGATGAACTCCTCTACCCAACAAAATATTGAAAATTAGAGAAGTGCACTCAAAATATTATCGCATGCAAACATCCCTACTCAAAGGCAAGGCCACCACTTAACTCTATTACGCGTAATTTTTAACAAGCTCCGCTTGAACTCAAAGAAACCCTATACATGAGTAATGTTCGTCCGATATTGGAATACGGCTGTTCTGAACGGGATAGTTACATTAAACTGAACATAGATGCACAAGAGCGTATCCAGAAATGCGCAGCCCGGTTTGTCTCATGAGATCATGGCTTTAAGAAAAGGCTATTCGCGAAAAGTTGGATGGGCCTATACTTGAAAGCAGAGAGAAATATTTACGGCGGTGTCTTTTTTGCAATATATATCATAACAGTACAGGCATAACTGCGGAAAAGTGGATTAGTCCCCCCCCCCCAACGTACGTTTCTTCTCGAACAGATAAATTAATAAAAAATACGTCAGTACCGGTCCATGATTAACCTTTTGAAATATGCATTTTTTCCAATAAGAAGTTACGACTGTCACAGGTGTACCAGAACATCTTGTCGTTGCCTCACCTACGCCTTTCTTTTACGATTTTGCAGCGTTTCATGTTTAGTAGTTAAATTTTGTCCCCTACACCATGACTGTCCGTCGAAATGAACGTTTTGGGCTTTGTGATTCTCCCATATGTTTCGTTTATATTTATAGGGTCATTTTTGTCAATGAAAGCATTGTGCTTATTTTGCTGGTGACATTCGGTCTGTAATGTTGATCTGGTTCCGCGCCACTTCTTTTGCTATCGCCATGTACTGCGCGCATGTGAGATGTCATGTACTGAGCACATGTTTTTATTGTATACTCTAAACAAACAAACAAACAAACAAACAAACAAACAAACAAACAAACAAACAAACAAACAAACAAACAAACAAACAAACAAACAAACAAACAAACAAACAAACAAACAAACAAACAAACAAACAAACAAACAAACAAACAAACAAACAAACAAACAAACAAACAAACAAACAAACAAACAAACAAACAAACAAACAAACAAACAAACAAACAAACAAACAAACAAACAAACAAACAAACAAACAAACAAACAAACAAACAAACAAACAAACAAACAAACAAACAAACAAACAAACAAACAAACAAACAAACAAACAAACAAACAAACAAACAAACAAACAAACAAACAAACAAACAAACAAACAAACAAACAAACAAACAAACAAACAAACAAACAAACAAACAAACAAACAAACAAACAAACAAACAAACAAACAAACAAACAAACAAACAAACAAACAAACAAACAAACAAACAAACAAACAAACAAACAAACAAACAAACAAACAAACAAACAAACAAACAAACAAACAAACAAACAAACAAACAAACAAACAAACAAACAAACAAACAAACAAACAAACAAACAAACAAACAAACAAACAAACAAACAAACAAACAAACAAACAAACAAACAAACAAACAAACAAACAAACAAACAAACAAACAAACAAACAAATAAATAAATAAATAAATAAATAAATAAATAAATAAATAAATAAATAAATAAATAAATAAATAAATAAATAAATAAATAAATAAATAAATAAATAAATAAATAAATAAATAAATAAATAAATAAATAAATAAATAAATAAATAAATAAATAAATAAATAAATAAATAAATAAATAAATAAATAAATAAATAAATAAAATGCGAATGAATTGCAACGCAGACAACCATACAACGACGCAATTCTCATCGCACTCCTTGGCACTCCCTTGTTACTCTGGCAAATATGATTACGTGGTACCTCATACAAACAGTGGTAGAATAGCACTGATGGTGTTTATCAGGACAAAACTTAAAATCGAAAACATTGTCGTCAGATTGCTTGTTGCAAGTAACCAAAATGTGATTAGGAATACTACGCTGTAATTTGGTTCAGCAGCAACAGTTTTAAAACGGCGTTTATTTAGGTTTGGGCAATTGCGTAGATGCGAACACCTACGTTCTCTTGATCTGCTCATATTCAGCAGCGGTGCATGTTCAGCTCGCAAAAAAAAAAAAAAGATCCGTGGTGGAGACTTAAGCACTTCTTCTTCTTTGAAGTTGTGAATGCGAAAGCTCTTATGTCCAGTTGAACGTTCTGGGGCTGATGGGGTGCCGAGAAAATATGTCGCTATAGTGCGCGCTGCCATGGAGCAGAATCCCCGCGCAGAACGCCCTGACGTGCTGGTGACTGCTACGGAACTGGGTGAGGCCACCGCATACATGCATTCTTTCCTCCCACTGCACCGATAGGCGTTTGACTGACTCCTCGGCAACGATGGCGCCGTTGCTATAGGGCCACACCATGCACCGCAGCTTAAGAGAAATTAGCGTTCTCTTTCGCTGTTACCGACGACGCAGACGCCAACGCCGGCGTTTTCACTCAATAGGCTCATTAATGCGTTCGCATAAATACCAAGCTACTGCGAGTCACGCCATTCTGACTAGGTTTGCTTGAAAAGGGAGAGATTCAACAATCATCCATGGATAGTTCCTTTCGCACGATTGAGCCAGTACGTTCCGCATCCCTTCAGAAACGCTCAGAAGGACAGGTTTTCAATTTATTTTGTGGCTATATTAACAGATAAATCTGTGCCTGGAAACGTATTCGCCACGCTTTAGAAGAGTTGTTGGCAGCACGCAGTTCTGTTAGCCATACGCGGAGCGTGAAGAATACAGACACTGCTCCGGCCATCAGCTTCTGTAAAGGGTGCACCACCTGTTGCTTTTGTGCGTGCGGCGAAACTACCGTTACGGATACATGCAAGGAATTCAAATGCTGGCGTCTTTGAAGGATTTCAAAAAGGCTATGAATTAGTGGCGTCTTTTTGGGCTAGCTAAACATTGAAATTGGGACCTATCTGCCTGTCCATTTGTCCATCCGTCCATCCATCCGTCCATCCATCCGTCCACCCGTCCGTCCATCCGTCCGCCCATCTGTCTGTCTGTCCGTCCGTCCGTCCATCTGTCTGTCTGTCTGTCTGTCTGTCTGTTAAATTTTAGCCATCACTAATGGGCCAGCGGTGCTTTTTCTGGGGGATTACAGACTCACTGGAGACTCGGCAGTGATCATCAAGTGACGCACAACTGAGTCACTTGGTGAGCCACTAGCGACCCACCCGTACTGACCAATCACTGGTGAGCCATTCGTTGTTCGAGCATGAGCGAAGAAAGATTACGAACAACTGATCAGGCTGAAAGCTCACTTATGCTCGACCACGCCGACACTTTTTTCACGCCATTTTGTCTAAACTAGAACGCAGATCCAGCCCCAAACGTCAGAAAGGTAGACGGCGGTATGGGGAACATCGTTAGCCAACATGATGTTTCTCATCGTGATAAGGCTTTGATCAGCGTTCGTTCTTGACTGCGACCCGGAAAGTTTGTTTCGCCCCTTGCTGCTGCGGAGTGCGATAGTATGAGCAGGCTGCAGAGCAGCCCCGATATAGCCATTATTCTTGCTGGCAAAAACACCACCGTGGTTCTATCTGTCCATGTCGTCTAATAAAACAAAATGCTGGCTCTGCTTAACAACGAAGGCAAGTAGTTCCATCTCGATAAAGACGTTACTCCAAAGCTGCAGAGGGAATTGTAGAACCTTTTGGCGCATGTGTTTCGTTCGGTAATACTCTATACGAAGCAGTGGTGGTCCCCATGGGGGGGCGAAGAGAGCGATCGCTCCCCCCCCCCCCCCCCCCCCCAAAGAGGTCCTCAGCTTCTTATTTTTAGTTTTTTTAAGCATTCCACTTGCGCGAGGTTAAATCCCACTTGTGCGAGGCCGCAAACCTGTTACAACCGTCAGAACTGCGGGCTCTAGCCAGCCGTTGCACAGCCTAAGGGCCGCCAAAAACCACTCTGTCGCTAAGTGATTTGTGCGTTCACACGGCATACGCGCACACGCCTGCATGGTTATCACCTCCTCCGCAGAATTGGCGCAAGAAGGGGAGCGGTTCTTTATTCCCCCCCCCCCCCCCACCCTTCCAAAAAAAATCCCCCCCCCCCCCCTCCCAAAACCAATCTCTGGGACCGCTACTGATACGAAGTCGCTTTATTATGGCTTGTGTGGGCCACAAGGGCACCGCTCAAGCAATGTGCGGTCATGCCTGCAATTCCTGAACCGAGCGTCCAAGTGTGGCCTATCGGCAAGTGCCCCCCAAATTCCTCTTTATAAACTGCCTTGTTTCTTTCATCGCGTTTTTATCCCCTCGTTGCAAAAGCCCCCACCAATGTGTGACACATGTCAGGTGGTGAGGCAGTTGTTTGCCACCCCTCTTCTCTCGCCGAGCTTCGCACTCTGACCGATTCTGCTCCTCTCTCCAAGTGGTTTACCAGTCATTGGCGACCAGGGTTATCTACGCGGTGTAGAACGCCCTGTGGCCTTTAATTGGTCATTAAACGTCATTTAACGGCACGTTAACGATTTCGCATTCACAACTTACATGTGCTGATGTGTCATCAGAGTTTTTATCCTAAAAACCAATACGACGTAAATGGTAGTAAAGGTACGCTTATATTTTCGTTTATCTACTTCGGTTTTGCCTTAAATCTCCCCAAGGCTACCTGCGAGCTGGTCAATGTGGCATGCATGAGCTGTGACACCGGTTGTAGTTATTTACAAAAGTGTTGCCTGTAATAAACTTTATGTTCAGGCTCGCCATTATGTTTCGCACCATGAAAAACTATGCAGGATAAAACGCGTGGATAAATATTGGTCCGAACCACCCAAACTAGCCAAGGAATGCTACGCATTAAAATACGTGGAACTCAACAAGGTTGAACAACCGTCCTTGCAGTCCATTCAGCGCATTTTTTTATATCTAAGTTTATTGGGACGCGAGCTACCAGCAGTATTCAGGACCATACTCCTGCCCGAGTAGCTCCTGTAACTAAACTGAGAAACTCTTTCAAAAATTTAAATCCTCCCAGTAAATTAGCTATTAATCACAAAAAAAATGTGAAGCGACGCCATGACAGAGATATGGTAGCGGCAAAACGTAACTTACTTTAGATATGTATTCTAGAACGCGAGTTGAAGGTGACTTCCCAAAATCGGCTTAACAAGGTTAATTACCATTCACAAAACAAAAACCGAGGGAACAATGGCCCTTAGGAAGAGGCGATATCACAGTATCAAAATAGCATTAGGTCCGTCCCCGTGACCTATCAAAAATTATTGCTTTCAAGTCATTTCAGTATATAACATGACCATAATTCTAAACGCCCGGACATTTCTGGTGATCTCCCATGACGTCCATGATTGGGTACGTCGCGTCATGTCGAGTTTGTCAGATCTCGCAGGGGTCCTCCCATAGGCTTCGTGAGGTTTTACAAGTGGTTCATCAATGGGTGGGACCGGCATACTCCAGGAATAGTATGACTGATATAAAAAAAAGTGCAAATATGTTTGTTTTCTGGTGACGGTCAGCGCGCAAAAGTCGGGAGTCACGTACTGTGACCGCAGAGCGGGACAGCTGACGCTAGACGAGGTGCGGCGAGCTCTCAAGGTCCGTCACTCGCTCACAGTAGGATCGGTGCTGCCACATCGTTGTGTTCATAATACGTCCCCTTACGTCTCAGCCATCCGAACTGCGTGACACGCTGTGTTTTTACGTCCATAGATCACGAAATGGCTTTTGCGTCGGTAGTCTGAACATAGCCTTACGCGGGTGTTTTGTTGCGTGTTAGAGAAGAAGCTTTTGTCGGTAGAATAAATGCATCATTTCGCTAACGCGTAGTACACACCTTTCTCCCACAGACGGGGGATGTAAAGGGGAGGACGCAGTGTGAGGGAGCGTGGTTGCAAAGGAGGTAATAATATCTGGGGCTTATTTGCGTAGTCGTCTCCATACGCACTCCTTTTAACCCTCCCAGGCACTTTATTCGGTGGCCGGGCAGTACACACGTGCTTTTGAAGCCCGCGCTTGCTGCGCTTGCGTTGGGTTTCCCTAATCACAACGTGTATTTTTCCGCAATGCCAGATTCCACAATGTCACCCTCCTTTCGTCGCAGTCACACACGGCGCTTCCCGCTCATGGAAAGCGCGTTAAGTGACTGCGTCCGCTTATCTTTAGGACCAGCCAAGTACAGCCGATCAACATACGAGATAAGAAAGAGGCACCAAAGAATTGTACATAGAGGAGTCTGAACTGTTGCTCGCGGGTTTACGTGACACATTTCAAGACTAAATCCGCAGATGATTTAATTGGACGCGCATGGGCGCATAGTGGAAAAAAATAGATAGTACGTTCGAAATGCGCACGAAAAAATTGGCGCAGCTAGCACTAGTGGTGAAGGCTGGAGAAACAGCAGAGCTGGCGACCCTCGCTTCTTCGAGGACCCAGCTGTTACATCTCACATGGATTTCCGAACTTGGCGCTGAAAGTTTTCCATGACTGGCAGGCCGGAATTGTTTTGCCCATAGCCTTTCACATCTCTCCCAAAGTGGACCGCGTGAGCACGCGCTAGAACCCGCGGCAACCGGATTCGCGAACTCGGCGTCTGTCCTCCCCACTCCAGGCGCGAACGCGCGTGAACTGGCGAGGAGAACAGCATGCGAGAGATGACGCCACGAACTCTGGGAAGAGTGTTCTCTGGGAAGAGCCGGGCGCTCGCCACGAGGCGCACGCTCACACGCGCTCGCTCTTTTTATTGGTATTTTGGTACTGGCAGTTACGTGGCAGGGACGGCAGAAGTCAATCCTGTCATTTGCAGTGAGGCTAGCAGATGCGCAGCCACTTCTCACGCTCGTGCCCTCCTGTCTCGATCCACCAATTGTAGGATTGCGGAGTTCAGTTTTGCCGCGTTTGCCCCGCTGGCGCCCCATCTGTTGGGACTGTTAGGCCACGAGCGCGAGGGTCGGGCACCTGGCTTGCTTTTATTTTGAGTTGAAAACATCGTTTTCAACGCGCTTTTAATTTGCTCTCGCCAAAACTGAGCACACGTTCACTTTTAAATAAAAGAAGGCACGCTAAGCGAAGGCACATCAGGGGCCTCGTGAAAGAGACGCTTCCCGTGGTCGGAATCGAACCTGGCTCCCTCGCGTTATGAAGCCGACGTCTATTCTATTGGGCCATTCTGACACCGTCAAAGCAGTTATGGTTCTGGACTTAAACTTTGGCTCAGGTTGCATAGGAGAAAGCTTCGCGCATAAAGCACCGTCCCCCCTCTCCAGGCAGACTGGCAACTCCAGCTTCGTCACCTCAAAAAGGAAAGCTGCAAGCGCCTACAGGCTGAAACTTCTGTTGGCATCCTTGCCCCTCTCAAGCGCTTCTCGCGTCCGGGGGAAGTATTCGCCAATAAAGTGTATGCGAATGCAGCGTACCCCCCCACATTATTTATAAATGGACAGCTCCAGCAGGATCCGCGAAGGCACACCAAATTCGCGAAGGCGCGAATTGTAGTCGCGAAGGCACACCAAATCTTTATCACTTAATTTGGCTTTGTTCATTATTCGACCGTAATCGCCACCAGCTTTTAACTCTGGGTCCCACCCCGGTGACTGAACAAGAACATGTTAGTCGGGTCCGTGACGATCCCACCACACTAGAAGCAATCACCGAGTACGCCCTTGAAAACGGACTCTACAAATTAGTGCAACGGCCTGGTAGACTTCCCCGTTCTACCTACAATGTGAACTGACTGCATCGTGCACTGTTTTCAGTTTGAACCGCATTGTCTACAGTGTGAACTGTACATTTAAGTGTGAGCTGTGCATTTTAGTGCCACTGACTGACTTTTATGTGTTCATTTTGTGATTAGGACGCCAAGACTGCAACTGTGTTCATTGTTCGAGTTGTGACCTTCCCCTTTTCTCCTCATCCTTGCTCCCCCCAGGGCCCCATGGCCTCTCGTCTAATAAAGTTTTTCACTCACTCACTTAAAGCATCTTTATCTTAAGAAAGGGCCTTTGAATTTTTTATGCACCCCTCCCCCGAAATAAAGCCAACAGCTGCAATTGCACGGGGCGCTATCTTACCTTGTCCACTTAGTTAATTGCACAACTAACAAATGATGAAAACGTGCGTGCAATTTTTTCTGCTTATTTCTTAAATAAAGATTTCACAGTCCAACGCATCCATCTCCGGTGTGAATATATGGGCGCTGTTATTTGTTGCGTTGTCCTTTCCTGTGCAAATCTTGTATTACATTTACTCATTATCAGCCCCTCTTCCTTGAGCGGCAGCGAGATTGCCTCCAGAGTCATCAGTGCGCCTTCAAAAGCTGCCCTCGGCTAGCCTCTTGGTTCTTAAATGAGCTCGCCCTTTTTTCTCCTTCCTACGTTTTCTTTATCTTTCCCTCGCACCCTGTTCCCAGTACCCAAGAAGCCCCCGTGGGGAATCGACCATCAAAGGAGCCTTCCATGAATTGCAGCAATCCCCACAACGGCGCCATAAAGAGAAGGGATAGGCGAGGGCTTGCCTGCGTACGCATAGACAGCGTTCATTTTGTTCGGCCCTCTCGCAATGCCGTGAATGAGGGTCTTCGATTTGATGAAGCACGACTTCTTTGTAGTTCCTTTCGTTTTAGAATCTGGAATTCGTGAACCAACCTTTGCTTCCGGTAGTTGTTTAGGGCAGCGCTAGTACAACTGTGCACGCGCCTTTTGCTTGCTGCACAAATCCAGCGTCGTTCGCGAAGGATAACCGCGGAGGAGTGAGGACGGAAATGAAGCACCAAGAAGGAGCGCCAAAGTGCACACGTCGCATGGGAGTTTGAAGTTCGCATAGTTCCGGGAACAAATTATGAGGCGCAGGCTTATGTCAGGTACCTGGAACTTTAAAAATTGTTTAAAAGCAGGAATTTTAAAAATCGTTTTCGGAAGGAGAAAACGCGAGATGAGCGAACGGAATGCAGGAAAACAAAATACGGGCAAAGTTGCTGTTTATGGGATGCACATGGCTGTTTGGATAACCGAATAAGAAATAAAAAAGCATGGCAGTTGACAACCTATGACTGAAGTTTTGCTATTTGCTGCATTGCTGCAACTGCTACAATGCCACTATTCGTGTTGCGGGTTTGTACTATGGCGGGGATAGCGGCAACAGCCTGAAATTATGGCTGACTACGTCAGATTCTTGAGTTTAGTTCTGTGAATCTAACCAGGGGTCTGTGTCGACAGGACCCGCTGATTGAAAAAGTCTGAAGGTGATGGTGATTAGGCGAGCGCATGAGAGAAGGCAAATACTCAGCATTGCGAACCGCTCTGAGAATGAATGGGACACCCCCAAAAACATACCGTGTTAGCAACCGCGTGCATCCAGGGCCGCTAGGTATGAAGCAGTAGCCGTTATTAAATAGCGAATGAGACTACTTCTGAGTTAACTTGCACGATAAAACCTGGAAAGGTTATAGTTTCGTTTCAGCGCCCAAACGTGATGTAACTTACCAAAGGAAATTTGCATTGAAGCAAGTTACCCGGCGCTTTTCCCGAACCTCGTGCCGCCTCCAGAACGTCTGCGAGGAAGCAGCGGTGGGATAAACGGTGTTTGTTGTGAAACTCTAACTACTAATTACCTACCGCCGCGGTGGATAAGTGGATGAGGCGTTGTGCTGCCTAGCCCAAGAACGCGGGTTTGATTCCCGGCCGCGGAGTCCGCTTTTCTGGTGGAGGCGAAAACCAAAAACACCCGTGTAGTAGAGATTTCGGCGCACGTTAAAGATCCTCAGGTGGTCAAAATTAATCCGGAGCCCTCCACTACCGTGCGCCTAATTGCCTGTGGAGCGTCGGTGCGTTAAACCTCATAATCAATCGATCAACGACTAATTACCTGCGTTAACGATTGAAACGAAACACAGCAATAGATGCATTGTCGCGTTAGCGCACAAGCGTACATGGTGTTATCGGTTGTTAAAATGTCTCGCTGTTGATTGGATTAATTTTACTCTCTGATATGAAAAGCTCATGCATGCTCAGGGATTTTGATATATAACTTACGCTCCGTTAAAACTATTTTACCCCTAAAGGTCTCTGTACGGGCAGTTGTCTGAGGATGATTATATGTAGTAAATGAAACAGGAAATGTACATTTAGAGTACTCTCGCTTTAGTAGCGCATTTTTGTAGGCCACTTTAGAATAAACAAGTTATACTACTGTGGCATATCAACAGCGACCTTAGAAGAAGTGCCACCAAGCCAGTTACTCGCAATTTCGTTGTCCTCATTGGATTCGCACAGCATGGCAAATACAGGCAATGCTGATGGGCCCCAGGGGATGACAGCGGAATTGATCGAGGCCACCGCAAAAACTAACCAGGAATCAGCGGGACGCGTCTTTTATCGAAGAACCAAAACTGAGAAAATTAAGCAATTACTTCCTAACTGAGCAACCAGCTAGGAAGTAATTTTTGCTGTATAAACTGATAGAGGAGTAAATAAAATGCATGTTTCTTAAAAAGGAACGACAATTAGCTGCTGGTATCTAATACGCGTGGAACAAGTTTGGCGTTGGAATCAGCAGACGTTTGTTGAAATTATTGCATTGTCCCGGTAGCGTCGCTTGGGGGCTTTGACATTTGTAGAGTGTAGGAGCCAGTGCGGAGTCCTGTAAGAAGTCTCCAAACTGGAGTGTGGCTGTTCCGCTGAGGCTTCAGAGGGAGCGCACGCCCTTGGTGTTTGCGAGTGTTCCGTGATTGCCTCCCAGGCGTCTTCCGGCTGAGTTTGCAAATCCGGGCGGTTCCACATCCTGCATGCGGCGTGTGCGCCTTCGTATTTTCTCTTCGTAGGTGCACAGCCACTCGTAAAAAAAAAGATGAAGGAAGGGGCGAAGAAACATAAAAAAAAAACACAATAAGGCAGTCTAGAAAGGCAATATAGTGCGGAAGCACAAAATAAAACCAAATGCAAAAATAAAATATTCAGATTCTGAAAAAAAAAAAAAAAGAACGCTAGCAGCTCTGGGGACACTCTACAATACAGTTGTGTTGTCCAAATAAAAAAAAGCGCCTGCGAAAACATACTGATGTAGGGGCTACGAGGTCTGCCGCTTTGGATGTGTTGAAACTCTAAAAAAAGGTGCATAAAATACCAAGGAACAAACAATCACTAAATGAAAATATGGTCAGAATGTGGGGAATATTGCAGCGTAAGTTTATTATTTATTCTGATGTACACATGGCAAAGGATGGCATAATTGTGCCTCTAAATTCGATTATATCCAGTGAGCGGAGAAAATCCGCCTGAGTCATTGTGGACGTTCTCATAATCTGTCTGTCTGTCTGTCTGTCTGTCTGTCTGTGAGTGTCCGTCCGTCCATCCGTCCGTCCGCCCGTATGTCAATAGCTTTGGATAACACACGATCACTGTTTTCCACCAAAATGAGCTGGTGAATTTTGCATATGAAAGAAATTTAAACCGTCTCTAACAACGGACACTGGCATTGCTTTGAGAGATTCTCGTCACGCTCGATTTACAGAGGCCCTAACAGACAGTCAGTTACTTAAGCCTAGTTCTTTCAAATTGAACAAAGTTGTATTTTGTCTCCATGGCTCCTTTAAAGCAGCGCTTGTTTATCATTCTTCATTTTTATGTCTGGCAAACAGAGTTAATCCTCGGATTTCTGATATAAGTCCTTACCGTTCTCAGAGCTACACAAAAAGTCACAGTTTTTATTCGTGGCGACGTTAGTGGTAAGGCTACTTGGGCCAGGATGTCTAGTCTTAACGGCTCCGAGGAACTCCGCTACGGCCTGCCTGATATATATCTCCACGGGATGTCATGTTCTCAGCTGTATCTTCAACGCGATAAAACATGAAATTAAATTTTATTTTCATATTTAAAATGTGAAAGCAATACAAGAAATAACAGTTCTGACAATTTTTAACACTCTAAGGTAGATGAATAATGAATTAAAATTTATAGCCCAGCCATCGACGTCGCTGGCGGCGCTAGCAATCTGTGTGCCAGGCTGACAGCGCAACGTGCTCAGTAGTTTTTGTGCCACCGACGCCCTCGATGTTCCGGCGATAAACTTCGCCAAGTGGCGAGGACGCCGCCCGTGTTTTACAGAGACGGGCGTCAGAGCGAATTATTTATTTACCCCAGCGCTTTGAGGGGCCGCGCTGGAGGCGCTGGTACGGATCAAGGGGAAGACTCGAAAGTTTCTGCTTCGGGTCGGGAAAGGAGGATCAACAGCAGCAGCGAGCGGCGCGCTAACAACACGCTGGCCTCATCTCAGGGGCTTCCCTTGGAAGGCGCTTGTCACCTGGGCTTTTGCCCTGAGCCCCGCGACGAGGCGGAAGCTGGCGCGATCCGGCGGTTCTCTTGTCTCTCTTTATGGCCCGCTGGCGTTTCCGTCTACATGAGCGCCTGATCAGCGCTCCTCCGGGGGCTCTTCCCGAGCTTCCTTTTCCCTCCTTGTCATCTTTGTCGGACCGCTCCGGCCGGTTTCCCCCTTTTCCTTTTTGCGCCACAGTCTAAGGAAATAATCTATTGTTCCAGCCCATACTTGGGGACTGCGGTTCAAGCGCTCCGCCGACCCCCTTCGCTTTGTTCCGCCCGGGCTTCCTGCTTTTGTCCTGCTGGTATTTGCCGTCGTGAGGATGAAACGTGGTGGCCGGTATTTGCACTAAGGAGGTCGGGGGCGCGGAAAGGAAGCGGCCGATACGTGAAGTAAGGCAATCAAACCAAGAACCTCTACGCAGCTCGCCGGCGAGAACGTAGGTCTGCGACTTGACTCTCACTGCCTAACTTGGAAGGTGCATTGATTTTCCGTTGACACGCGATGCGGGGCTAGGTTCCGGCAATGATGGTCAAACACGGGCCTAACGGGGTCAACGCGGCATGTTAGGAACTGACGAAAAAAGGCCGCTTCGTATGCGTTAGAAAAAATTAATGTCTTCTAGCCACATGAAATGGTGTTATTAGATAAAATGTTGCCTAAAGGGGCACTAAAGGTAGGATTAGGCGTCGCCTAATTACTTTATAAGGTTATAACTCAGATAATGTTGTTCATGTTATTAGTTTTTTCTTGTCGGTTGATTTACACTCGGGCTTTTATTTTGATGTGTCGTTCTCTATGCGCCATCCTCCCAGTCAGCTCGGTTAAAACGGCTCTGGCACGTCCTAGAAATTCCGCAGAGCTGAATTTAATTCTTTGCAAGAGTGCGTATCCTGCATAAACTATGCATAAGCACTGACAAAGGTGGCCTTAACCACAAAATTTGATTGATTGGTTATGAGGTTTAACGCGCCGACGCTACACAGGCGATGAGGCGCGCTGTAGTGGAGGGCTCCGGATTAATTTTGACCCCGTGGAACTCTTTAACGTGCGCCTAAATCTCGAGAGAGAGAGAGAGGAAAACTTTATTGAGCAGTTATATGCGTGGGGATGGCTTCTTAGTCCAGAAGTCCAAGCGTCGTCTTCGCACGTTCCGCCCTCTCCGTCAGCATGACCTGGTCGGCGAGGTGTGCGCTGGACAGCGCTGTCTCCCACTGCTCGAGGTTGGGGCTAGGGAAAGGGGGTGGCAAGTCCGGGTTTTGGCTACATTCCCAGACTACGTGATATAGGGAGCCTGATTTTCCACAGAACTTGCATTGAGGTGGATGCTGATTGGGGAATTGCATATGGAGCCGGACTGGGTGAGGGTACGTGTTTGTTTGAAGTAGGCGAACACACGGGCGTTTCCGCTTTTCGCCTCCACCAGAAAAGTGGCCGCCGCGGCCGGGAATCGAACCCGTGTCCTCGGGCTCAGCAACACAACGGCTTAGCCACTGAGCCACCACTGCGGGTCGACAAAATTTGGTGGCAAGTAAAATTTTGATGACTCCGGCAAAGTCAAGCCACATCGAAAATTATGTCACATTTCGGTCGGTCGATAGGCAGCCACAGGGACAGCCAGGTATTTTTTGAAATTTTCTTCGCTCTCGTCGGTCCTATCGGTTTACTAGAGCGCGATACATACAATATCACGGTGTAGCAAACGCTCGCGACACGCGCCGTTATCTCACCTGTGGGTAGCACAATATTCCAACCCGCAGGTCCTGATTGCTATTTTGACGTTCGCGCCTCCTTTCATGCTGACTGCACATACGGGATTCATCCCGAAGTTGGGGGAAGTGGTTGCGCGAAAGGAGGCTAGTGCGCGAGAGCTCGCAAGCACACCGTAGCCGAAGCGCAGTCCGCCCGGCAGTGGCGGCCAAGAAGCGGCCCTTTGTCCTCGAGGCGCCCGAAGAGCGGCGGGCGGCCAGCTGTTAGCGCGCGCACGGGCGGCGGCCGCTGGGGAGCCGAGATTCCAGGAGCGGCCGGGCATCCCCCAGGGCGCGACGAGAGCGAATTTGCGCCGGGCGGCCGCTGATGGGCCGGGCCGTTAGCAAGGCTGCGTACCCGCGTGGTCGGAGTTTCTCTGCGAGGGACTTATTACCGAAATGTCTGCCCGTGCGCGGCCCTAAGGAGAAGGAAGCGGCTGAGATATTCCGAGCATCGATTCCCGGCTAGCGAGGTCGATCGTTCTGAAAAGGCGCTCGTTCGTTTTGCGTCCCGGCTTGTTGAGCGAATGGGCGGCGGCCATTCGTTACAACGCTGCCAGGGCTCCTGGCGAAATGAATTTCCCCGGACGCTAGAACGGATGCGCGCCGGGCAGCTGAATGGGAGACCCGAGTCCTCCGGGCATGTCACAGCTCGGCTGCGCGACCCACTGTAAGCGCCTTTGTGTTACACCTCGGCTGCTGGAGGCCTCGGATGTTCGCTCCGTGCTGCTTCAATCGGCGTTTTGTGAAAACACACTGCTGTCACGTTCTGTATTTGCTTGCTGACACGGATAGTGACGTACATTTTGGTATTCAACAACTTGATCTATAGGTAAATCAGATGAGTATCTTTCGGAGACATTCGTTATACGTTTACTGTATGGTTGTCGTCTGAGTTTGGACTGAGTTTCGACGTGGTTGAAACTCGGTTTCTCCGCGGCCGCGGACTCTCAAGAAGGGCATTGAAATTACTCTTTACACCATTCGGTCCCTGCCCTTTCATGATCTTAATCGGTTACCTTATGACGTATTTGTAGTGCTGGGTTTGTGCAGCTTGTGGCAGTACCGCATGACTGACCGGCATGCGGAACCCCCCAGGCCAACTAAGTCCATTTTTTCATAAGCTGGCTGCGATGGTGTGGAGTGTTTATGCGGCGCAGAATGATCCACCGGTCTGGTTGAATCTTTAAGATGCGAGTGTCTCCTTGCCTGAATTTTGAAGGACGCAAAACGCGGTTAGACTTTGTGCTTCTCCATCGATGCCTGCTAGCTTTTGTATATTCTTTTAGGCGTTATCTGTGATCGTGAGTGTGCCTAAATTTTTCATGCATTAAAAAAAATTCGAAATGGAACAGACAACGTCTTCATAACGCGAGGGAACCAAGTTCGATTCCGGCCACGGGAAACGTTTTTCCTCCTTCACCCACGATAATCAATCATCGTCGTCAGAGAAAGTTGGCTTTCCTACAGGGCGTTTTCGCGTTGCAGACGCCATCAGTGGGAACACTAAAGCTTCGCTTTAAAAGTCCCCTTTACTTTTTGAACTATTAAAGATTGTTTCGAGGGTTGCTGAGAAGATGCCAAGCATATAATTACTTAATCCCATAAGGATACTTACTATAAGTGAATAGAGATAGTTTGAATGATGTGACTATACGAGCCTATTTCCAGCATATTAAATTTTGTTTTATGACTGAGTAGGTTGCGAGCTGAAGTCGGCTTCGCTTTGAAAAGCGACGCACACAAACAAAAAAGAAACTGTACAGGTTCCACAAGATATGCTTCGCATATACAACGAACAAAGGGAAGAGAACCGAAGGGGCAACCTGCTGCCGCCAAGGGTTGACAGTTACCCTTGGTTTTCCACAACTTTCTGGCAGATGTGGTCTCACCGGTTTCAGCAGGGCACCGCAGCCGCATTTCCTAAACCACATGGCAGAAATAGGCTCAAACCAGGGAAAAAAAAACACGCAAAAACGGGAGACATCTAAATTTATTCCTCGAGCCATTACAGCTCGTGGATGTTGATGACCAGCGATGTCGACGGTGCCACAGTGAACTGTCTTCCTCTAATTGGGGAAGGACAAAATGGCGGGACAACAGGGGGGAACTCCGTCTCGCACATTGACTGGTAAATTAAAGCACAGCACGCGTCGTATGACCAATTTGGCGACCAGGATCGGGCAGGAGAATCAGAGCGTGAAAGGACATCGTTGCAGGTGTTCTGTTCTGCCGCTCTGCTTTTTGTTCATATTCGCGCTGTTTGGCCCGTGGGCCTAGTCATGCTCTTTTGCGGTGGGCTACTTTGCCGACAGCGGTATCGTCGCCGTGCCGTATACGAGACCTGTCACTTTCGCTCTGCTGTTGTTTTGTCAGGAGCTATTTCATTGCAGCGCCATGGAACTGGAACGACACGCCAACAACATTGAAACGACCCGATTTTTGGGCAAGGCGAACTACCCGAGTGTACTCAGTACTACAGAAGGAATTTTAGCGTGGTAATTACACAAGGAGCAGTTAGGTGAGTAGCAAAGCCTTTCAGTCGTAGTAACAGAAAGAGGAAGAGGACGTCGAAAAGGAAAAAGGATGATGAGGACAAAGAGACGACACATGCGTACCCCTGGGCCCGTATACCACTGTAGGTTCCACGTCGTTACTATGCCTAGAATGAACGCGATGACTTTCACGCCACACGTGTTCTCAAATTCCATCGGTGCAGTGTATGCAACGATGGGCCCTGAACCATCCCAATCAACAGCAGCTGTTGAACGTAACGGCGCACACAATACCGGCATATCTTCTCCACAAGGAAATGCTGATTCTTAGCATTCACTACATCCCAAAGAGTGCTTATATGTGTCCTAGAATTTCCAATGTCGGCACGAATCAACTGCCACGTCTGCTACCGTCTACAAACATATTTGTGTGCGCGGAAATGATGGCTGGCGGGGCTCCTGGGGTCAACATTTCGCAAATTTGCAACAATCGCCTCAAAAGGGCGTGAAGATGACTGTATTCTTACTTTTTGATCGAGAGGCGAAGGGAGCATACCGTTTAAAAAGTGGGCTGTCTCTCAAGTCGTAAATCGTTTTTCTATTTTCTCTGCGCGCGCCATGGTTTTTTCCCCATTCGCTCACGAACCGATCGGCATCGTGATGTTGGAACGTGAACCAAAAGGGCGGGAGTCAAATGACCGTAGCTTTCTTGATTGCAACTTAAAAAGCGGACAGTATGGTCACTACTTTCAGAAAGGGAGGGATGGGGCTTCTAGGGCCTTTCGGGCTATACTGTACTATGTTTATGGCTAATTACTGTGAAGTATTTTAGTGTTCCTCAAAGTTTTCTACCGTAATAAGAACTGAAGGTGAAAATTTGCCTTCTGCAAAAAGGCACGTTCAAGAGATACCTCACTAGGTTTTAAAGAGATGAAAGCCGTTGAGCCTACAACTCTATTAACAGCGACGATTGATTACACAAAGGTCCTGGAGAATTTATTATTTAACGTAAAATCTTACTGCTCGCAAAATATCCCTTTTGTAAAATGCCTCTTCACAGTTCTTGAAAGGAGCACGTAATGTCCAAAACTGATAAAAAGTATGTGCTTCACAAAAATCCGGCGACGATCTTCGGTACTCCCGAGAGTACAAAAAATTAGCGTTATGTACTGTATAATGCATATAGTCTGTAGCGTTATATAATCTATAATGCACACACCTTTCTTCAGGAGCAAAACTTGAAACAGAGTTATATAGTCTCTTAAGTCTGGACTTTCGGTGTATACGTTGGAAAAAAAATACGTTTGTTTAAGGTATATACCGTTAATTTGCTGTGCACTGATCTTTCCTATGCGTTTTTTCATTAATGCGTGAGCAATACGGGGGGGGGGGAGGGAAGAGAGATTAAGGGAAAAATTTGAATCATCTGTTCATTTTAGCGTCACTCTGTCAACAATCATAGAACAGCACAGAACGGAAGAGTGCATAGAGCGTGTGGAGAGCTTCCTTCGCAACGCTGCCGACGTTACCACGGAGAGAAGTCGAAGCGCGGCTGGTGAGCTCCTTTTGCCTTGACGGGTTGACCCCCGTCATTGCTTTTACGCTTCGTAGAATTGAGTCTGCAGCCGGTGCGGATGCAGATAAAAAAGAAATGAGAATGATGGCGGCGAAATGCAAATACTCCTGGGCGACTAAAGAAGCGACAGGTTGCCATTGCCGATGATAAAGCTAGGAAGCGTAAACACTCAGACAGTTAAAGCGCTAAGCACGGTCGGCACGGTGTATGAGGGTCGTGCGAGAAACGCCGTGTTGCGTATTTCTGGAGACGGACCAACGCCTGCGCGTCGGTCCAAGCGTCAAGGTCGCGAGGGTGAGGGACGAGGTGCTCGCGCATTCTCACAGGTGTACTAATAAATCTTCAAGTATTTTTTTGTTGTTGTGGCTAATGGTTATTAGTACTCTCCACTGTCGTATCTGGTCAAGTGAAGTAGATGTGTGGTCAGCTGCCAGTCTCTCCTCGTCATATTATTGTGCTCTAAAAGCTAATGTCAGTCGAACCAAACTAAATTAAGTTTAAAGAAGCTAGGCTATGCCAAGTTAACCTAAGCTCATTTAACCTAAGCCAACTAGTATGAACTTGACTAAGCTAAACAAGCCATTGTCTGTCCACCGGAAGGCCGTGGCTTCCCAAATGCGCTGGTGATTCTCCCACCCATCGTCAGCCTCGCTCAATCCGTAGTGCCCGTACAAATGCTCATCACATCGCCCCGTGTATTTTTCTTAACGTTTCCTTCCCGCTCACAACACTACCCTTTGAGATGCGGTAGCTTAATCTGAACTGGTTGCTTTCGTGTGGTACTGGAAAGAAAATGCAAATGTTGGCTCTCAGTTACCTTAATTTCCAGCAAGCACACTCCTAAAATAAAGTAAGTAATATAAAAGTATTTACTATATATATAGACGGAATATTGGTTGGCAGTCAAGAAAACCTCGGAAAGCAAAGGGGGGAATGCGTTAGGTCATAGAAAGATATGAAGAATTTTTTGAGTCAGAAAGAAAGTGGTGAAAAAATGCCCGCCGGGTGGGATCCCAACCCACGACCTCCAGAATACCGGTCTGGTGCGATAATTACTACGCTACCGGCGGGGCTATTTCCCCACCACTTTCTCGGGTATTTATGTTAAGGTATTTTTGTTTCCTGAACTTGGGGGTGGTAGCCAGCGCCACTCGGACTACTCGGGGTGAAGGGGACCGAGTAGTCCGAATCTATATATATATAGGGAGTAGTAGAACTTTGAAGATGGTAGAGAACACAAGAGAAGAAAAACTTCGAACAAGGTAAAAGCACGATTGTGGCCTACGTTTCAGCAAAGAGAACTTGCTTTCCTCAGGGCAATCTCTCGCCCTGAGAGATTGCCCTGAGGAAAGCAAGTTCTCTTTGCTGAAACGTAGGCCACAATCGTGCTTTTACCTTGTTTGAAGTTTTTCTTCTCTTATATATATATATATATATATATATATATATATATATATATATATATATATATATATATATATATATATATATATATATATATATACAGCCAATAAACTGAACTTAACTTCAAACTGCGAAGAAAGTACCATGGTGATCGGATCGGTCCCCTATACACCAGTACTAGCCTGGACCTTCAAGGAACTCATTATGTGAGGAATCTCAAACGACCTTCTTACTTGAAGATTTACTCGCCTGTTTTGTTTTTAATGTGCATGTTCCGGCTTGCATGATGTCTGCTTTAACGTGCACTGAAACAGGGCACCGCTCTTATATTCCTTTTCCGGCACCCGCTTCGTTCTTTTTTATTTAGCGACAAGTTCAGGCCCAATGAGCATTTCGCCGTATACTCCAGGTAAACGTTCATAAACCAATGCTCCCGATTTCAAATGCGGCTTGATTCTTTAATGGTGATTGGAGAGAAGAACTGCGCGCTTAGTTGCGATCGAGGGACAGCAGATGTTTGACGTGGTCGTTTACTTTTAGCTCCGAAAAGGCTTAGCGCGAAGCGAAGTTTTCATAGACGGCGAAAGCAGATAAGACCGGATCCAACGTAACGCGCCCCAACCTATAACCCCAACCCCAAACTCGCTGGCTGCGGCGTTGCGCTAAAGCGGCCCGCGGCCAGCGAGGCGAGTGGCCGTAACGGGTCGCTCGTTCAAGTGGTACCGCATCGCGCGCAGCTCGCGAATCGCCAAATGCGCGCACCGCTCGCCGCTGCGACCGGTGCTCCCAGCACTAAGCACTTTATAATCGACGTCATTACAAAGAGCTACGTGCTCTTTGCGCGAGCCATCAGGGCCACTGCTGCGCCCTTCCCGAGAACGGACCCTTCAGGCTCGAGTGAAGCGGCCAGTGCTTAGCGCGCCTCGGAGGCAGCGCGTCGCGCCTAGACACGACACCCGTGAATGCTTTCTCGCAGAACGGCCGTGGACGTCCCTGCTGTTTTCATTCCGGCTGCCTCTTGAGGTTCTGGTCCACACAAAGATTAGGGGAAAAAAGGGTGATTTCCATTTCTTAGTTCGGGCGCCGATTTGCTGGAAAGTTTGCACTGGAGTACCGACCCACTTGTAACTAGTCGGGAAGGCTTAGCGAAGATTTCTTTGAACGTTAAACGCCGGACAAAGTTTTGTCGAGATGTTTGTCCGAAGCCGGGTTCATCTTTGACCTTTAGCTCACGTTGCAGCTGGGCACGTGACTCACAAGGGAGGGACGAGTTTGGGAGGGGAAGGGGCGGGAAGGAAATGAGGGGGAGGTTGCGCGGGTTTATCAATGGGCTCATGTAGTTGTAGTTGTGACGCCACCTGTGATTTCTGATTTGGCTTGTGGTGCTACGGTTTTCAGAACATGAAAACGTTTATACTATCCCCAACAAAGTTTTACAAGACGTTTGTCTGCATCCAATTTTACATTTGACCTTTAGTATGGCAAATAACGTTGCAGATGGTCACATATCACCAAAGGTGGAAGGAGGGGGACGCAGAGTGAAGGGTACACGGGGAGGGGGAGGATACATATATATGTGGATGGAACAACATACCGTTATGGTCTCCCTTTCTTGTGGTTCGCAGCCATCTTGGGCAATGCTTGTGTGACAGCAGTTTCGCTGTTACATGGATGCTGTACAAGTGCACGGTCCTCTACAAGCGACTGCAGCACAGTACCCGACAGTCATGGGGACTTCCACGCGAAAGTAAGAGGAGCATGCAGACAAAAGTACGAGTAAGCAAGTAGAACCAGAGAAGTGCAGTGGAGAACTTTTCAGCAGGTAGTGGAAATGGCCGAGTAGATGCGCTGGTTAGATTTGCAAAAGAAGCAACCCAAGGATGCATTCACCCGCAAACGAAGGAGTAGAAGACGGACACGGAGGAGGCTCAACGGCGAAACTAAAAATAAAATCGACTTCATTCCAAGTGCCAATTCAGGTCTCGGGCAGGATGCTGAAGTGCTGGCCAGTTTAAGAGAAGTGACCACAGGTTGGTGAGGAGCAGAACAAGGCTTGATCTCAAAAGGGATAGAATAAAGCTTGCAAAAATAAGGAAACACAAGCTGCGGTCAGTAAGGGACAGGGCGCAGGCATTTAAAATAACACTTCAGAACAAATGAGGGGTTCTAAGTGGAGGGAGCAGATATTGCGAAGACATACTGAATGTCAACCTAACGAGGGTCAGCGGAAGTTGTGGGAAGAGGTGAACATGTGAACATAGAAAAAAAAACTGGTAAACTATTTAAGAAAGCGAAGGGACCTAATAATGCGAAATGCAGAAATATCAAGGTGTCAAGAACAGAGCAGCAAATCGAAATGATGGAGCTGTCAAAATTGAATAACAGCAAGGTTAGTAACACTCGTACGTAAAACATGGCAACGATTGAGGAAACGTTAGGAGAAAGAGGAAGCTTAAGGCCAATAAAAGGAGCTTGCCATTGGCAATTATGCACTCAGAAATGAAAAACGTAACATCAGGCACAACATACATGAGATAATTAAAGTAGTGGAAAAGTTATATGCTGAGTTGTACGCTAACAACGTTAGGCCGGGAGATGATACTAATTAACTTGGTAATAAAAAGTAAAGTTAGAAGGGTGGTAGGAAGCCGCATTTTCAGTGGACAAAATCTCTTCCTCTAACTCGAACAACGAAACGAGCGAACTAACGTCCGGACCCCAGGATAAGCGGACAGCATAGGTGCGACAGATATTTAAGATACAAGGTGCATCTTTCCAAGGTGTAAAAGGGTTAGTCAGACTAAGTGGGGAACTTATGGATGACGACGTTTGAATGGCCAAACTGGTATTTGTGGGTTGTAATCCAAGAGAAATGCATTTAAACTCAATGAAGTCAACGTGTTAAGAAAATTACATACAATATTTGACGCAGCGCAGCAGAGCTCCGAGGTGTGCAGTTCGTCTATACCGTGTGATTCTGATTCTGATTGTGGGGTTTAACGCGCCGACGCAACGCAGGCGATGAGGCGCGCCGTAGTGGAGGGCTCCGGATTAATTTTGACCACCTGGGGATCTTTATCGTGCGCCGAAATCTCGTACACACGGGCGTTTTTGCTTTTCGCCTCCATCACAAAAGCGGCCGCCGCGGCCGGGAATCGAACCCGCGACCTCGTGCTCAGCAGCGCAACGCCTTAGCCACTGAGCCACCGCGGCGGGTAGTCTATACCGTGTGTTCAGACCGTGAAAACCATTCGCAAATTTCTGTCTATAAAAGCGAATTCAAGCTCGCATGGTCCAGTTTTTCATAAAACCACCGAAGAACTGCCGAGTAGCAAGTTTAAATGGCGAGCTAAAAATTAATCGGCTTAAACGAAGCTAAGAACAGAGTATGCGGTAAACGTAGTTTTTTTTTTATTTTTCTTTGAAAGACAGTGCACCCCGATGAAGCGAAGTGGAAAGAGTGTGTGTTTTTCCCAGGAAAGCATTGCTACCGATATGTCGTGGCCCACTGCTCGCAGATTCTTCCGCGGCACCGATGGACTCTAGAGACCTCACCTGTAAGCAGTTCAGAGCACGCTGTCCTTACCTAGAGCGTTGATTTTACACGGTGCCCCAAAGGAACGAACGTGCACATTTCGTAATCAAATTACAGGTGTAACAAGCGTACTACCCTTACATTGGTGCCCATTATCTGTCCCCCTACCCCCTCCTTACGTACCAATACTCAGTGGTGGTTCCAACTTCTCACCTTACGACGGCTGTCCTAGCGTCTTTCTAAAATGGAAAGTGGTGTCATATGGGCAAATGCGGCACGAAATGAAAGATTCCGGCAGAGGTATGCAGGGTACACAAATAAAAGAACATGACCCTGATTGGTACTAGTTTCTTATAGTTAAGAGTATAAATGGTCGGATAGCCGAGCTGAACACAAATCCCATGCATTTTATCGTGATTTTTCTTACTTAATTCGGGCAATCTATTCAGTATACGTCACAAGGCATATTTCATGGTAGAATGCATTCCTCTGTCAACTAGGCAGCGGCCCAGTGACGCTAAGAAGCAACAAAAAAGTATTTTTAAGGGCATATACTGTTTTTTCTACGTACTTTCGCAGCGCCTCTGCGCTGGTGCTTCTAGTTTAAAATGGGGCGAAACGTCGTCGAAACCTTTTCGAAACCGATGCCGTTTCGCTGGAATGCTGATACAATTTCGGTACCGTTCATGTTGACGCCGGCGCGGACGACTACGCCTATGACTCCAGCCACTTATCGCTGTTGATGAGACACCTGAGGCTTTCGCTTTAAAAAAATAAACGGAACGATTGAACGATTCATTACCTTTTACGTGAGAGTTTTCTAGAAGCGAACTCAACGCTTTGGGGGTGTTTTCAGGATTCGCACTCTCGCTGTATTGGTATGTGAGACTTTATATTAGAGTGACATAATCTGGTCGCACTGCGTAGCTTATTAGTTTAAAAATGTACTATGAGTACACTCGCGTGATAAGAATAGTTCAACTTCTTAAAGCACGGCGCTTTCTGTTAAAGCGTAACGTAGGCAAACTTCACCGCCTGAGTGATGTAACAAAATTAAAAAGCAGTTTCGTTTACAGCGTGCGCTGTATTTAATCTTATGAGATGAATATTGCTGAAGATTAAACCGCCCTTTAAAGCAAACTATTCCCGTAATAAATTACATCGCCCTTCTGCACGGATTTCTGAATTATGCCGTGAAGCCGTAAAAAAATGTAACAAAAAAGCCGTTAGGAACTCACGAGGGAAACGTTCACCGAGTCTCCATAAAATTGGTGAGGCCAAACCTTCAAATACACGTGGAATAATATAATAATAAAAGACACGGGTAATCAAAAAAACTTGCATTGAACCACCGTGAAGAAAAAAATCTAAAACACGCAGAGACAGTTTTGCGGTATATGGGTACATGGTATACGTAGCAACCACAGTGAGGTTAATGACATGTTGAGAAAAATGACGCAGTATTGACCGCGAAGGTCAATACGCTTCCCAGAGAAACTTTCTCAAAGGAAGCATCAGCTCTGCCTTATCTTTTTGTTTCTCGGTATTAGTGGAAAGGCTGGACTAAAACAAGCAGCGTCGCTCTATAGTAAAATTGAATGTGAGGCTGGCTGGGTTTTTTTGTTTTTCCAACCCCGAAAGGCCTTTAGCGTCTTCACGATTTCCCTCGTCTGTCGTCATAGCTCATTAACTCCCCAAGAAAAATGGGTTTCTTTTTCGCACCGCGTATCGTTTCTGGGCTTGGGAAAACTATTCCCCGCTTCGTATGGGCTTTTGTAGCGATTTTTTTTACCCTGTGTTACTACGTTACCGAATCAAAACTGGCTGGCATACCCCCTCTGGTGCGTATGGTTTCGTGAGGAGAAGTAATTACCTTGATGTCAATAACGTTTGCAGAAATCTTGGGGCTCTTCTGGTATTATGCTTACGTGTAAAAAAGAAAAAGCAGAAGATTCGTATCATTAAACATCCTTGCGGTACATGTGAATAGCTTACACTGAGCCGCAACTTTTAAACACGATAGTTCTTCTTGGGCTATTTAAACGCGAAAATTTGGTCTATATGTCTATCTGTCTGTCCGTCTGACCCTCGATTCAGCCCCCCCGACCACAAATTAAGAGAATTCTTGAAAGAGACGTTAAATAGGCAAGGTCTTTCTAAACTACTCAGGCTGGTGGCAATATTCATATTTGTGAACATTGTTGAGCAAAAAGAAAACATTAGGCATATTGGAGGCAAAACATAAATACCTAAGTGGTATTCGCATTGTTCTTTTATTTAAAAATACATAGCTGTTTGATTTCTGTGATATCAAATAAAAAATGTTTTGACCTCATATACAAAAAAGCGCTCGCTGCGCCACTTCGTGGCAGTGTTCCAAGTTCAAAAGTAACAAAAGGTTCCAGTAGATGGAGCGAGCAGTGGAACGCGGCAAAATGGAATTGGCTTGAGCAAATATCTACTGTGTTTATCGTGGGAGAAATGAAACGGGAGGGGAAGGGAAGAGTGGCATTTACGTGGCAGGGGTGGCAGAAGACTATCGTCTTTCGACGACATTTGCAGCGAAGTGAGCAGATACGTGGCCAATATTTTTATTACATTTTACGTCTTGTTAAGAACGTAAACGTTGGGAGAAAATCGTCATCGCTTCAATAATGACTGTTTCAAATGTTTTTTTTTTGTATTATTTACATAGACATTGGTTTGAACTGTAGCCTCAGGCATTTCAAGTGAGGTACATGATCGTAAGAAGTATCACCTTTGATTGTTTAATGTGCCCCCCTTTCTCCCCACCTTTTAATTAAGTGCAGAGCACTTTATGGGCCCGCCTTGTCTTAGCTCGCTAATGGTCGATGCGACTGCCGGAATCAGGCGGCACAGCGAGATAACGGACCCAAGTAGAGCCTTGTGTACCGGCGTCAGAGAGTCACGCTGAGGCCAAGGTAAATATAACTGGTAGCGAAGCTTCCATAGAAGCCCATACGTTCAGAAAATGGCGGCTCTTAAGCTGCTCATGGGGCTTAGCGCCATCTGTGTGAGGAGGGAACACTTCCGGCGGAACAAAAAATAAACAGGATGTGACGCAAGATCCGGTCCAAAAGTGACGTCATTTTGGTGGCATTAGCGGGAAAATTTGACTTCAAAATAGCCTTAGCAGGACTCTGGTCACTGAGGGCTCATGTCATTGCCATCTGACGCAAGCTGGCGAGCCCTTGGCGTGTGTGCTTCAAGTCAACGCCAGCTTATACTCGTGACTAGAGAAACGCACTTTAGCATACTGTCGTATGATTCGCCTCGGTGTTTATAAAAGCATCTTGCATCTTCTCTGAACCTTTATTCTGTATTCATGCCTTCCACTGCTGTATAAAAGCAATCAGTTGTTTATTTTGATTGCAGCGGGTGGCAAACGTACACCCCCCCCCCCCCCCCCCCGACCGAAATTTTTTTTCTGCCTTGGGATACAGAGCCCAAAATGACCGGCCCCCCTTTTATATAAGAAACGTGCCCACTCCTTACCCGATACCAATTTCTACCAACGCCACTGCTGGGTTTAATTGCGTAGCACATACGCAGGTTGCGTGCGTGCCTTAAGTATAGATCAAGGTTATATAATGCTTGCTCAGTTTGTGTACTTCTAAGAGAAGAAATAACGCATAGTCATGCTATATAATCAAGACATTTTCATTTTATTCCAGGATAAACATAAAACAAATTTACCACACTGCACAAAATCAGCACATATACAATAAGTACAAAATGTTTGTAGGCACTACATGCATTATGATTTTCCTTACGCGCCGAAAACTGGACTTTACCCGTAGCACATAGCATTATGAGCAATGAAAGCGTCAACAGCAGAACTACTTCGAAACAAGAGAAAAGAATTCTAAGCACTGCATCTTGACGTAGAAAACCGGGCCGCAGGAATGCCGATTCACGAAAGTGCAGCGAGCACACTGCAGCTGTCCCGGCGTCTTATCAAGTAGACAAGGGTTTCTACAGAAGTTCACTCAGCATTCACGCCTGCAATTTCCTGGTTGCATTATTAGGCAAGTGTCGCAACAGATAAGTAAAAAGAGGAAAAATGGATCAATGCAAACGAAAGCGACGGCAGTATGTAAAAGCACATAGCAGGAAAGATCTGGCAGCAGCGCAGCACGGAGCAGCACAACACAGTACTGCGATGGAAATAATGCTTGCGCATACAAGTGCGGGAAGCGACGAGCACTACAAGCGTTGTAATGCAATAGAGAAGACGCTGAGATAGACAATTAAAGCGACTCGTTTACATTCGAGTGGTACTACGCCGAGAAGTCCTAGAGTAATTGACACAACTTGCTCCGAGCCTGCCTGAGGTGAAATCAAGAGATAACTGTGACATAACAAAGCTTTAGACCCATTTTTTTCGAAGCACCACCACGTCCCCTTACACAACCCCCGTGCACATATTAACAGTACAATAGTTTCGCGTTACCTGTGGAAATGAGAGGGAAATGGTGCAGTAAAACGCCAGGTGTACGGGAGCTGCTGTTGCAACTTGTACAGCACATCGTTTCTGTAGGTACCGACGAAAGCGCTCCGCTCCAACCGTTGGCAGCATCGTCCCGAAGTTCACCGTGCCTGCCGGGCACGGTACTACACGTGTTCACCGACGATACAACGCACCTCGCAACTCCAGGCACAGCAAAAATTAAGTGCACACCAAATTAACAAGGAAAAACGAATGCAAATGCGCACCACCAAAACACGCGAGGGGCGTTTCCTAGCAGACGAACTTTAGGAGCGCCTTTCCGATCACTACAAGGACTGCATCACAAAGCAATGACATGTGCCATTCTTCAGAGGGTGCTACAAAAAAGGTTTTTGAGAATGAACGGCATTTTCATAAATTATGTATACACTGTGCCTAAATAAATGTGATTCAGAAATAAATATAGTTCGTAAAATATAATTGTTGTTTTATTGTTTAACAAAACTTGGTTTTTTGTTACTAGTGTTTGTTCCCTCCTCACCTAGTCGCGCTTCAATCGCCACTCCCATAAGCCCCCATGCTGATGTCGCTGGCAATAGGTTCTGAACCGCTTTTTGCCCGAACCTTCGCTACCATTTATATTTACCTTGCTGAGGCTTCGAAAACCACGCGGTTCAAATAGTCATAACCGTTCAAACCTCGTGAACCACTGGCGCTTGTCACACATCTCCCCGTTACTTAGCTCAAAGAAAACTGCAGGTACATTTCAGGCAAAATCTGTGTATATAACCGGCAGCCCTCGCGTTCATTTAGTTAGGAACGCTCGTTGGGTTGGTTTTTACAATAGTAAGCGAAAAACGCGGCCGTGGAAGAAAGAAATGGCGCGTTCGAAATGACGCAGAAAGGCTCCAGCCACGCAAGAAAAAAAATGGCGCGTTCGAAATGACGCAGACAGGCTCCAGCATACGAAATTAAAGCAAGCGCAAAAAGAACAGAACTCCCGCTGGCGCAGTTCCAGGCAGGGGGTGCGCGACCGCTGTGAAGGCGGGAAATTCGAAATGCAGCAGTGAGCGCATTACGGCGCTGCAACCCATTATGGCGAATGACTGCTCTGCTCTTCCAAGAGCTTTCACATTGAGTAGAACGGCTGTAATTTTTTTCGGATTATTTTAAATTTCTGTGTGCTCTCGCTATTGTTATCGTTCATAGCATTTCCCTATACATCTTAACATGCGCTACCAACTGACCTCAGAGGAAAAGAATAAGCCGACGGTAGGCTCCCACGAACGCATTAAAGGGACTTCATACAGCTGGGTTGCTGGCTAGTTGATTCTCGAACACACGGGCGTTTTTGCTTTTCGCCTCCATGAGAAAAGCGGCCGCCGCGGCCGGGATCCACACTCGCGTCCTCGTGCTCAGCAGCACAACGCCTTAGCCACTGAGCCACCGCGGCGGGTAGACACGAAAATTCGGCGAGGATTTTGTGTTTCGTGTTTCCACTGAACTGCAAGGTTTCTGCAAAATGATGAGTGAGGGTGCCAAGCGGCACACAAAAACAGAAAACAAGGGCGCAAAGCATATATGCAGCCGCTTTCAAAAATTGAAGTGCAGTGCGTATGTACACCTGTTTTAAAGCGAAAGTTTTCTTAGTGGAACCGATGGCATTCTGCCAAAAAACTAATGCATTTCCCCATAGACCGGTTGGTCGACCGAAAAGCTCTGATAAGATCTCTGGGTCCACGGCGCGTGCGTGAAACTGAGTGTCCATTGAATCAAAACGGTTACTTGCAATTCGCAAAAAAAAAAAAAAAAAAAAAGAACGGTTCTAGATAAGACAATACACGCATAGATCATGAAGAAGCAGTACAATAGTATACCCCTATCTCATAATTTCATAAACCACGAATCGGTATTCATTTACATCGTTCGTCGCTACGTTTACTTAGTGCGCGAAAAATCTTCGCATGGGTTCGTTCTTCATTCGCGATTTGTACCTCAGAAGGTTTGGTGAAGCCTGGCATAGATTTGATGGTTTATTTCTAAAGTTACACTCATTACCTCTTATCACTCTACGAAGTTCACTTTGGAAGCTTAGTCGTTTGCTCATGATTCTGATTTTGGGGGACGTGGGTGTTTAAAAGGTATAGTTTGGGCGAGTTGGTAATTCATACTGAACGTTCACTGCGCAGAACAGAAACGAAGACGACAGAAAGAATACGAGACAGCGTGCATTGTCTGCTTATATATATATATATATATATATATATATATATATATATATATATATATATATATATATATATATATATATATATATATATATATATATATATATATATATATATATATATATATATATATATATATATATATATATATATATATATATATATATATATATATATATATATATATATATATATATATATATATATATTTATATATATATATATATATATATATATATATATATATAAGTGAAGTAAAAGTAAACGTCTACCTCCTGACTGTAATAACTTGATAACATGAGGAAGAGGAGACAATGCAAGACATTATCAGCTGACCTCATCTTAAGGTAGGAATTGTTCTTGGTTTGCAGCTCCCACGATTACGGTTTGATATCTGTACAAAAATGGTGTTTTTTTAACTTTCGTTATTAGATTGGTATACGAGATTGGGTAGGTGGGTGGGTGGTAGGGGGGGGGGGGATCTGCTACTTAACCCATTGAAACAATTCGGCCATGAAAGTCCAACACGTATTTTCGCCCATGCGCATTGTGTTTTGCGGATCGCACAATTGCATACGCGTTGCGATATGCGTATCTAGCATTAATGCAAAGTGCGCCCGTTCAGGTAATATAAGAAAGCCGCACGTTTTGTTGCAGTAAGCATAGCTCGAAGGCTTCCACTTTTGCACGTTGTTTACGGTGAAAGAAAATGCCGTAGGGCACTTTTTGTCTCGACTTGCTCTGTTGAGAGCAAGCTTTAAGGATAGTACTTTAATTCTGCTACTGGCTTGCGTCTTGCATGCGATCATTTGTCTAAAAACAATAAAATCAACACCATCAACAAAATCAAACACCTTTGCTTGCCTTGTTGTGAATTACGCCGAAAAACGAGAGCATGTGAGGGCGCGTACCTCCATGCCTAGGATTACTCTGTTCCCTAAGCTTGTTTGCTAAACGTTGCCGCCCTGATTTACGTGTTGTCTGGCACAAACCCCCTTTCTTTGTGCTTGGCACGGCCATCTGTACTTTTTTAGTGTACAGGTATATCTACTATTCGTCCCCCGTTCCGGCAACGCATTCATTTGCAATGCATGTGGCCGCATTCTATTCGCGCCATTCACCGTCTTTTCCTTTATTTTTTGCACACAACAAAATGTTATGGGAACGCATGCATAATTTCCACAGAAACTAAAACAGACTGAAAGCATGGGGCCGCAGGGAACACATACTAACGTCACTCCTCTAACTCACGCGGCTGTTTTAGGTGGCTACAAAACGCAATCGTGGTTTGAGTTCCATGAGGAAGATGAATGAAACATGGGTTTCACTAACGAAATCGTAGATCCAAGTTTGCGGAGGATTTTTTTTCTATGGAAATATACTTTTGCTTAAGTTTCCTTTTCCGTTTAACCGAAGACGGGTTTGGGAGAGGAGGGGCAAATTTTTTATATACATTTTTGTCGACAAGAGGTTACGCACACCAATTACCGTTAATTATCGCTACAGGTATTGTTGAGGGAACTGTTGTCGCGAAGAAAGTGTACTACATAAACAGGTTGTCTTGAAGAAAGCGGGGCGCCTTCACCACCATGTTTCAAAGGTAGGAGATCTTTAGAAGAGTACTTTTGAGGCGCAATGGTAGCTGTCGTCTGGAGCTTTGCCCACAAGAACCACGGAAATTCGCAAAAAAAAGTAGCCCCGGGATAGATATCAGTTCATTAATTACAATGTAGGCTTGGTAAATTAAAGTATTGTAATTTATGTTACCTTGACAGTAAAACGGATGCACAGGCTGCCAGCCGAGCTCGTGCTCAGCTGTTATCGACTGATAGCGATGCATAACAGCTAGTTTACCTCGAAAGGGACAGCCCTCTCAGTTTCTGAAGGGACTCAGATTAAATAAAAAAAACAGTTTACGGAAACGGCAGACTCCGTACAAGTCGGCAACGGCTCCAACAGTCGCTTGTCCCCCCCCCCCCTTCCCTCCCAGCTTTGGGCAAAATAAAGTTGTTATCATCATCACTAGCAGCATAATCATCATACTTAGCCCACCGGTGACTCGGCAAAACACCCACCCTAATGATTATCATGTACAGATGATTATTGTAATGGGTATGTACAGATTGGAGATTGATCCCACTAAGGAATGGTGAGCGGCCGGGCACAGTATATGGTAGTCCTACGGCCCAACTACTCCCAAATAATGTTGACTGCCAAGACTAGAACTGCGTACATTGTGTGAATTGTGACCTTTCCCTTTCTCCTCCCCCTCCCTATCCTCACTTCCCCGCAGGGCCTCATGGCCTCTCGTCTTTAATAAAGTGTTTCACTCACTCACCCACTCACAAACACACGCTCACAATAGTCTCATTTGGGCCTGTATGCACGTTTACAAACAGTCTTTTTGTGTGGCGGGGGTGTTTTCATGCTGGAATTCAAAATTTTGAAGCACGTCTGCTTTAATATTCAGTTTTCAATGAATAATTCCCCCCAGTCACTGCCTCCTGAAATACTAAAGAATGTCATTTGCACGCAGCTTTTACGAATTCGGGAATCAAGAGGTATTCACTTTTTGAGATGAGCGATTGATCGATTAACGTTTCGGCTAAGCGTTTAAAGGTTAACCGCGATGAGCAAAGCATAAGGTCTCAAAATTCTACCTGAGCTCGTTTGAGAATAGTTACCATGGTGATGTAATCCACCTTAAATTGCAACAGGAGTCGCTGGCAGCGTGTTTTTAAATGTTATAATGAAACCAGCTAGTTCCCAGTGGTTTCAAAGCAAGACGAGAATGGGGCCGGATTTTTGTCGTCTTCTTTTCATGCAGCTGTAGAGTTGTCAGTAACTTCAAATAAAACGCGCAAACGCGCATCCATGACGGCCTCCTTTTGGCCGTTTGACAACAACACCCTGCCAGAAGTAAATATGACGATGATTTGCATCCCTTGCAAAGGTGGCGCGAGCAAGTAATCGACCTTAATAATTTTTGACTGCCTCAAAGCTGCTCGGAAGCAGCTGCTTATTGTTTTGCCAAAAATTTCTTAGTAAGGGCAGTCCTCGGGTTCTCTGGGAATTATCCACAGCTCTGCCAAACTGGTAAATCAAAGAGACGAATTGTCACTATCGCAGGCATGTGGAGTACGTGTACCTGCCGACAAGCCACACGAAGACCTGTTTAGCGTAGCTGAGATGGCTGTGTACAATTAAAGATGTATTCTGAGGCAAAAAAGAAGAATTGAAAAGAAAACACAGAAACATGCTAGGGCCGGAAAATGGGAACTTTTTTGCCTCGCAGCTGGACTTATCATTGTGGCTGAGGCGAAAAGCAAAAGCGCCCGTGTGCACGAGATTTCGGCGCACGTTAAAGATCCCGAGGGGGTCAAAATCAATCCGGAGCCCACCACTACGGCGCGTCTCATCGATTGCGTTGCGTCGGCGCGTTAAAGCCTACAGTCTATCTATCTTTATCATTGTGGCTGTCTGCTATGATTTCGACTTCGCCGTGTCAGTGACCTGGCAGTAAAAGCGACCGCTTAAAACAAAATTATTAGTCCTTCCTGTCTGTTTAATTTCGCGTCTATAAAACAACGCAACGAATAATCAATCAGTTCATCAAATAAAGATGTCTGATTAATTGGGTGGATGTTTACCGTTTTAATGAATGCCCAGAATGATGTATTTCAGACTTTTTAATATACAGGTGCTACTTTCTTCCAGGTGCAGTAGTAATAGATATAAACCGTTTGAAAAAGTTTTATTCGCGAAATAAAAAAAACTGCTCCCAATGCGCGAATACTTCAGACACATTGGAAGACACAGCACCCGGGCGCACGCACAGCACATACTTAGGTTCGTACTCGAGCCCGGCATGTCGAACCAAACTGCACCTATAGTTATTCGCCTGGGTGTTTTCAGCGCCAACACTTTCACGCGATACTGCATAGCCGTTGTGTTGTGTTGCCGCCGGATTTCTCTTCGCGTCGAAGCTTTGATTCGTGGCAAGCAAACGCTCGTTTCATCGGGGCGCTGAGCTTGCCTTCGCGCCGTAGACGACCTCATGCCGAGTTGGAGGCGCGTTCGGTTCCCCAGCGCTCCCCAACCTCCCCTACGTTGGCGCAAGCGCCGGCCCGCGCCGCCGCCGCCGCGTCCGCGACAGCTGTTTGTCCTTTGTCGGAAAGCGTGGCGCGTTCAGGAGCGCAACACCGACTGGGAAGGCAAACACAGTGGCACACCAGAGGCCCCGATCTAGGCGACGGGCCTCCCGTGACGAAGGCTACGAGGCTCGGCAGCCAATGACGCCTTTCACCGGCTTCGAAGTCTGCGTTGGAATGAAGAGCTCCAGGCAAACGAGGAGAACGCGGAGCGGCAAAGAAAAATGCCAGGGACCAGAACAGGGGGGAAGTTGATGGGCTCAACTGTTTCCCTCGGAGGTCGATACGGCCGAGAGCGCAGCGCCAACATCCGCCTTTTTCGCTCCGCCGTTTTATTGGGCTGATTCTGTGCCGTGTCCTGGGCGCAAAAAGTCGTGCAAGTGACTGTAGGATTCCGGCCCCGGTTCGCAACCAGACGTCCTTCTTTTCCACAACGACCGCGCTGTTCGTGGCAATCCACGGGAGGCGGGCGCTTGTTTCTAACTTTCCGCCGAACGGCATCGTAAACAAACTGTGCTTCTCAAGCAAAAAAGGACCAACCCCGCGCGCCGTTAAAGTGCTGGAAGGGGAGCAAATGTCCTAGCTTGCCACTCGCAGGCACATTGCGTCTTGCTCCCTCGTCGCTCGGTTCTCGGCCGTTTATCGCGTTTCACCGCTTCGGCGCTTGTTGCCTGCTAGCCGTGCGCTCGCTTCGCAATCGGCGACGTGTGGATTGGTCGGCCTCAAACAAGTTGAACAGCCCCCGCAGCCGACTGCCGCCGAAACTTCTCGGCAGCACAACACCGTACGGCACGCAACACTCCGCGGCTTCCGTATGGGTTGTAACTTTCAACTTAACTTTCCATTCCCACTGTTTATGGCGTAGGCTCTGATCTCATTTTTCTGCGAATTTGAATGTTAACTTTAGGAGCTTTACCGAACGGCGCTGCCGGTTCATACGCACAAAAAAAGAAGAATTTCGAAGGAAAAAGGAACGCTTTCGTCAAAAGAGCATCATCCATTTGACTCCTGGGTTCATCATATCGCCACCGCTTCGTACTTTAAACAGCCCTGTGGAAATAAAAACAAAAGCACGCTGCGGTCATTAGTAATCTAAATAAGGCTGTTTTGTCGGAACCTGTCGAATACCCCCGACTTTTCTTTCAGAAAGTGGCTTAGAACGAATCGATTCAGAATCCCAATGCCGTATGTTCTGTGCTCCGCTCTGCGAATCGACCAGATGAAAAATGTTTCGCAGAGGGCCTAGCAAGAAAACTGATAACAACGTTCGTTGTGTCGACGGTACATTAACGCGCTTCTGTTATGACCATCAATCTTAAGTTTCCTGGACCGGGAAGCAGCAAAGAAAGGCGGAATAACACAGCACCTTTCCCGAACTTCATTAGCGCAAAATGAAAGCTTTTTTTTTTTAAAAATGACATGATTAAGCCTTAGAGCGCCAACACTAAGATTCTTTAAAAACCTCGAAAATTTGGCACGTTAAAATAAGCTCTTGAAAGCCATTTTCCCAGCGCGTAATTCCACTGAACGAAAAGGCGCCTTTCGTATACGTGCGGGTGGTTTGAAGCGGAACAAATCATTAAAGAAGGGTTTATGTCGACGCTCCGCGTTAAAGGCAAAATGGTTTGACTGACATTGCCCTGCCGAAATGATTAAACATGTTGAATCACAGGGTCTTTTACAGCAGCAGTGCGTGCTCATAAACATGCTCGTGTGGAAATAAAAACACTAGTGCGTGTGATGAAACGACCCGTGAAGAATATAGTATTCTATTGAAGGCAATTTTGCAGTTCCGCTTACACGTTCGTGAGGTGAAGAATATTACCGTGAGTTACACAACACGAGGCATTTCAGTACCCAGAAAAATCGGCAAAGGAGGGGGTGGACAAAGGAGGGGGGCTAAAGAACAGCCATGACTCTTTTTGTAGCAGTGTTTATTTATTCTGAAGCTGAAGTTTATTAGGGCGTTCGTTCCCATACCGACAACAATTGCTGGTTGCGCCTTCCTTGCTGTGTTTGGAAGTGCTCATCGTCAAAGAAGGACTTGGGGCCGTGTATTTAGTACAAACGTGAGCGTGTCAGAACATACTCGGAATCAACTGCAATGTGTTGGGTCAGTCGCTCTTGTGTGGGAAGTTGCGTCCTCAATTTCCGGCTGCTGCTTGTGTGTTTTCATTGGGTGTATTTTTAAACGAAAACAACGACAAAAGAATGGCCTCATGTACTAGTTTCCTGCGCACGTTTAGGGAACCCGGAGAGAGAAAGAGAGAGAGAGAGAGAGAGAGAGAGAGAGAGAGAGAGAGAGAGAGAGAGAGAGAGAGAGAGAGAGAGAGAGAGAAAGAGAGTAGATATATAGATAGACGGACAGACGGACAGACAGATAGATAGAGAGATAGAGAGAGGGAGAAAGCTCTTGATTAGAGGACAGCAGAGAGGTCTGCCGGCAGCCGGCGTGTTAACGCCTACATGCTACTCTGTGGGTTGGGGAGGAGGGCATAAAGTTGCAATAGGAAGTAAGGTGGAAGGGAGAGAAGAAAGAAGGAAATAAAAGAAGTAAAAAAGCAGGTAGCGTGTGTGTTGGGGACCGCCAGTGCGACACGTGAAAAGTCTATAGACAGTTGCACAGTGCAAGGATGCTCCGGTCCTGTGTCATCTCAGCGACACCGATGTCATTAAGGTATTCAAATATTGCAGTTAGCACTTCGGCATAAAATATTCCGCATTTGTCCACGCCAGAACTTTTGCTTTGGTTCGTTTAAACCAAAATTGCTTTTACAGCAAAGCTGTGTATAGTTACCATCCGGTGGTAGTCAATGTCCGTCCGCCTACGCATCGCGTCGACACGAAATAATATTCGCCTCTTCTTTCTCGCGAATGTTATATAGCTGTCAATCTAATGTGGGTATCCTGGAAAAAATCACACTGAAATTGGCCGCTAATACGGCTGCATCATTACACGGAGTTTCATTTAGTTGCCATAATTAGTTATGTCACAGTGAAGTTGTAAGCGTAGATGATGATAACAACTTTATTTTCATCATACAGAGTTTCCTTCTGCTGTCAATACATGGCCGTGTACGGAGGGAGTATGGTTACAGAAAACGACTGGGACTCTTGCTTTACTAAAACTATCCCTAAACAAATTATATGACAATTAGCCACTAAAACGATTCTAACATTACGCCGAGTTTCATGTACTTTTCATGATTACATAGTACCCAGGTAACGTGTAAATATTGTGAAATCCTCCTGTGCTGTCATTACATGCTAAAATGTGCTGTTGGGCTAGTTGGTGCATTATGAATTACGAAAATTGCGCTGAATAGACAAACAGAGGAAGAAAGACAGACAATGCGCATTGTCTGTCTTTCTTCCTCTGATTGTCTATTCAGCGAAATTTTCGTCATTACATGGGCTTCTCCGGAAAGGAGATGGACAGCCCCGTGTTTTTCCCTAGAACAAAACTTTAGCCCTTCAAAGTTTCATACACCTAATTACCTGGGATGTATGGTCAATCGCAAAGTGTTTTGTTTCGTGCATAGAAGCGTCGATGGAGGTAAAACACATCTTCGCTCCTCGTCCTTGTTCCCCAGTGAAAGGGCTGATGATTTTTTTTCCACTTGCTAATTTGTTACATAAATGTGCCTTCCTCTCCTTGTCCTGGATTACAACAATTCATTAGCTTTTCTCATCCTCAAAAAATTTAGTCTTTTAAGCTTCATGACACAGTCCCACTTCTAGGCCGAACCCACGAATTTTGATGCGGGTCATCATCATCATCCACCGACGGCTAGCTGTGCTACGCAGCAGTGGACAGAAGTGAGAAAGACGAAGCGTACAACCCTGCAGGTGCGCAAGCAAGCATGGCCCGAAAAGAGCCGTCTCAGAATGTGGTGCCCATGGTTGAAAGCCACCAGCTGAGCCTGCAGCAGGACGATGCTTATCCCGAGCAGTCTTTGCTCCGAGATCCCTCGCCGTCGTTGACGGAGAGGATACAAGATCCCAAAAATCCCGGTGAGTCCAAGATAGGCCTCTTCTCGACCCTGTCTGGAGAGGACGGTGGGCGGTCTCCGCAAGAGCACCCCAGCAAGGACAATCCGCTGGAAGAGATTAACATACTGGACGTGGAGACGGATCAGGCCGAGCCTTACAACGACAACCTTCACGAGTGGCAGCGAGAGCCCGAGATCTTCGACGACTTTGCTGACGACGACGAGGGCGGCCAGGACATCGCCGTGAATCCCCAAAGGGCTGCGAAGAGTGTCCATGAGGATGTGCAGGGCACACCCGCCGTGAATCCTGGAGGCATCGCGAGGGTAATCTACGCTGAAAATAAGCGAAAAGCATGCCTCGCTCATGCCGTCCTGGACTCGTTGGGCCCAAAGGTAATTGAACCCCTTTACTATGAACCATCCGACACGGACATTTACCATGAAAACAGAAAAAAATTTCAAGTGTTCAAGCAGGCATTGATGCTCTATTTTAAAAGAAAAGCACAAGAACGAGAAGGCGGGGCAGAAAATTTGTCCGGTACCTGCAACCAGATGATGGAACCTTCGCAGAATGAAATGGGACAAAAAGGCAGCAACGGGGAGCTGGAGGCGAGCGAGCAGCAGCAGCAGCAGCGCCACCACCACCACCACAACCAGCCGCCGCAGCAGCAGCCGCCGCAGCAGCAGCCGCCGCAGCTGCAGTTCTTTGAGAAGCAGTCGCCTGACCTGAAGAAGCAGCGGCAGGAGCAGCCGCGCATCGCGAAGCCACGCAAGCGGGAGCGCGTGAGTGCCGATATGCAGGTGATTAAAGGCTTCTACGAGCAACTGAAGGCGGAGCACCGGGAGCGAAGCCGCGCCATAATTCCACCCTTGCGGACGGGAAGGGAGCACTCTCCGTGCCACGAGACCTTCCAAACACTGGTGGAGGACCCATTGGCGGAGCTGAAGGAGCGCCAATCGACTAACGCCTGGGACGACCAGGAGAAGAACATTTTCCGAGAAAAATTCATCGAACACCCAAAGAAATTTCACATCATCGCATCGTACTTGGATAAGAAGAGTGCCGCGGACTGCGTGGAGTATTACTACCTGTCGAAGAAACGGGAGAATTACAAGCAGTTCACGCGCAAGCGAGGCACCAGGAAAGGCTCACGAGCCGTCGGTACTGGCAGTCTGCGTTCCTCTGAGCGCCAGCCTGTGGCGAGCTCGGCTCCTAGCTCCGTCTCCTCGAGTAGAGGCCCAAGCCGAGCTACTAGCTCAACTTTCGCTGCAGCAAGTCGCTTCGCCACGAGCGGTATGGACATGACTGAGACGATCATGGCCCCAGCCGTCACCGACACTACCCCCGATGTCACAGCTACTCACAGCATTGGCCTCACGCAGGAGGAGGTTGCTCCTGCACCGCCTCCTGCCATCGAGTCCCCGGGTCACGGGTGGGAAGCTGCAACACCGCCTCTGCCGCAGCACAAGGCCCACCACATGCATTGGCGAGGACAAGCGGACCAGCACTGAAGCCAGCATGAAAGGGTGGATGGCGAAGAACTTATTTTGCACAGTTCTGGCTCACGCACTCGGCATCACGCTCTTTGTTTTCAAGCGATAACTTTTATTTGGAAACCTACGCTTAAAAATTTTGGCCCGTCCGTTAGCTCGTGCTCTCGCTCTACCTCGCGTCACCCTCCAAAAAGGAAGATAAGCTGTCATAAAAACAAATAAGCTTGCCAGTGTTGCGTATCGATTACTGTGGTCTCTCGCTTGGCGGGCAATGGCTCCAGCCCCTCATCATCACACATAATAATCTAATCATTATCATAATAATCATATTTAAATGTACATAATTAGTCGAAGAATATTTCAAAACCAGAAATGAAAAAAAAAACTAGACACGCAATAAAAAATTCCTCGGGGGCACTATTTATAAAGTCTGCTTGCGTACTTTGAAGGCGGAAGCCTGGCGAAATAACTTTTTACTGCTCCATCTTACTTGCATCGCTTTCTTCCCTTTAGTTTATTTGTATTATGGAGCAAACCGCTTCGATCTGTTCCACCGTGGTAACGTCAGCACCACCAATGCTCGTCCCACAAACATCTGTATTCCGCCTCCTCCCCTTCGATTTTGGTTTTTCGTCTCACGGCGCGAATTACGTCAGTATGCAAACCGATAACTGTCTCAGCTTCCCTAGAATCGGGGTTCTGGGCGGCTGATGTGCCGCAGTTGTACTCACGAGCTATCATGCCCAGGTGGCGGCACGCACTGTTCTCCTACTTTTTCTAATTGGTAGTTTTGTGAATTTTGTGAAGCGGCAATATTAGCCACTCAAAGGTCCCGAATACCCCCGGCCCACTTCAGAAAGCTCCCAAAATGTTGAAAACAGAGGAGCGGGTGAGGTTGAGAGGTTGAGAGAGAGAGAGAGAGAGAGGCACACTTTACTGCGTCCTCAGCGGAAAGAATCGTTCCAAGAAGACTGATGATGATACCACGCGCAACTCTATCCCCTGCATTCGATCTATTCCTACTAGCTTCGTCATCTATCTCTTTTCCCAGTCGCTTTGAACACTAACCAATCCCCGGCACGCACTATTCTACAACATTTACGTTTCAAATTGATAGTTTTGTGAATTTTGTGAAGCGACCCCGTTAGCCGCTCAAAGCTCCCGAATCCTGGCCAATCCCCAAGTGGATATGTGCCGTGAAAAAAGGATTGTTGTCGCAAAACTTTAATTTGGTCTTCGTGTCTCCGTTTAGTCCTCGTTTTTTGTGTGCGCGAAAGTTACAGATATGAATGGTCACCAACTGGTCCGCCTTTCAGTGTTATTGCAATTTAATTTGACCCTGGAAATGTGGAAGTGGTCCCTAGTTCCAGGAGACCTTGGGAAGATCATGATGTCTCATCCCTGGAGACCACGAGTTGCTGGGCAGACAAGTCGGCGCTGGTCATCAGATTCTCCCACAGTTCATGGAAGAGAAGGGAAGTGGATAAAGGTTGGAGTGCTGGGTTATATGCACACCCCAAGAACATATGGATGAGGGGATATGGGTGAAGGCCGAATGCACACGTGTCAGGGTACTGAGTGAGGAACATGCGAGGTAGCTAAGTTGGGGGAGGGAAGGTGTCTGTCTGGAGTCTCCGGAGTATGACTTCCTCTCTTCTGTGAGTGAGGATTGAGGTGGAGCAGGACGAATAGCTTTTTTTGTCAGAGGGGGCATGAGTGCCCAGGTGGGGAAGGAGAGATCGAGGTGGAAAACGTTGTACAACAAAACGACAAACACTTTTGTTCCACCACTCGCAACTTGCCGAGGTAGCACAGTGGTTGCGCAGCGGGCTGATTCTGTGGAGACCTGGGTTTAAATACCATCGCATCACGCATGTGTTTTTTTATTTACCTTTACACCGGTGGCCACTTTCCTGACCGGGCAATAAAAAAAAAGAACGGTTTGTCGCACAATGGAGCGGTTAAGGCTTTAGCCTTAAAATGAACTAACGAAAAAAAAATCGGTACCCTTCCAGTCTGTTCTGAAAGATGACCAGCGAAGCTGGGCGCAGTCCAAGGAGTGAATGAAAAAAAAAAAAAAACAGGTTTATTTGTAATTTGTGATTGAGCTTACTTAACTAGCTGAGGAAAACTTGGAAAGGCTGGAGTTTTATTGTACCGGACAAATATGGGGCTGTCCGTTTCCCTCCCCAGAAGAACATGTATTGGCAGCAGGCGGCAATTTAACAACATACACTACTTCGCTAGCTGTGAACTATCGAATTATGAAAAAGTAAATGAAAATCGGCGTACTGTTAGTCATCTTAGCGGCTAATTTTCGCATTTCTATTGGGATAGTTTTGATTATACAAGAGGTACAGCCATTTTCCGAAGCCGTTCTATCAGAATGGTTCAGAATCGATGTGCGCGAAAGGCTGGCTTTGAGTGTACGCCCCCAACCCCCTCTCGTGCACGCATAAATGGTGACCGGTGATGTGCGCGTGCTTAGACGAAAAAGACACCCACCAAAATGTCGCTGCATTCTGAATACTAGCTCTGCAGTAAAAAAAAAATTATGTTTTACGCCCAACTGTCTTCGCACGCTATATTGCGGAACCGAAACACATACTTCTTCGCTGTAAAATGTGTATCTTATACTCTGCCGTCACACGACAAAGACAAATAAAAATATCCAGAAAGAACAAGCCGAAACACAAGTGAAGAACTTTGGAAAAAGCCCCAACCAAGCAAAGCCCTGTATGTGATGATTTACAAAAAAGCAAAAATGCAAAAATAAAAGACATAATAAAAATAATGAAACTGAAGTATCGAAGTAAAAAAACTGTATGTGATACACGAACCTCACATGACGAAGTCAAAGTAAAATAAAATCCAGAGAATACAGACCTTTACATGGGAAAAGATCGTGAAATAGCACCAACCATGTAACGCCCTGTGGCTGCGCAAAAGTGCATAATTGTCGAAGTAAATACAGTTAATCGTTGCAACCGTGTAAATGAATATTGTTTGTTGTGGAAAAAACTTACAAGGAAGGTAAGCGGCGTAGGACTACCGACGCATTAGTAAACAATGCTTGGAATTTCTGTACATTTTTGGCTCGATAACAACGGTTGTGGCCATTTCACTAATGCTGTAGGCACCGGACACTGGAGTTTTCCGGGCGATCGCAGCGCCAGCCGTGGCGGACGCGCACAACTCTGGGTCACTCGGGCCGTGCCAACCGCCTTCACCGCCCTCGAACGTGCCTTCCCAAAGGCGTTTGGCAAGACTTTATTGGCGCGCACTCCTACAAATAATGCATCGATGGCAAAAAGAAAGGTTGTATATGGTGGAAGCCTCCAAATAACACCGCGCTGATGGAATAATATCGCCTTCCTGCCGAGCCGTAGTGCGGCACAGTGTGAAGGTTGCTTTCAAGGTTTTGCATTTCTCCGCAGATTTATCTCTCTCTCTCTCTCTTTTTTGCGGGTACAAAGCCATAGTTACTGCACTGGTTACTGCATTTTAAAAACAGAATAAGTGACAGGATTACTTGCAGCTGTGAAATACGAGCAGGTTGTTATAAGGTTGGTTAGCAGGCTGTAAATATGCAGAAGTACGCAGTATATTTGAGGAGGAGGAGGAGGATAAACTTTATTGGGAGCATCGTAATGTGGTGTAGGGCCCTCAGTCCAGGACTCCATTGGAGTCCCCTGCCGCTACGGCCCTTTCCACCAGCCTAAGCTAGGAATCGAGACCAGAGCTGGACAGCTCCTTCTCCCACTGCTCACGGGAAGGGTGCGCGATTCTTGGAATTTTGGGGCTTGCCGAACACTCCCATACCATATGGCACAGGGTGCCCGGGGAAGCGCAAAATTTGCACAGCGATAAGTACTGAGTGGGATGGAGCAAGTGAAGTTTTGACGGATGAGGAAACGTATTTGTTTGGAGGAGGGAAACAGTGCTCCTGCTGTTTGGTTAGAGATTCATGACCGGGGGGATAGATCATTCTTTGGCACTTATAGTACCTCGTTATGTCTTTATACGTAACCAAAGGACACGCAGTTTCTAACCTACACCCTCGTGTCGCCTGGCGGGATAGATCTCGGGCGATGTCGTGGGCGGTCGTGTTGTCCTGGAGGGTTGAGTGGGCTGGCGTCCAAACAATCTTCACTTTTCTTTCGGGTGGCTTTTGCAGCAGGATGTCCAGAGCCGTCTTGGAAATTCTACCACGAGGGAAGTTTCGGCAAGCCTGTTGCGAGTCCGCAATAACGGTATCTGCATTTGTCTGGGAGATGGCCAGAGCAATGGCCGCTTCCTCTGCCTGGGTAGTGGTTGTGAAGGGCAAGGTGATGCTGGTGAGGTGGTTCACTGTTGAAGTAACCACAGCGGTCATGGCTCCCCTTCTGGCGTAGTCGGCGGCATCGGTATAAACCGTGCGGTCTCGGTCCCTGTGTCGTTTGTAGAGAGTGCGCGCTCTTGATTCTCTTCTCCCTGCGTGGTGAGTAGGGTCCATCTTACGGGGTATAGGTGCAACGTCAATGTTTATTCTTATTTTTGGAGGTACGTTGCGTAATTGCTGGAATCTTTCTTCGGGGGACGCCATTCCTAGTCTGGTGAGGAGACTCCTCCCGCAGGGCGTCGTGCTTAGCCGCTGACGCTGGCTGGCTAGGTGGGCCTCGACTAGTTCGGCGGCCGTGTTATGTAGGCCCAATTTCAGAAGCCTGTCGGTCGAGGTACTAATAGGGAGCCTCAGAGCATGCTTATAGGTTTTCCGGATCATGGTGTCAATCTTGGCCAAGTTGCCCTTGCTTAATATAGCATAGGGAATGGCGTAGGTAATGCGTGAGATGACGAAGGCCTCCACCAGACGGAGGGTGTCCGCCTTCTTCATTCCCCTCGCTTTGGTGGTTATTCTTCGGAACATGTGGGTAATTTGTCCCGTTGTGTGACTGAGCCGGTTAAGAAGAATGTGTTTGAACAGTTCTTTTGAAAAGTCATACCGAGGACTTTGATGTGAGGTGACGGTAGGATGGTATGGCCGTACAGGGTGATCTGGATGCCCGGATCTTGGACTTTTTTTCTTCTTCTCTTTCCGACCATAAGAAGTTCGGACTTGTGTGGTGAGCAGGAATGCCCGCACCTCCTTGCGTAGTCACTCACAGCATCAGCGGCCAGCTGGAAACGGTCCTGCATCTCGCCTACCGAACCCTTGCCTGTCCACACTGTAATATCATCGGCATATAAGCCGTGGTGCAGATCCGGGATGGCCCCCAGGATGGTAGGTAGGCCTATAAGGGCTATGTTAAAAAGTAGGGGAGATAAAACCGCTCTTTGTGGTGTGCCTCTGCCACCCACGTCAATGGGACCGGAGGACAAGTCACCAAGCCTGAGGATGGCCTTTCTATTTGATAAAAAATCTCGGACGAAATTGTAAGTCCGTGTTCCGCAGTCAAGGCTGTTCAGGTTGGTCAGAATCGCTTGGTGAGTGACGTTATCGAAAGCCCCTTTCAGGTGCAAGGCCAGGATGGCTTTCGGAGTGTGGTGGTTGGCTTGGCCCATTACATCTTCTTTTATCTGCAGTAGAATGTCCTGGGTTGAAAGGTGACGGCGGAAACCAAACATGATTGGTGGCATCTTGTTTGTTTCTTCCAGGTACGATGGAAGTCTTTCGAGGATGATATGCTCGAGTAGCTTCCCCACACAAGAGGTGAGGGAGATCGGGCGGAGGTTTTCGATGTCTGGTTTTTTTCCCCGTTTTCGAAATTAAGTGGACCTCGGCCGTCTTCCACTCCGCGGGGAGCGTACCGTCCCTCCAACAAGTATTCATAAATGCGGTTAGCGCAATCACCGAGGAGGTATCAAGATTCGCCAATGCCTTGTTTGTTATTTGATCTGGTCCGGGAGTGGTGTTCCTGCGAATTTTTGCAAGTGCTGCCTTGACCTCGAAGATTTGAATGTCGTTGTCCAAATTGGGATTGGGCTGTCCTGTGTAGTTCGGGAAGAGTGTAGTGGAAGATTTTGGTATATATATTGTTTGCAGTTATTGAAGGAGGTCGTCCTGCGTACCGGGGAACGAGTGCATAACAGTGGCCATTACTCTGGCGGACTCACCCTTGCTTTTTATCGGGTCTATAAGGTACCTCAACAACCTCCATGTCTTGGAGGTACTGAGGGTCCCCCTTAACTCGTCACAGAGTGAGAGCCAATTTTCTCGACAGAGCTGCACTGCGTACCGGGCCGCTTCTTTAGTAAGCAAGGCAATGCGTCTCTTTAATTTCCGGTTATGTCGCTGTCGCTTCCACCGATGAATGAGACTCCTCCGGGCCTCCCACATGTGGAGTAGCCTGGGGTCGACGTGCGGTATTTGCGTCATGAGGGGAACTTTCTTCGTCGTGGCTTTAATGTCTGCCTTGACTTCGCTGGCCCATTCCTCTATACTTTCAATTTCTTTCGGAGACTGAGTCTCTCGACGCTCTCGAAATTTGCTCCAGTCTGTTAGTTTCGCTTCCCCGACATAAGCACTGTAATCGTCCGCAAGGATTACGGTGGAGATTATGTCGTGGTCACTGCATAGGTTCTCTCCAGTGTTACACCATCGAACTTGGTTAATGTTTCGAATGAGCGTGAGGTCGGGGCACGTATCTCTGGTCACGCTGTTGCCCGTTCTCGTAGGTACCGACGGGTCAGTCACTAGTGTGAGATCCGCCTCCTCGATGGCGAGATTGAGTTCTGTGCCCCTGCCATTCGTGTAGCCATAACCCCACAGGGGGTGTGCGGCTATAAAGTCCCCGACCACAATGAGCGGGTTACCTGGCGATTTGGTGACCACCTGTTTAATAATAGAATGGATTTCAGACGTCTTGTGCTTTGGTCTGCAGTATACATGTTTAGTATGAAAAGACTGTTGGCCTTCCCCGCGTTTCTCGGTATCAGTTCTGACAAGATTCCTACTTGCTCTTGCTGAATTAGGGAGTGTTGAATCGCAGTTATGCTTTTCCGTATAAGGGTGCTTGAATTATGTATTTCGGTGTCCTCGTGTGTAACATAGCCCGGTAGCTTTGCTAGCGCGTTTGTCTCTTGAAGTGCAATGACATCAGGCATTCCGCAGCCGGACCCCATGTAATGCATTAGAGATGCGATTTTGGGTTTTATGCTCCTGCAGTTCCACTGCCATAGTATTAGCTCCTGCCTCCTCTTGCGTTCATTTGCCATGATTGGCGATGTCGGAGTTGTCCTGAGTTTCTTGCAGTGATGGTCGCGCGTACGGTTTATCTCAACGCGTATGTCTGGTCAAAAACTGCACACCTGGGCTTTCTAAGGCTTCTACACGACTGGTTATAGCGGCGTTTGACTATTGAAGCTTGGCTGCGGTAGCCGCTAGGGCGGTCACCTGTTGTGTCAGTGCTCTTATCTGCACCGAAACCTCCGCTGTAAGGTTAGCTACTTGTTCTTTTATCATTTCGCCAACCATTTTGGTGATTGCCTCTGAGGATTGCTTAATTTCTTCTCTCATGTCTGATTTTAGCTGCTGAATTTCTGCTGAGTTTTCAACGTGTCCTTTGTTCTCGTCCACTTTGCGGCGTTTCTCAGGCGCAACCAAGTGGTTTTGAGTTTCTGCAGACTGGGTTACTGAAGTCTTTAAGGACACAAATTCTTTTTTTAAGTTCTGAAGTTCGGCTTCCAGCTTAGAGCATACAGCTTTAATCCTATCATTTTCAGCTTTTATCTGGTTACATTTCGTACACGCGGAGTTGGGGCCGTGAGCAGTGAGAGAAAGAACTTCAGCCCAGCTGACCTTTTCATTCTCTGGTTGTGGATGGGAGCTGCTCTTCCTTCTCCCAGATCTGGATCTGGATGTAGACTGGGAGCTCCTCGATGTGGTAGTTGTCGGAATAGGAGCCGTCGACCTTGAGTTGCTGGACCGTCGCCGAGACGTGCTTCGTGAAGATATCGACTGGGCCGCCGGAGCTTTCCGCTCGATTCCACGCTTCCGATCCAGAGCCTTACGCCGCAAGATGTAGGGCTCGCAGAATCGCTTGGGACATCCCTTGCTGGCCGTCAGATGGTTTCCCTTACACAGGGCACAGTAGGGCTTGCAGTCGTGTCCCGACTCAGGATTCCGCAGTCCACAGAGCTCGCAGGTTCGCACGTTCGGGTTTGGGCATACATCAGAGCGGTTACCCGTGGTGTTGCAGCTGCTGAAGTACGGCACAGTTTTCTTATAGAGGTAACACCTGACTTCAACTCCTTTGTAATACACGTAGAACGGCACTTTATGCCCAAGGATTGTGATCACAACCGTTCCTGTAGTGCCGAGGCGTCGACACGAGAGAAACTCATACCCCGGCAAGTACAGGTCGTCTAGAATTTGCTCCATAGTATAGTGGTTTGGAACGTCATGGATGGCCCCCTCTGCCGACTCGGAGGGAGCGAGCCCGTAGAGATTAATAGGGTAGATTCTGCCACCAATGTTCAATTGTCGGATTTGATTGAGAGTCCTGGCAGCTTGCTGATGAGGCGTGCTCACAGTCAAGATATTCTGGGTCTCATCCACGCGAATGCGCAAGTCGGCTTCGCGCCACGTAAGTTTTGCTTCTTGCAGAAGCGCTTCCGAGAGCTGGGCAGGGCTAAGCTTCGCGACGGCTAGGCCTTCTTTCGGCCTGATGACAAGCTTGTAGTCGTCTTTCGGCAGCGGCGGGGGCTTAGGCTTCGCATTATGAATGCTCGGTCGAAGTATCAGCCGCGCAGGGGTAAGGTTCTGGTTCTTAGTGTCGCTCACCTTGGCTTTCCGTCTTTGGGCCCTACTTACATTCAATATCCAGCCTTTGTCTGGATTGCTTTCGATCGGCTCCTCTTCATTTGAACCGCATTGCATGTTGTCTTCATCTGGGGTATCGTCGTGCTGCTTGCTGAGAGGTTCAGTCGAGGCCATGGCCGAGCGCGCCATCGCCGCTGAGTGCGTACTTGTACTAGGCCAAACGTTAGGCCCAGCGCGGCGCCGCCGCCTCAGGGAGAAAATCGGCCATGGGAAACGAAGTGGTGCACTAACGGGCAAACCTTTGGTATGCACAGGGTCCTGATGACTTCACGTACAACATCCTTATGCTTTCGCAAGGAAGTATTGAAGTAGCGCACTTCTGGAAGGTCGGTTTTAGCATAACATCGCAGACTTGGCTGTTGTTGTTGTTGTTGCGCCTTTTGGTATGGCACATACCCAATCAGGGGATCGGCCAATCAACAGAGGATGGTTAAAATGAATGGAATTCTTATCTAAACACGAGACGTTTAGGAAAGATAATTTAGACCGGTTTGAAAAATGTTTGGGAAAAAAGGAAAAAGAAAAAAAAATCCTGAAAAATCAAAGCGAGGGTGACCAATCGCAATCATAAAGAGAATCGTTTTGAATTTTCAATGTAGCGCAGGAGGGCAGAGCATACATCCCGGCGGCAGAACCCCGTTTCGGATGCCCCGAACGATAGAATAGCCGGCACTGTTAGGGATATCCCCAAACTGTAAAGCGGCACCTCCAGGGACTGACGTCTGAGTCGGGAAAAACGTCGGCATGTCAAAAGGTAGTGTTCGACAGACTCGTCTTCGTTGCAATAGCTGCACAGAGCTGTTGGCGCCAGACGAGACCTGTGCAAATACCTATTTAACTTGGGTACTCGACAACGTAAGGCTGTAATAATCACCTCTAAGTTGCGTGAAGGGCACCATTCAGGTTTCCATGAGAATTTAAGATGATTAAAATCCCTTAATGATAATAAAACCGATTCTTGCTGTACTTGGAGTTTCAGCATCCTACGGTACCTAGCTGCTGTTATTAAAGGTGTCGGCTCTACGACGTCTACTACAGGCCCAGAAAGTGCTACCCTTGCTAGAGAGTCGGCAGTCTCGTTGAATGTGATCCCTGCATGAACAGGAACCCAAAGAAGATGAATTTCAGTGAAGTGAGGTGGCAGGAGTGACCGAAACGTCCGCAGAAGGGGAGTGTCTTTAGGGGAAGAAAGGGCTAGGCATACAGAAAAAGAATCGGAAATTATCATTGGAGATGTAATTGACACATCCAGCTTTCGTAGCGCCAGGACAATTGCCAGGAATTCCGCAAAGAATGTGGGGATAAAATCACGCAGACGAACCGAAAAGGATTGTGATCACAACCGTTCCTGTAGTGCCGAGGCGTCGACACGAGAAAAAAAAAAAGTTTCTGCGTTTTTGCAGCCGCCCCATTCCATAGGGGCGATTTCCCGTGCAAGCCGGGTGAACTTCCCAAGGGTTGTAGTCCCACACAAGGGAAAGGGAAAATATTCCGATACCGGATTTTTCTTCTCGTTGAGAGGCATCTGTATAAATTATAGCACCTGGCTGCATAGAGGCCAAATAATCTTCGAGAAGACGATTGAGTAGCCGGGCTGGTAAAAGTTTAGCATTTTTGGGGAAAATGTTCCGGAAATTGATAGAAAGAGGTGAACTCCTCTCAGTATATGGAATAATCTGATTTATTGCTACACCCAATGGAGAAAGGAAGCTCTGTATCAAAGTGCTTTGTGGCTGTTCAAGCCGACGTCTTCTTCTTCTGAGGATTGGATTGGAAAGCATTTATTGAGCATAAAAGTGGGTGGCTTTCTCAGTCCAGATAGCCGCGAGCTAGCGCAGCTGCTTGGGCGCGAATGATGAGGCGTTCTTGGTCCTCGCACCGTGAGCTGGCCAGCTCGTGTTCCCACTGCTCAGGGGATGAGGAGGGGGTGTGGCGCGTAGGGAGTTTTTTTTTTTTTTTTCGAAATGAGCCAGATCCACAAACCGAAACTGAGTCGGGTAAAACTGCAGTGACAAGAAAAACTCGCCAACTTTCCCCTAAAGAATGTGTGGCAAGAAAATAGTTGAGAACTCACTGAAAACGCGTACAAAGATCGTAGTTCGAATCTAAAATGAGCCAGATCATGCTGTTCCACTGATCAAAATGAGACAAATACATTTTCCCAATGGGCGTTTGCTTTGGCTTGACCGTTCAGTCTGTTTCGTGGCTGGTTTAGGGAGCTTTTTTTGCTTTTCGGAACTCGTTTTTTTATGAATTGAGACGGCAATTGGGAGATCAGCGAAAGTTCTGTCTCCGGATGTCAACGACGAAGAGAACGGAAAAAGAAGTGAACGAAATGAAACTGAGATGTGAAAGAATGAAATTTCATTTCGTCTCACCCTTCCCTATGAAATAATTCCGGTTGCATTTATTTGCTTACTCTTATATTTACCATTTTAGTATTTAACTAAATAGCCACCGCTTACAAGTCCGGGCACATTCCCCCCCCCCCCCCCCCCCTCTAAGAGTACGAACCAATTCATTAAGGTGAAGAAGAAGATATGAACAGCCTTCTTGTGAAGCGTTTTGGAAATTCATGACAAAGCAACGAAGAGCTTGCTTATTTCGTGAGTGCTTTCAGGTGTCCCCAAGAAAATTATTCCAGGTAAGAATTCGAAGAGATCTGCTAATGGTGCCAAGACGACTGACCTGCTCTCCATGTATAGTTTTACTGTTCTTGAAGCTCTGTTGCATATTTTAAATGCCTTTTCCACCAAAATTCAATCGCACCGTGCTTGAAAGTCAAATTAAATAACGTTTTTATAAGAATGCCGCATCAACTTCGGTGTTTCAATTCAATATGAGCAAAATCCAAGCTTATCGCCCCAATATTGCTCATATTCATTGCATAATTTTTAACGTGTGGCCATAAACTTCCCTCTGCTTACATGTAAAATATATCATATAATAGCTTTGATGGCATTGCATTTAGGTCCGGTAGCAAACTTCCATTTCCTTCTTAAATTCACGTTAGGTGGATCTGGCTCATTTCGAAAAAAAACCCTCATTTGTTCACAACGAGGACGCTCGAACGCAGTTATCACAGCGTAGTTTATTACCCAGGGGTTCCGCTGTACGGTGCATCTATTATTTGACGTGGCTATCGCCGTATTTAATACAAACAACACATGTGGCGCAGGCTCTTTCGGCGTTGATGTTCTTGAACGCTTCTTCAGCTATTGGATAATCAATCATAGGCTTTTGTTGCAAAAAAAAACTATGCAAGACTGTTGTCTAATGCACCGAACGGCTAAGAAAAATGCAGATAAAATTTGGAAATATATGCAAAACGCATGACCAAATGTTCGCGTTCCAACTATTTTTTTTCAGAAAAGCTTTTGCTGCAAATTGAAGGTAATAAAAGTGATAAAAAAAGAGCCGTTAGTGTGGAGCGAAAAATATCGCCAAATGTGAATATTCTAAAATAATTCCAATATGCTTTTGGGTGTCCTGTTCACTCCTTCCCCCTCCCCTTCCCGCCCTGCCCATCCAAATAAAAGTCATTTGATAGTCTTCGCGCGAAAAGTTTTTTTTTTTCGCGGCGTCTTTTTATAGAGTTGGCGTGCTGGGTTGCACCTAAAAACCCGTGAAGTTTATTGGTGGAGTATTTTTCTCTATCCGTAAGGCTGGAGAGGGGGATATTGGGCGTGCGGTGCTCCGGCAGACGCGAACAAAGAGTGTGAAAAGAAGATGACACGGTGTGCCTGATAATCTTTCCATTGTTGTAATCGGAGTCGTGAATTCAAAACCAGCATTGGGTTTTCAGCTCTCGAGACGTCGTATTCCGTGGTGCGTTCAATTCATTACCGTCGCCGCTTACCATACACACAAAACAAGCGTGAATTTCTTACCGTTGCATATGCCAAGTACCGTATTCAGATCAGACCACTATGTGACACCCATGTTGCTCAGTCAGTAGCTCTGCAGTCAACAACGTATTTCGACAAGTGTACTCACATGGATCGGCTAACACGCGGAAACATCCCGCGACGGCTGATATCGTGTTTGCAAAAGAAACACCTGTTTAGGGGACTCGAAAACAATAAAGTACCGTTTCTTTTAAACCACAAAACGCAGATCATGAGGAAGTTGTGCGGGCCAGTCCGAAGACGCGTGAGCTATCCTTCGCGTGCGTTTCCCTTCTGATCGTCACGCCAATTTGTTTCGACCTTCCATCCCACACGCGAGTTCAGCCACGAGAATCCGTCTTTGTTCTCCTGTACTGTGTGGCAGAATTATTGCACAATAGCGCAGTTTATTTTAAACATAACAGGGGCTATTAATATGTTTCACCGGGTGCGGCGAAAAAGGAGCGCGCCCCATTCCCGAACGTACTGGCGCGCGGTGACCGACCCAGTGTTGCACGTATCCGCTGAAGGCGGCGCTGGGTGTCGCTGGCTTCGTGTCGCCCTCTGGGCAGTGACCGGTGCCTATAGAAATCTTCCACCTCATCTGCTATATCTTTGTGTATCAGGGAACCTACCCCGCACTCCCTCCTTTCCACATGCTCTCGGTAGCATAAAGAAATCCCTGGCCATCTGCACCAATGTGAAACCCGGGGAGGGGCGAAGCATGCAGCGTATAAATGTATTCTTTGCGCCTTGGCGTTTTTGCCAACGAAGCGGAAACCGTTGGGGGGGGGGGGGGGGATGTTGAGGTATACAGCTTTGCTGTGAAAGTCTTGTGTCTTTGCAGCACGAAGCGTTCCACCGTGAGGCGTAAACGAGTGTCCCGGTGTTTTTTTAGTACGCGTTACGGTCTAGGGCGAGGCTTAAACGAGTGTCCCGTTGTTTTAGTACCGTGACTACATGAGACGATGGTTACGACGACATGAGACGCCGACAGGCCGAGCCCGCCCCGGAAACAGGTGCTCGGAACGGCGGTTCGACCCGCATGCGCGTATCGGTGTCTCAACACCATAAGTGCAAGGTCAGAAGGCGCGGTGAAGCATTTTGCCACGCGCTCGCGTGCCCCGGCTTACTTTGCCGCAGGGTGTACATGTATGAGTCATGCCAGCAGGGTTAGTAGTTCGAAACGATCTTGCCTGTATTTCGTGTTTGGGCCCGCTTTCACTCTGGCCGGGCGACGGAATCGGGTGCAGACTTACAAGCCATAATTTGCAAGCAGAGTTACAAGCCGTGTGTTGAGGGCATCGAACATAGTTATCATGTGCGGAAGGGGAACACCATGCCGCCTGGGCCACCCAAGCAAGTTGTGCTCAACGCTTTTGCTGCAATGTTGCAGTTGAAGACGGAAGAAAAAGAAAATGTAAACGTCATGTAAACCATTTCACCGGTGAATGCGGCGAGTGCCCGCTGAGCGAAAGAATGCCAAGCCAGCAAGAAATAGGGAAGCGAAAGAGAGGGTGCCAATGGAGGCGCGTCTTTTCTTTTGCGCCTTCTCTCTCACCTTCCTCCTTATTGCCGGCATGGCAATATTTCGCTAAGTAGGCGAGCTGCTCTGCGCATGCCCAGCGCTCCTAGCTGGACATCGCCTAGATACGAAGACGCGCCGGCTCTTTCTTGCTGGCTTTGCATTGCTTCGTTCAAGTGACCTTGGCCTCCTTCGGTATATTGGGTTTTAAATGCAGAGCATTTCTTAGCCTCGCCTCTTCCTGCGTCGGACGGCGTCCACAGCTCCGCGTCCGCAGCAGGTGCGCCTCTCCTCCTTCCCTCCTCTCTCTCAACAGCAGCTGGCGCGCGCATGCGTCGTAGTCAGCCCGTTCTATCCGTCGCGGTCTCGGCGTAACAGGTGCGTGATAGCAGCGCGGTGGGGCGTGGAAGGGCGCGCGCTGCTTGCGCATGCGCGCTCTCCCCCCCCGTACTGCTCTCCCTCTACTGCGCGCGCTGCAAATATAAAGCGGCTAGCGGTCGCTCGTGCTTCAGTCACTGCGTTGCTCCTTCCTTCCTTGGTTGACGCTCGCTCCCACGTTTACTCGTGTCTACTACTCCAGCATCACGGAAGATTAACGACCCCCAATTCTCTGCATTTACTCGTGTTCCCCTCGCGGGAAGGCGCGGGGATTTTTCAGACACGGTGCATCTAGTGAAAAAGCCAGTTCGACGGAAATCGAAATGGGGTCGCATGCATTGGAAATAACTGCAGTAGCAACTAGGGCGCAAAGCGTAGACAAACCTGACACAGTGTGAATAAATGTATATGGCTGGTGCGAAGCAGGCTGGGAGCGAGCGAGCGGGCTGCACAGATGCCACGGAATTGTGTTAAAAAGCCTGTAAAACCCGCCGCGGTGGCTCAGTGGCTAAGGCGTTGCGCTGCTGAGCACGAGGTCGCGGGTTCGATTCTAGGCCGCGGCGGCCGCTTTTATGATGGAGGCGAAAAGCAAAAACGCCCGTGTGTACGAGATTTCGGCGCACGTTAAAGATCCCCAAGGTGGTCAAAATTAATACGGAGCCTACACTACGGCGTGCCTCATCGCCTGCGTTGCGTGGGCGCGTTAAACCTACAGTCAATCAATCAACGAAAAAGCCTCTAAGGACAGGACGGTAATTCTAACGTAGAACAAGCGTGCTAGCTGTCATTTCCTGGCGTAATTTAGATTGTTTTATTTGTTGTTTTCGTTTCGCGTGATTGGAAAAAAAGAATCATCTTGGAGCCGCAAGCGAGCGACTGCAGACTTTACAGCTTGGTCACTCAAGCTGCCTCTCGAAGAAGCGAGGAAATAAAAAAAAAATGGCGGGGAAGGAGAAGAGAGGGTCTCATCACCGCCCACGCATAGACTGGTCTCGGCAGAAAAGACAGCCAGGGTTCCGCAGCGTCGGTTTTCCGTCGATGTCGCGCTTCTTCCGCCAACCTGTCAGGGGTCCCGCGAACCCATCGACGAAGACCCCGCGAGCCCGGCGCAAGCCCGTCCCCAGGGTTTCTATCGGGGTGGTCCGCCGCCGGATGAGTGGCCGCGCTTACTCGCAGGGCCAATATTTGAGCCCCCTGCCAGTGCAGGCGGCCCCGCACCGACCGCCAGTTTCGCGTGCCACAAGGATGCGCAAACAGCGAGAAGAGAGGCCTTCAAGTGCGCCGGCCGGCTGCGCGGACGCACCTCGTCGGATCCCGAGAGCTGTATGGAGCCCCGCAGGCAAATCATGCGCGTTTCTACAGCCCCGTGGTTCTCCGTGCATCGGCATTTCTTTTTCTTTTCCCCTCCTCTCTCTCCATTTTTTTAGAACTCTGTTCAGCTCTGGGTTAATGCACCAGTCTGGGAATAGCGTGTGCCGGGGAACTACGTGCCTCGCACGCGGCTTGCTTACTACGGACAGGAAATGCGTATTCGCACCGGCGTAAAATCTATTTGCCCAGACCCATTCGACTGTCTCATTCGATGCGACTCAGTCAATCTGGGTAGTTCTAGAGAAGATGGATCCCGGTAGCCCGGCAGTTTTGGGTGCCCTATTCAGCAGAACAACTCCTCGCGTAAAAGAATCAAGCCGGTAGTTGTAGCTACGATTGCCTGCGTGAGATTACTTCTCGCGCTAAAAAAATGGAGGAAGATTTGCTGCCTTTCAGATGTCGCCAAGAAGTCTTTGACAGCAACAATGGGAAGATATATTTGGCATTGAGATCGAAGTTAATAGCCCTTGTGATCGCCATATCTCACAGAATGGCAGCCGGGTGACCTTGGGCGACCGTGGACAAGGTTCTCCCCACTTTTCGTTACGTATACTACTGAACCAAACTGCGTGAAAACAAGGAAGTGTAAGTCGAAGGTTTGGCCCGAGACGTGTTTTTGTCTTTCTGTAGTCGTTTCACCTTAGCGAGAGGACTTTGAGGAAGGCAGCCCTCTCATTTTTTTGTTCTTTTTCCTTGCCGCAGAGATTTCAACGACTTTACCCTTCGTTAGCGAGTCATAACCTTTAGTCTATACGTGCGGTTATGACCGTTCTTCTCAGCGCCATGTCCAACTGCAACCGCTCGGCCCGAAACCAAGATACTTGGCTACCTGTGAGCCGTGTTGCTCCTTGTGAAGCAACAGCACGGAAACGCGACGACGAGTAATCCCGAGCCGGAACAAATTTTTCAACTGCGAAGTTTTCTGAGAAAGCTGTAGATTTCCTTTGTCTCCGTATGGCTGCATTTCAGGTAGACGTCACATTTTCCTTTGCAATTTAGGCCAATGGTGTGAAGGCTGACTTGTTTCTTTTTTGCGCTTCCTTCGCCGACGGCCCTGAGCTCCGCGACTGCTGTGCCATTTCGCGGGTCCCATGGGGGCATCGGTGTAGTAGGCTTCGTGCTCTGCATACGGGCCTTTTGTTGCAGGGGCAGTGGCCTGCTCTAGTTACATGGGTTGTTTCCTACCCGCTTTACCACATCGCCCTGTAACCAGGCCGCCATGGCTGTATTACCAGGCTACCGACAACCGGGCACTGACTTAACTTGATACTCGATCGACCGGAAAAGCAGGTGCGAGAGCAACATAACTGACGGCTGAGACCCAGTACCAAGTGGCATGGGTCTTCGTGGACGCTGGGGCCCAGGATGACGTTTTATCTACTGCGGTGCAATGTCCCGTCTACCCAAACACCTCTCAAACTTGCCTCTACCAAACAATCCGCACCCTGTCATTTCTGTTGGCGGAGCTCACAATTATCCGGGATGGACTACAGGCACTAACGCCGACCCTACAGCGCGCCCCAGTGGGTTCCATTCTGCACCTTTGTGCGGACTCCAGGGCGGCGATACGGGATATAAGCCGAGCAGCCAACAATTGCACTATATCAGGGGACATACACACCCTACTATAGACACGTGCTTTTGCCCTCTCAGGCTGATGTAGGTTCGGCGGAATACGCTCTCCGCTCATATTACAGTGGATAGAGCTTGTCACCCTACGTTTATTCCTTGGCCGCTGCCAATGCTGTCAACCGGTCCACTAGAAAACGTTTTCCAACGGAATGAAGATCTGCGTCGCGCCACACGTGCCCTCATCCCACCGTGTGGAACGGACCTCCCCAGTAGGCTTGCTCGCTGGAATGAAGTTTTGCTGCGCAGACTTCGCGTTGGAGTAGCTCTTTCACCTGCTGTGACCCCGGCGTGGCCACCAATGCTACCATGCCCCGTTCGATGACACCTGCCCCTTCTGCACAGCTTCTTCCGAACAAGCTGATGCGGATCATCTATTATGGCCGTAGACTCCGCGAGGAGTCGGCACATCAGAGGCAGGCCTCCATCCTGGAAGACCCCTTGACCTCCAGCGGTGGCTCTGGGGTCTCCCCCCCCCCCCCCTCCCCACCGCTCCCTTCTCGCCTTCCTCCGAGAGACAGGTGCCTATCTGTATCTGTAAATATGTTATTTTTATGCCAATCGCATATTCTCGCAAAAAAAAAAAAGGCTTCGTGCTCTGGTTTTTTGAGTGGTACCAGTCGTGCCACCGCAAGCGGACACTAAAGGCGTGTTTAGACGAGGTAAATTTTGGCCTATCTGTCTCCCCCAAATCAGTTCGAAAAGGTACTAACGGGTCCACAACTCACTCCAAACTGGTGGGCCACTGGTTAATCTCCGGTGACGCACTAGTGAGCCGCAGCTGCACCACTAGCGAACTACTCTTGGGTACCGGTGGGTCACGTGACTCCAGTAAAGATATGAAAAAGAGGATGGAGGTGTGAAAATAGGGTCAGTGGAATCTTTCAAACTGCTTGGACCGCGTCGAAATCGCGCAGTGGGATAAATGTCGGCTTCGTAACACCGGGGATCCAGGTTTTGTTCCGACCAAGGGAAGCTTTTTTTTTTCTTGAGGCACTTCATATGCCTTCGCTTATCATCATCATCATCGTTTTCTGAAACCCATTGTGTAAAGTTGGCTTTCCAGCAGTGCATTTTGGGTTCATATCGAACGCCTTCAGTGAGGTATAGAAAGCTTAGCTTTAAAAAAAAGGTGCGGTAAAAGGTGCGGTAAAAGAAACATTCTCGTCTTTGACGTCATCTGCAGTGCGTGAGGCAAGCATGCACGCTGTCATTTGTTATTTCTTGTTCCGCCGAAAGCCGCCGACGTGTCACAGTATGCAGGTTTCCACGCACGATATCGGAGTGGGGTGGAAGTAAAATTACCCGCCGCGGTGGCTCAGTGGCTAAGTCGGTGTGCTGCTGAGTCCGAGGACGCGTGTTCGATCCCGGCTCGGGTGGCTGCTTTTCAGATGGAAGTGAAAAGCGAAAACGCCAGTGTGTCGGGATTTTGGCGCACGTTAAAGTTCCCCAGGGGGGTCAAAATTAATCCGGACCCCTCCATTACGACGCGCCTGATAGCCCAAGTGTAGCTCCGGCGCATTAAACCCACCAATCTATTAACAAAATTATAAAATAAATAAAATATGAAAATTATATATATATATATATATATATATATATATATATATATATATATATATATATATATATATATATATATATTGTGAGCATCCTTGGGCAATCTACCGGCACCGGTTGGCACAGTCGGTCTTGGTGTGGGATCATCGGACTGCCATCAGTGCTTCCTCTTCATCTGTACATTGTCATCATCATAGCGAACGGGCTCTAGCACTTCGTCCTCATCTCTGTGAATACTCATCATCATGGTGTGTACTCGGGCGTTCCTTGCTCGAGTCTCCGAATAAACGGTCGCCTCGAACATCGGCCTCTCCGGTGAACCTTGTCCTCTCAAGTGGTGGAGGGTGCGTTTCGGTCCCGCTTCGTACCTCTTCGGTCCCACTCCTGGAGCTGCGTTCCGGTCACCGGTTGCCTGGCCCAGCCATGCCCATGACGCGAGAATCGGCCAACACTGCCGCCAACCCGGCACCGCCGCAGTGTATCATTACGACCCGCCAGCGCGACCCGCCAGCGCGACCCGCCATCGTTCGCTGGCCTTCGTGGCGAAGATATTGAGGAGTGGCTCGATAGCTACGAACGAGTCAGCGCCTTTAACAGGTGGGACGACCGCGCTAAGCTGCAGAACGTCTCGTGGTCCCTCGACAAAGCAGCCAAGACGTGGTTCATCAACAACGAGCACCGAATCGCTGACTGGCCCGATTTCACCGGGCAGATACGCCAGAAATTTGGCTCATCCGCTGCTCGTTCTGACGCCGCGAAGAAACAGCTGGACGATCGCGTGCAACATGCCCAAGAGACGTATACGTCGTATATAGAGGACGTTCTTGCGCTGTGCCGTCGGGTCAACGGGGATATGCCAGAGGCAGATCGGGTGCGTCACATTATGAAGGGGATCGGCCAGTTTGCATTTTCAGCCCTTGCTGTGCAGAACCCAGTGACGGTAGCCGATGTGGTCGCGACGTGTCAACGATTGGACGAGCTGCAATCCATCCGCCTACACAATGACTCGCTGGCACCTGCCTATCTCGCCAATGATGAGCTACGCACGATGATTCGTGCCATAATTCGGGAAGAGCTCGGCAACCAACCGTCACTATGCAGTGCCAGCGTTCGTCGCAGCGCTCCTGCACCTGGGCTTCGTGAAATAGTTCAAGAGGAGCTGGCGTCTCTGTCCTGCCTTTCGGCGTCCCCTCTGCCGACAGCGGTAACCAACCCGTCGTATTGCGAAGTCGTAAGCCGAACGCCCTTGCCGATGGCGCCTGTCGCTGCTCAGCCTCACCCTGGGTTTGTGGCAGCTGTTCCTGCGGTCTCCCGCCCGCGGACCTTCCAGCCGACGTGGCGACACCCCCGCCAGGACCTCCGCACTCGCCGGCCAACATGCTACTATTGTGGAATCCCTGGTCACATCTATCGTTTCTGCAGGCGACGCCAGCAAGACGAAAGACGCGGCTACGATGTCAACGAACGGGATGACTTCCGTTTTGGTTCCGGTTACCGTCCACGGTCCTATACGCCTCCTATGCGACGCTCGTCGTCTCCACCTGGCCAACCAGCCTTTCATCACGATTCCCGAGAAGTGCGCCGCCGATCTCCGTCACCGTATCGCCGCACGTCGTCTCCTCTTCGCCCTGTCTCTCATGAGACTAACCAATTGGCGGGAAACTAGGCCCTGCAGTTTTTTGGGGGAAAACTGCACCAGTTTCAAAAATTGAAATTCCCCCAGGTCATCCAGCTAATATGTTATCGGTATCGGTTGAGGGGATTCGTGTACAAGCTTTGATTGATACGGGAGCAAGCATTTCGATTATCCATGCCGATTTGTGTACACGTTTACGAAAAGTGCGGACTCCCTACGTAGGGCCATCTTTGCGCGGTGCTAATGAGACTGCACTTACACCTTCGGGATACTGTACAGTTAGGGTTATGATCGCCGGAGTTACTTACCACATATTGTGTGCTGTGCTCTCTCCTTGTGCCCATAAGCTGATATTGGGTTGGGACTTTCTCTCTTCGACGTCTGCTATCATTTCATGTCGTCAACCCGCCATCGACATCTCGGGTACAGAAGACTTCATTGTTTCCGCTTCAACGGAGTCAGTGACTTTGACAGCAGATTGTGTTATACCTGCTAGCTGCGAGCACATCTTGCCGATTTCCGCTGGAGCCATTACTGGGGGAGATGTCCTTGTGGTGCCCTCTGCTCGTTTGCTATCGCGCGGTATTACAGTCGCTGCGGGTCTTGTCCGATTTACGCAAGGTACTGCACTCATTACTGTTCAGAATACGACACCAGAACCAATTCTGCTCATTAAGGGTTGCACGATTGGATCAGTTAATGACGAAATTGCCGCCGTTCTCCCACCTGCCGTAACTCCACAGTGTCCACCCAATTCGGTTTCTGCCTCCCCCACACCTCTTCTTGGTGCCGTCATCAGCCCCGATCTCACTCCATCCCAAAAAAAGTCTCTTCTAGACGTGCTCTCTAAATACCAAGCTTCCTTCGACTCGTGCTCCCCCTCTCGTTCGCAGACTTCTACCACAGAGCACTGCATCGAAACTGATGGCCCCGACATAGTTCGCCGTCGTCCATACCGTGTCTCACCATCAGAAAGAAAAATAATTGACGACAATGTGGCCGACATGCTCAAGCGCAAAATCATACGCCCCTCGGCAAGCCCGTGGTCTTCACCTGTCGTCTTGGTGGAGAAGAAGGATGGCTCAGTGCGCTTCTGCGTTGATTACAGGGCGCTAAATAAGATCACTCGGAAGGATGTGTACCCGATGCCTCGCATTGACGATGCTCTGGACTGCCTTCAAGGCGCTGAGTATTTTTCCAGTCTGGACCTACGGTCCGGTTACTGGCAAATTCCGCTGCGTGAGTCGGACAAGGAGAAGACGGCATTCGCTACGCCTGACGGCCTCTACGAGTTCAACGTGATGCCGTTCGGGCTGTGCAATGCTCCGGCCACGTTTGAACGGATGATGGATACAGTTCTCCGTGGCCTAAAATGGAAAACGTGCTTCTGCTGCCTTGACGATATTGTCATCTTCTCGTCCACGTTCTCCGAGCACCTCAAGCGTCTGGAAGAAGTATTAGCGTGCCTTGCCCGCGCTGGGCTTCAGCTTAATGCAAAGAAATGCTGCTTTGCGAGTAAGACTATTAAGGTATTGTGCCACGTGGTCAGCAAAGACGGTATAGAACCTGATCCTGGCAAGATCGCCGCTGTAGTCGATTTCCCTTGTCCGCTCCACTTAAAAGATCTACGGAGCTACCTCGGCTTGGCTTCTTACTTCCGTCGCTTCGTGCGTAACTTTGCAGCCATTGCTTCTCCTTTATTCCGTCACCTGATGTGTAGGTCCCGAAAACCGTACTCCAAGTAGCACCCGTTGCGTCTCCTGCCGTGGAAGACCCTCCAGAACTTGTTTTGTTGCAGAGGGCGGACGCATACTGTGGTCCTATCATTGACTACCTTACCGGCCGCGTACAACCTCCCAACAGTCGTGCTCGCCGTCAACTCGACAAGTTCCAGCTCCTGCATGGCACGCTTCACCGTCGCAACCACCACCCTACCGGCCACAAATGGGTCCCTGTCGTACCCCGTTCCCTTCGCACATCGATATTGCAAGCTTGTCACGACGATGCCACGGCTGGGCACCTTGGATTTGCGAAGACTTATGACAGGGTCCGCAGCCGCTACTTCTGGCCTGTCGCAAAATACGTTTCCTCGTGTGCATCTTGCCAGCGTCGCAAACATTCGACGGCTCCCCCTGCCGGGTTGCTTCAGCCCTTACCTTGTCCCTTCGCGCCTTTCCAGACGGTCGGAATCCACTTGTATGGACCTTTGCCCATCACGCAGTCCGGTCACCGGTGGATAGTGACGGCGGTCGATCACTTGACAAGATATGCTGAAACTGCACCTGTACGCTCCAGGACAGCCGCAGAAGTCGCCGAATTCATTCTACATCACATCATTTTGCGCCATGGTGCACCACGCATACTTCTTAGCGACCGCGGGCGAACCTTCCTGGCGACCATTGTTGAGGAGCTCCTGCGTGCCTCCAACATCGTGCACAAGACTACTTCCGGCTACCATCCCCAGACAAACGGCTTAACCGAACGTTTCCACCGAACTCTTTCTGACATGATCTCTATGTATATAAGCCCCGACCATCGCAACTGGGACATTATCCTCCCCTTCGTCACCTTTGCTTATAACACTGCACGTCAGCGTACTACAGGCTACTCTCCGTTCTTTCTCGTCTTCGGCCGCTCACCTTCCTATACCTCAGAGTCAACTTTCTTCTCCGCCCCTGTTTCCTCTGACGCACCGACCCATGATCAGTGCATTTCACGGCTCGCATATTGCCGAGAACAAGCACGCTTGCACACTGAAGCTCATCAGCAAGTCAGGAAGACAAGAAACGACTCGACACATTCCTCCGTTCGTTTTCACCCTGGTGATGAAGTGCTCCTATGGACCCCCGAACGGAAGCCTGGTCTTTTTGAGAAGTTCCTTCAGCGTTTCCTCGGCCCTTACGTCGTCCTCGAAGAGACTTCTGCAGTTAATTACCGCATAGCACCGATAGGCCCCGTAACAGACCGTCGTCGCCGTGGCGTCGAAATAGTCCATGTATCTCGCCTCAAGCCCTTCAGACGCCGGGCTCCAGAATGACTCGCGGCCAGGCGGCCGACTCCGCAAGGGGGGGGGGGGGGGGGGGGGGAAGTGTGAGCATCCTTGGGCAATCTACCGGCACCGGTTGGCACAGTCGGTCTTGGTGTGGGATCATCGGACTGCCATCAGTGCTTCCTCTTCATCTGTACATTATCATCATCATTAGCGAACGTGCTCTAGCACTTCGTCCTCATCTCTGTGAATACTCATCATCATGGTGTGTACTCGGGCGTTCCTTGCTCGAGTCTCCGAATAAACGGTCGCCTCGAACATCGGCCTCTCCGGTGAACCTTGTCCTCCCAATATATATAATCAAGTAAATGAGGCTATGTCACACTTGCGGATGTACGACATTTCTAAAAACGCGGGGGGGGGGAGGGGGGTAGATTGCCCAAACGTTCAATTTTATTAATTTTCTTGAAAGCGTGGCGAAACGATGCTCGGTCTCCGCGTCATTACAGCGGTGCGGCTGCAAAAGAAACAAATACAGTTCTCATCGCTTACTGATACTGGCATTCTTTACGCATCCAAGTAAAAATAAATCTTCCGTAACTACGAGCTCAATTACGCTTTCGAGGTCAACTTTGCCGCGCCGCATAAGCCGGGCCATCAAAAATCGGTCGGACGCGAAGATAAACAGAACCATGCAGCGTGGCCCAAGACCTCATAACAAATGCGATCTCCGCTCTTTTCTTCGGTTTTTCTTCTTTTGTTTTGTTCGCTAACCTTCCACAAAACGCTTCCCTACTACTTATTCAGCAAGAACACAAGCTGTGGCGTCTTATTTTGAATGGGAGCGTATTACTCACCGCAGCTTCGAGATTTGCGGCTAGTTGATTTTCTAGAAATGACCGGTCAGTTCTAGCAGAGTCCTTCAAACCATTGAAGGACTCTGGTTCTAGCCTGGGTCGTCGATTACTTAAACTGCGTAGGGCGGCGCACACCTTCAGTTTTCCGGCTGTCAGCATTCTGGAATTGCGTGTCATTATAGCACACTGGCGTTTCTGTCTGTGGGTAAAAGGGAGCGCAAAATCAGGACAACAAAGAACGTGCGAGGTGGGTGTGGCAGGGGAGGGGGAGGGGGGGGGGGGCGTTGTTGTATGAAGTATGTAAATTGCCTATTTTTAAGTTTTCAAACAACATAGGAGCTTCAAAACGGCTCCTACGTCCTGTGGTCGACTTGCCTTGCTCCGCGTTCAACCAGTAATAGTACCACAAAGCCAATGTTTAAAAGAAACCATTTATTGAATCTAACATTGGCGGACTTGTAATGGTGGGGACGGGGAACCGATACCTGAAAATAGCTGTAAGGATAGCGGTCACTTTTACGATATGTCACGTGATATCCCAAGCCTACGCTATCCCTCTGGGTGTGAGTGTGTAACCCTGTAGCCAATATCTTCCATCATCGAACTGCTGCTTTCTTCTCCCGGGGTTCGGCGCCTACCAGTTCAGACGCCGAAAGCTCCAATAAAGGAGGGGAGTAGGTCGCAGACTAAGGAGGCCTACGCTGTGATAACCGCAGCAGGCTACTGCAAGGGCGCTCGCAAAAAAAAAACGCTTCTTGAAATGAAGCCCTACACATTGAAATCATAATTTCACCGAACAGAGGCAGAGTTATATCGCCTTGAATAATTGAAATGAGAGGGAATTTTTTGGAGTTAGTGAAATCGTGAAGCCCCTGCTTCGCAAGGGAGACCTTCAGAAAGGGCAAGAATACGATATTTTTTTAGCTGTCACCGTACAGTGACCGAGTGGAACCCGGGGGCACATGTAACGAAAACAAAAACGAAAAGAAAGTGGCGTACGTATTGGCGCACAAGGGGCGCCTGTTCCGGCAGTAATTTTCTGGAGACAGGTACGGATGGGCTCGCTGTCATGGTATCCCGGTATGTAGACGATTTCCGTATACACTCGTGGCCCGGTCACACTGCTGTATGTCGGCATGTTCTAAAGAAAAATGTGGTTTAGGCTCTTGGATTACATTGGAACGGATCTTTTCCGCAAAAAGAAAAGCGCCGGAGGCTGCGATTGGTAAACATTTTATGAGCATAATTCCGATCCCTACACTACGGGGCGTCTCATGGCTGAGTTGTAGCTTCAGCGTATTAAACCACAAATTTTAAAATTTTGAATTGCCAACCTCAAGCTAGGTTTCACAACGACGGGCCCCCCCTTCCCCCTCCT
>NW_027526203.1:423123007-423314172 GCF_048455015.1 Haemaphysalis longicornis
GTGTTTTATTCATTCAGATGTTTTAATAAATGAAGCTTGAGATGAGTAGAAAGGGTTTCTTGAAGGGGAGTTGCTCAACCAGGAGGGGTTTATAATGACTCTTTTATGAAAGTATGTAATGACCAATCACGTTACATTAATTAATGATCTATTACTTAATGAATTAATTAAAGCTAAGGTGTACATCTTGCAATCTGAGGCTGCTAATATTCAGACAGCGGCTGGAAGTTTGAGTTATTCATGCCAAATTTTGCCATCGAATACTTTGGCATTCTAGTTAGCACGCGAAATAGCGATGGACTTGAAAAGCGGTTTCGTTGGGGTCAATTTTGTTATACATTTTTCAAATGACAAGAGAGGTTCGTAAGTTTTTCCAAAGTGCACTGCTTTATTTTCTCTTTTCTTTTCTAAGTTCCCTACCATTCGTGTGGTTTAGGTATCCTTAAAGGTAATTTGTTTTGCTCTCCTACAGGTGCGAGCAGTTCTGCGTAGAGAAACCACCGAAGCCCTGCAAAAATGATGAAAAGTGTGCTTGCTCAAACAGTTTTTCTAGAAATTTTCTAACCAATAAACAAACCTGCAAATGATGAAACACTTGAAGAAACGGAAGAGATAAACTGTTGCGAGTCACGAGCAGGACCATAGGTATTTTATTTATTTACTTAACTAAATCCAGACAAAAACTGATAAAGCCCCGAAAGTTCGCCTTCTCGATTAATTTCTACGTAGGTGAAGCCCAATTTCGGAAGGTTATCTCGCTAGAGAAACGTTAATAATCCAACGCTGCTGAGTATCGTTGATATTCAGCATCCAACAGAAATTTTGCTAAAAAAAGCCGCGTACTATGAGCCATATATATACTCCGTGTCTAATAAACCAAATCATAGGACGATCGGGTGCAATATTCGTGGTAGGAATGCAAGCACGCTTTATTTTGTCAAAAAGGGGGCCCAAGTGAGTCTTGTTCTTGAGTGTGCGTGCATTAGACTCAGCAGCATTAGATAAACAGGTTGATCCGCGTTCGACTAATGAGTCCGGGATGACCCCTCACGGCAAACTTGGGTACGGCAAGTTCTTATGTTCCCGGGATCCGGCCTGTGTAGAAAGCAAACTCAGTGAAAAGCACTATGACAACCGCTAGTTTGCAGTGTCACCGAAAAAGAAGTAGGTGGACGATTTTTTCAGTAAGAATTAGTTTGTCTCAACCTTCAAGAGAGTAAACGCAAAATCTTCGCCATCGTCGCTTCTGGGCTTGCCAAGTAGACTCGGTCAGATGTAACCGACAAGCATTTGGATGGCGTGGAAAGGCGGCGAATGTCTAGCTCTCCGCTTCCAAAACTATTTCCAAGTTTAAAAAAGTTAATGTGCGTCTCAGGCTCCCCAATGTCATGCACTGTTTTTTAGCGCTGTTCGAATAACCGTGAACGTAAGTGGGAACGCCCTGTTGCCCAGAAATGTGCATGGACATGTTTGAATGTCGAACATGATTTAAAGTACGCCATGTCGACGACCTCATAGAACTCAAATAAAAAATTACGCCAATCTTCCCGCGAGGGAACCCTGATGTGATGCGCATCAGGGGGTTCAATTGGCGTTTCGATTGGGTTGATTCTCTAAATCGGGTGAAACGTGTTGTGAGCGCCTAGGATGCATTCCATCACACGCAGGTGTCCTCATACGCGGGAAGATGGGCGTAATTGTCATTCTTTTACTGAGAGAGAGACTGGTCGCCGTTTTTCGAGCGAGAGCGAGTGCTTGACTGAACCGCCGCAGCGCGCTACCCGCTTTATATTCACAGCGCCTGAAGGAGAGGAGACAGCGGAGGAGGGTCGCGCATGCGCGCGCTTGCGGCGCCGGAGCAGACGCGAGCGTAACGAAGCGCACATACGCAGCTGTTATGCTAATGAGACGGAGTGAGAGTGTTGCATGCAGCTGTCGGAGAGAAGAACGGGAGTGAGTTGCACATGTGCAGTGAGCGTGCGGACGCCGCGACGACAACAACAACGCCGATGGAGGGACATGCCCGAGAGCAAGAGATGCGTCGCATCTAAAAGACTGGGTCAGCTTCGCACTGGTGGCGCGAAGACAGGGCAAACAACGAAGCTGGCGGCCCCACCTAGCTTATTCTTAGTTCGGCTAAGTTTTGGTTCGGCTAAGACCGCAAGTTTGGTATTGGTTCTGCTAAGACCGCAAGCAGACAGATAATGATGATGATAATGATAATGATGATGATGATTACGGTTATGATTGATATATCAGTCAACACAACCGAATAATCGATAAAGTAATCAAATAAAAACTGTCGAATAATAAAGTTTACATTTTTTATAGACGTTCCGCCCCATCTGTAACAGATATTGGGTCGCTCATGCTGAACAAAAGATTTACGATATATGTCCTGGTCTAAGTATACCTCCGGTGTCTCAAGATAAGGGAGGTGGGGCCGGAGATCATCATCTCGCTGCTTATTACGCTCATCAAGTCTATGAGGAGCACGACTTCCCGTCGTGAGGCACCTTCCGTAAGGAGGAGGATCTCGATCTCGCTGTCAGTGTCGCCCCACGCTAAGGTGAGGGAGAGGATCATGAGCCCCGCACCTTGTACTTCCGCGTATCCCTGGGAATGGGATGAAACACTTCCATCCCTGATGACAAACCGCATTACTTCTTCCCTGCCAAAAAACTGCCATGCTTCCGGTATTGGGCACCTATATCTTACCCTTTAAAAGTAGGCAAAAGCTTCCCACTAATTTTTCCATGTTATCAGTATTTTTGTCACTTTGTAAGACGAAGCAACTGCACATAAACTTAAGTAATAGTACCCTTAAGTACCGATCGAGCGCCCACCCAAGAGACGAAGACCATTTCGCATTAACGGGGGAAGGAGGCATATGCTCGGAACGGCGCAGAAATTCCACGACGGCGACCTCTTTCGTGTAGTTTTATATTAATCGTGTAGTACAATATTTAAACTCTGCCCGTGCAGAAAATGAAAAAAAAAAACGCGTCTCCTGGTTGTTCTTATATGAACGCTAGAAGTGGTGGGTGGGTGAGTGGTGGTGGCGGGGGGGGGGGGGGTTCTTGAGATTTTCTAAATGGCGTTAGAGCCGGTATTTTACTGTGAACTGTTCATTTGGCCAGTCGAATTCCGGGGAAGTTCCCGCGCTATGTTCAGATTGCGCTAGTGAGAAGCTTAATTATTTAATCTGTCGAGTTGTCGTTGAAATAAGACGGCGATTGGTCGACGGGAGCTCGTTCCCCCGAGTGCAGGGTTCCTCGGCACGACGCACGTACGGGGCCGTGCTCCACTCTGGCTCTGCTCGGCGTCGGGCTGGCGCGCTTAACTCTTGTCGCCGTACCGGGTACTCTGCCCTCGATTTGCAGAGACGCCAGGTAAACGGAGAAAACTCACGGGGGTGCAATTAGTACGAGCGCCTTGGAAGGAGAGTGGCCTACTCGCCGGCCGGAGTGGGCGCCGCCTCCGAAGCGCTGCGTTTCTTGGCGCTGCGGTGCGTCGGCCGGATATTGATTCAGGCGTGCCCGCCGACTCAGCTCCATTAGCTGGCGGCCCGGCGGCGCTGATTGTTGTCCTAGCGTCGAGCGTGTACCGCGTCCGGCGGCGCGTCTTTCTCGAGGACCGGAAGTGCTCGCGCCGTCTGGCTTAATTACCGCGCGGATGCGTTGATGCCGTTGATCCTCTAACAAATGGTTTTGCCGACTCGAGCCCGACACGGGTCCGGATGTACCGCCGCGGACGTCGCTGACGCTGTCCGCGGCGGCCTGATTGATGTCTCGCCGCCGCTGTGCAGGAATCTGGCGCCACGTAATTGAACGCCGCCGGACGCACTCGGCAAGGTGCGTGCCGACGAACAATGTTTCCAGCAGGCGCGCCTATCTCTCCCGCCGCCGGAAGAACGCGGCGCGACGCTCGTTCCGATCACAGGTGGGGTATTGTGAGCCGGATAAGGACACCCCGGAGGCCAGCAGAAATAAAGACCGTCTAATGAGCTAAAACTTGGGCGCCAAAGCGGGGAGATAAATGTGCGGGGAGCGGAGCGCCACTGTGCTGTCGTGCATCAGCGAATCGAACAATGGAGGGTGCGATGATGTCCGTAACAACTGTCAAACGTCGCGCTCTTTCCGACGCCTCTTACAAACGTCTCAGGTGATGGAGCGAACTATCGCCTGCGCAGCATACGAGTTTCGTGCGGAATTGAGACACGATAACGGCACGTGTCGGCCACGAAACAAAGGTAGTTCAACCAAGGTTCGCTAGGCAGAGCCGGAAGGAGGATGAGTTTAAACTGTTGCCTTAATGGAGAGAGAGTAACTACCAAAGGTCGGGCCATCCCTAGCGTGGGCCGATCGTTGTCGCGGTGTGAGGAGCAACCGCGCGAACCTGGCTACATGCCGACACATGTGCATCTAACTTTGAAGCACAATGAAACCATTACATCAATGCAGTCAGTCATTCTCACCCCCTACATTTTGCACGTTAGATTTGAGTTTACACAATTTTTAATTTTGAAAATTTAGAACAAACCGAAAACGATAGTTTGCAGAGGGCATCTCCATTTAGGTATTAAATACAGATCTACGACACGATATCGTTACTTTGACGCCGAGGGAATGTTTCGGAACGGAGCTGCTGCATTCACCATCTATGCTCTCTAAACACTGAATGTCATCAGAGTGTGAGACTAGCCGAAACAGTTTTTTAAACGGCGCGGAGCAGGAAAGACAGCGCCCATCTACGCTTGTGTGGCCTAAGATGTGGCCGTTGAAGGTTGCGGCTGCGTGGGGTTGGTCAGTTTGAGCGAGACAGCGACAATATCAGCACTGTTTCAAAGTTTTTTTCTTCTGTAGCGTCGTGGCCGAACTGAGCGTTTTGGTTTTAAAGACGATAGTCTTCTCTTGTGCTACCTAAACACGAAAATTCTGCTCTGTATGTATGCATGCATGTATGTATGTATGTATGTATGTATGTATGTATGTATGTATGTATGTATGTATGTATGTATGTATGTATGTATGTATGTATGTATGTATGTATGTATGTATGTATGTATGTATGTATGTATGTATGTATGTATGTATGTATGTATGTGTGTATGTATGTATGTATGTATGCATGTATGTGTGTATGTACGTACGTACGTGTGTGTGTGTATGTATGTATGTATGTATGTATGTATGTATGTATGTATGTATGTATGTATGTAGGTATGTATGGGGTTCCGGACAGTTTATCGAACACAATTTTATCGCACGCCGTTTTATCGAACGCGGTTTTATCGCGGACGTTTCATCGAAGCCGTTTTATGGAAAGTGTTTTTCCCGGACTTTTTGTGGAACAAAATTTTCAGTACGTTTTTTAGTTTCCTCCTCGCTATGTAATTTCCAAATCTTGTCTCCGCAGCCAGCCTATTTAACAGAATTGTAGTCTTTGCACTAGTTGTCTTTTATTTCCCGCGTGCTTTTTGTTTTTGTGATGCGCGAAATTAGCTGCCACAATTTTTTTGTTCTGTTCATTGTGCAGGTGGTATTACCTTAACGAATCTCCTCGTGTCTCTAGTCACCCCTCCGATCCAAATCATATCACGGCATTGTGGCGTATAGACTAGAATATGCCTCGATATGCTTCGTACCTTTTTGTATACACTGCTTTTGCGTCGACACACAATCTAATTATTTCAGCGCGTATGTTCTACATAAGTAAGGCACTTCTTGGTGCTTGTGGATCCAATGTTAAAACCTAACTGGAACGCTGGTAAAAGTCTCTCCCGATTTCTGCATTCCTAGTTCTTAATCGGCACTGAGCTCAGTTGCTGAGAGGTTACCAAGCCGTGTGGCGGTGGCGTAGAGGTAGAGCATTCGCCTCGCGTGCAGAAGGACCATGGTTCGAATCCCGGTGCCGGACAATTCCTACCGGATTTAAAAAAAAAATCCCCGTATTGATGGAATTGCAGAATGAGGCTTTAGGTCGGGCTGACCCCGGCAACCATTGTAACGCACTCCCTCACCAGAGCAGGATTGGCCACTCTGGCGTAGTACCGGCAACAACGCCCCATGAATACGCGAATAAATCCACGGCCCTCAGTCTCCAGTGGCTGCTACGCAAATGACCACGGCAGCGGTCAGACCTGGGACGCAGCAGAGGGTCCTACGAATCCCTGGACCCGGACAGGCCGCCATTGGAATGTGAACCTGGCAACGTTTAACACGAGAACCTTATCTAGCGGGCAGGGATAAATCGGTCGCAGTTAGCACAGGACCGGGCTAATTGGAGATTAATGGGAGAGGCCTTTGCCCTGCAGTGGGCGTAGATAGGCTGGTGGTGATGATGATGATGATTAACGAAAAACGCAAATTGTGACGATATGGAGAACAGTCCAGTTGTCCTATGTAGAGTTTGCCTAGTGCGATATGACCTATGAGGACTTGTCCTACTTGACGAGTTCACGTATGACGAGTTGGCTGTGATGGATTCACTTGTGACGAGTTTTACTAGACTCCACCACCTCTGTTGGGGCCTCACTTTCACTGTCGGAACCCCCCCCCCCCCCCCCCCCTCTCTACTCTTCCATTTGTATAGAACTATAATCTTTCCGAAGTTCTTGGAACAAATTTTCTCCAGATGCAAAACAGTGTGTCCACATGGTCCCAGTAGGACTCGCGTGAAACCCACGAGACTAGAAAAATTGGGGGAGGAAAAGACTTTGGATCACGTAATGATGAACCATGGCGCAAGGGATATATTTGGCAATACCAACCCAAATACACCGTTATACATCTAAGGAATATTGCGCACGGGGTTATGGTTGCTACTATTGCGGCAAATTCTGTAATATAAACAAGGTGGGTATACATGCTTGAGTGCAATCAATGAAGACGCAAAAAATTTGAAGAAAAATTCTAATAAAACAAAGGTGATTGAAAACGCGGAAAAGACGCGTCAACATATATATGCAGGTTTTTGTATGTAATGCACGGCAGAGACAATATAGAATGAAGATAACTGCAGGTTAGGTTAATGCGATGGCCGGTTAAACAAAATAAGCCCAGAAAATTGCAATGACAGCCGCAAAATCACTCGATAAAACGGACGTAGGTGGTTCGATAAAACGGCGTTCGATAAATTGGGCACTTTTTCGATAAAATGGCGTTCGAGAAACTGTCTGGTAACCGTATGTATGTATGTATGTATGTATGTATGTATGTATGTATGTATGTATGTATGTATGTATGTAACACAGAAATAAGGGTTGGCAGTCGAGAAAACCTCGGAAAGCAAAGGGGAGGATGTGGTAGATCATTGAAACAGATTAAGAATTTGGAAAGAAAGAAAGAAAGTGAAGAAAAAATGCCCGCCAGGTGGGATCCGAACCCACGACCTCCAGAATACCGGTCTGGTGCGATAACCACTACGCTACCGGCGGGGCGATTTTCCCATTCACTTTCTGGGGTATTTATGTTAGGTATGTTTGTTTCCTGTGCTTGGGGGTGGTAGCCAGCGCCATTCGGACTAATCGGGGTGAAGGGGACCTTCTTTTTAACCCCCGGGTCGTGACTCGAGTGTCTACGACATGTCCAGAGTGGTCGACCAGCTTTGAACCCTCTTAAGCTCCCTTTGGCAACAAGACTGCCAGAACAGAGGCCCTCGCTATGCATGTAGCGAATCAGAATAGGAAATGAGGGGCTCGTTGAAAATAACACAGAAATAAGGGTTGGCAGTCGAGAAAACCTCGGAAAGCAAAGGGGAGGATGTGGTAGATCATTGAAACAGATTAAGAATTTGGAAAGAAAGAAAGAAAGTGAAGAAAAAATGCCCGCCAGGTGGGATCCGAACCCACGACCTCCAGAATACCGGTCTGGTGCGATAACCACTACGCTACCGGCGGGGCGATTTTCCCATTCACTTTCTGGGGTATTTATGTTAGGTATGTTTGTTTCCTGTGCTTGGGGGTGGTAGCCAGCGCCATTCGGACAAATCGGGGTGAAGGGGACCTTCTTTTTAACCCCCGGGTCGTGACTCGAGTGTCTACGACATGTCCAGAGTGGTCGACCAGCTTTGAACCCTCTTAAGCTCCCTTTGGCATGTATGTATGTATGTATGTATGTATGTATGTATGTATGTATGTATGTATGTATGTATGTATGTATGTATGTATGTATGTATGTATGTATGTCCCTGGCTTCAGCCTTCCTGCCAAAAGTTAAAGGAATACTCGCACGAGAGGTTTATACAGTAGAAGCTCGTTAATTAGAACCGCAAGGGGACGCCGTCTCAGTTCGAATTAATGAAAGTTCCAACTAATGAAAGTGAACAATAACTACAGTACACTGCAACTGGGAAGCAGTAGGGCATGCCAATACCTTGATGCTTGAAAAAGCCCCTGAGCGGCCTGCCTCTTGTCCCTAAAGGCGATAGTCAGCACTTTTTGCTATAACAAACTAATGTGCGGAAGGCCTCGTCTTCGCCTTCTGGAAAACTGACGGGTGACATTCCAACCGGCCATGACTTCTGAGCGGACAGCCGAACTTAGCGTCCTCCTGTTCCTGCTTGTCGTCATCGGCAGCGACAGGTTCAGCGCTTTTTACCTGAGATACGATGCCCCCATCTGTCAGCGCACCACAAACACCACTGCGTCCTCGTCGACCTAGGTAGCAGAAAATACGTCGTCCAAAACGTCCGCCATGTGGGTTTTAGATTGCTGCTACCCCATTTTTTGCCTTCTGCGTTCTATGAAGCCTTGTGTGTAAGCACACGGTGCGTTTGTCTCGCCGTATGCCAGGCGCCAAGCCGCCGACGCGGTGGCGCGACGTTCGAATTATCCGGGGCGGAGCCTACTCGGGTTCGAATTGACGGGCTTCTTTGTGCACTGACTTCTATGGAGGCTCGGCCGGACTATATAATGCAGTTTGAATTGCCCATAAATTCGAATTGTTGAAGTTAGAAATAACGGGCTTTCACTGTACAAGCAAAACTCTTCCGAATCAAATCTGGGAACACACTTGCTATTTGTCACCGTTGTTCATGACAAAGACAACAATAGGCATATTTGAGGCACGGCAGAAATACATAAGTAGGATTTTCCGTGTTCCTTTAATTAAATATATACGGCTGCTTGATTTTCGCGATATAAAGCAAAAAAAAAAGCGCGTTGAAAACAACATTTTGGCCCAAAAATACAGAGACAGCACGCGAGGAGCCTGGACCACGTGGCGGTGTTCCAAGTTCAACAGGAGCAAAAGGTTCGAATAGATGGCGCGTGAGCAGTGGAACGCGCGAAAATTGATTTCACTTTAGCAATTCTCCTCCGTGTCCAGTTCCCCCAACCCTATACAACTATTACCCGGATTTCTACCCAAAGCCACAATGACCGCACGTTGATTACACGGGAGATTTACTCCACACGATGTGGTCCTGCACACAAAATCCCAATATGAAGAACATAACACCACACAACAGATCCACAGCCCAATGGCAGAGCACCCTGCTCAACCCGCATCCAGCTTGCCAGAAATGGCTCGCCGACCGGGCAGCCAGAGCAGCATGTCGGCCAACGGAAGTCCCGGACTGGAAGGCCGGACCATCGTGATTCATCAACAAGAAGCCCAGCACAAATAAGGCTTTTCTCTTTTTTTATCTTTCTCCGTGCTTATCTTAGGAGGATCAAAACGGGACGGGAAGAGCGTAAGATATGGGCGGGGGAGAGAATACAGGCATTTACGCGGCAGAGGCGAAAGAAGACTATTGTCTGTAGACGACAATTGCGGCGAAGGCAGCAGATACGCAGCTAATTTTTTCCTCGGACGCTTGGCCGCGTGGCGCCATCCATCGTTTGCCAGGCAGAGCTTTCGGTGGCGCCCGGCCGCTGAAAATTTTATTAGTAGTTTGGAAATTCGTGTAATTAAATTCTATTTACTGTGGTTAATTTCCTATCATAACCCATTTCTTTCTTCGTAGTCCTTTTAGGCCTAGAAATGTATTAATAAGCTTGCGAATTAATCAATGAAAGTGTATTAATTTGCGAGGTTAGAAATGTATCCCATTTTAGAAGCGCTGGTAACGAGTTGCTCCCTCACCCGCCGCGGTGGCTGAGGCGTTGCGCTGCTGAGCACGAGGTCGCGGGTTCGATTACCGGCCGCGGCGGCCGCTTTTCTGATGGAGGCGAAAAGCTAAAACGCCCTTGCATACGAGGTTTCGGCCCACGTTAAAGGTCTCCAGGTGGTCAAAATTAATCCGGAGCCCTCCACTATGGCGTGCCTCATCGCCTGCGTTGCGTCGGCACGTTACACCCCACAATCAATCAAATCAATCGAGTTGCTCCCTCGCCCAAGCGGCTGGTAGTGGACGCTAGTTGTTCTGTGCACATGTTTTATAGACTCGAAAGGAATGGTTGTGCAGCTGTTCATTTCCCTGCGAGGAACATCCGGCGATGCTCAGTGCGGACGCCCACAAGATGCAGCTGCGGCCACGCTCGGACAGCGTCGGTCGCGGCGGATGGCGACACTGCGGGCGGATGGAGCGGGATAAATCTGGCATGGCCTCGAGAGAGCCATCGTGGCCTCCGTGCCCTATGCGGCGGCCGATGGGATCCACTTGGACATCGCGCGCTATCGATTATGTGCCGGCCGGTCCTCACGACCGTTAGGGCCAAGGAGTCCCCCCGAGTTCGGGGCTGGTTTTATGTGGCAGCTCGCGCGGGACCTCCCGAGGGCCTCCGGACGTTGGGCGGCGCCGCGCTGCCCTCGCTACGCGCAACCTGGCGCCGCGCGCGGAGCAGCTCGGGGCGCGCTTCGGCTAGGCGGGATCCTCCCGATACCGGTCAGATATTAGAGCGCAGTTTATAGCACTTTGGGGGAAAGGTTCCCCGATGGGGAGCTGTGTACGCAACGCCTTCTCCGCGCCCCCTGCCCACACTCGAGGTTATCTTCCTCATGTATTAGCTCGCCGCTGATCGGGGCGGAAACTGTTGCGCTGCACACGACCGCGCAGGGCTCTTGCTTGTGTGTGAGCCTGAAAGCGCGAAGGGGCGGGATCAATATAACGATACGTTCGCCTGTCTACCTCAAACCTTAGCCCGAGGCTTCGTATTTTCCAGAAAGGGTCATTTCGCCGGCCGGCAAGCCGTTCCTTGCTGCCCTAAACTCTATAATTATTGCGATGCCTGCAGGGCAGCCTTTTTAAAGCTTAGAATATGCGTGACAAAGAAGGTGGCCCAGAACAGAGCCCCGGGGTTTTTGAATTTTAAATGGCAGAAGTAACGTCATTAATGAAAATGGAAAAAGAAGGGGACCCAGAACGGAGCCTTGGGGTACGCCACTGGTTGCTTTGTACCTAAATGATGTCTGACCGTTAACACTTACATAGCAATATTACTCCTGGAGATTGCAACGTGTAAAACCCACAAAAAAGTGTCGTCATTTGGGCTGAGCGTCGATTAAAATTTTAATCCTATTAAACGGCAGGCTTTAATCGGTTAATCGGTAGATTAATCGGTTGCGTTAGTTTAAGAAAAAAAATGACAAAATAGAATTTTAATAATAAGCATAATAATAATATTCCAATATATAGTTCGCAGACATTCCGGATGAGGTAATCAGATAATCATTGGGGGGGGGGGGGGGGGGGAAGCGCTGTCACCGCGTGGACAATCGCACTATGTCTAGAATCAGGAATACCCTGCAACTGCAGGAGGCGCCGATCTACGTACAGTCGGTAAAACGCTTGTCTATAACAGCGATTTCAACTTCAACCAGCTACATCCGAAAACTGCCGAAACATACTCGTTCCAAACATGTCGGAGGCAAAAGCGAAGGGCTAAGACCTCAGTATTCCGCAATAGTTTTATTCAAATCCCGCTTCGGCGGGGTAGGATAAGGCTGAGAGTACGAAAGCTGTGTTATAGACAAGCCTTTTACCGGACGCCATATTCGGTATACAGGGTGTTTCAGCTAACTTTAGCTGATGCTGTGTAATACGACGCGGCCAAAATGCATGTCGCTCACTTCTGTATATGGTGCGTCACGCTATTTTTTGTATTCAATTTTAATTACTTAATTTTAATTAGCCAACTTCTGAAGCAACAAAGCTATAGAAAAAAATTTCAAATAGAAAGTTGTAGCGCGGTTTGCAAAACGGCCCAAAAAACAGCTTCTGTCTTTCTATCCATTAAGTGCTAGTGTTTTTTATCTTGCTAATGATGCCCGCGAAATACAAAAAAACACCACGTGACATTGGCGCTTCCTGCGTCGCGATTGCGGTGCTCCCACGCTAAAATGAACTAGTACCCAAGCGTCCAGCGCACAAACAGCCACTCAGACTATATATATATATAGTCTGAGTGGCTGTTTGTGCGCTGGACGCTTGGGTACTATATATATATATATATATATATATATATATATATATATATATATATATATATATATATATATATATATATATATATATATATATATATATATATATATACAGAAAGAAATGCCGGCAGTCTACAACGCCAAAGAAGGCATAGGGGAATGGTTAGACTATTTTTACCGTTAGTGACGTTACATTATTTTTTATTATTTACGTGAGAAAGAAAGAAAGAAAAACACGCGCCCAGAGTGCGGAACGAACCCACGCCTTCCGATTAGATCTCGAATGCCTTACCAATTCGGCTATCTGGGCGACTGTGTTCTCGTTCACTTTCTGGGGTATTTATAATTACTACAACTGTATCTGACGCTTGAGGGTGGTAGCCACCGCCACTCAGACTTCACGGGGAGAAGGGGACTTTCTTTTCAACCCCCGGGGCGTGACGCGAACGTCTACAGCCTGTCATAAGCGGGTAACTGGCGGGAAAGCTTCTTATGCTACCTTGGCATCAAGGCTGCCAGAACCGAGGCCCTCGCTAAGCTTTCGCACGATAATAGGGTTTGGAAATGAGGGGCTCGTTAGGAAATACAGAAAGAAATGCCGGCAGTCTACAACGCCGAAGAGGGCATAGGGGAATGGTTCGACTATTTTTACCGTTAGTGACGTTACATTATTTTTTTATTATTTACGTGAGAAAGAAAAAAAGAAAAACACGCGCCCAGAGTGGGGACCGAACCCACGCCTTTCGATTAGATCTCGAATGCCTTACCAATTCGGCTATCTGGGCGACTGTGTTCTCATTCACTTTCTGGGGTATTTATAATTACTACAACTGTATCTGACGCTTGAGGGTGGTAGCCAGCGCCACTCAGACTTCACGGGGAGAAGGGGACCTTCTTTTCAACTCCCGGGGCGTGACGCGAACGTCTACAGCCTGTCATAAGCGGGTAACTGGCGGGAAACCCTCTTATGCTACCTTGGCATCAAGGCTACCAGAACCGAGGCCCTCGCTAAGCTTTCGCACGATAATAGGGTTTGGAAATGAGGGGCTCGTTAGGAAATACAGAAAGAAATGCCGGCAGTCAACAACGCCAAAGAAGGCATAGGGAAATGGTTAGACTTTTTTTTACCGTTAGTGATGTTACATTATTTTTTTATTATTTACGTGAGAAAGAAAAAAAGAAAAACGCGCGCCCAGAGTGGGGACCGAACCCACGCCTTTCCCTATGCCTTCTTTGGCGTTGTAGACTGCCGGCATTTCTTTCTGTATTTCCTAACGAGCCCCTCATTTCCAAACCCTATTATCGTGCGAAAGCTTAGCGAGGGCCTCGGTTCTGGCAGCTTTGATGCGAAGGTAGCATAAGAGGGTTTCCCGCCAGTTACCCGCTTATGACAGGCTGTAGACGTTCGCGTCACGCCTCGGGGGTTGAAAAGAAGGTCCCCTTCTCCCCGTGAAGTCTGAGTGGCGCTGGCTACCACCCTCAAGCGTCAGATACAGTTGTTGTAATTATAAATACCCCAGAAAGTGAAGGAGAGCACAGTCGCCCAGATAGCCGAATTGGTAAGGCATTCGAGATCTAATCGAAAGGCGTGGGCTTGGTCCCCACTCTGGGCGCGTGTTTTTCTTTCTTTCTTTCTCACGTAAATAATAAAAAAGTAATGTAACGTCACTAACGGTAAAAATAGTCTAACCATTCCCCTATGCCTTCTTTGGCATTGTAGACTGCCGGCATTTCTTTCTGTATTTCCTAACGAGCCCCTCATTTCCAAACCCTATATATATATATATATATATATATATATATATATATATATATATATATATATATATATATATAGCGAATCAGAAAATGGGAAATGAGGGGCTCCGTGAAAATAAGACAGAAATTAAGGGTTGGCAGTCAAGAAAACCTCGGAAAGCAAAGACCGGTATTCTGGAGGTCGTGGGTTCGGATCCCACCCGGCGGGCATTTTTTGACCACTTTCTTTTCGACACAAAAAATTCATCTCTTTCTATGACCCACCACAACCTCCCCTTTGCTTTCCGAGGTTTTCTTGACTGCCAACCCTTAATTTCTGTCTTATATATATATATATATATAGTCAGAGTGACGCTGGCTACCACCCCCAAGAGCAGGAAACAAAAGTACCTCAACATAAATACCCCAGAAAGTGGAGGGGAAAATAGCACCGCCGGTAGCGTAGTTGTCATCGCACCAGACCGGTATTCTGGAGGTCGTGGGTTTCGTATCCCACGAGGCGGGCATTTTTTCTCCACTTTCTTTCTGTCTTTCCAGATTCTTTATCTGTTTCAATGACCTACCACATCCTCCCCTTTGCTTAACGAGGTTTTCTTGACTGCCAACCCTTATTTCTGTCTTATTTCAACGAGGCCCTCATTCCCTATTCTGATTCGCTACATGCATAGCGAGGGCCTCTGTTCTGGCAGTCTTGGTGTCATAGGGAGCTTAAGAGGATGCTGGTCGACCACTCTCGACATGTCGTAGACACTCGAGTAACGGCCCGGGGGTTAAAAAGAAGGTCCCTTTCACCTCGAGTAGTCCGAGTGGCGCTGGCTACCACCCCCAACTGCAGGAAACAAAAGCACCTGAACATAAATACCCCAGAAAGTGGAGGGGAAAATAGCCCCGCCGGTAGCGTAGCGGTCATCGCACCAGACGCGTATTCTGGAGGGCATGGGTTTGGATACCCCCCAACGGGCATTTCTTCTCCACTTTCTTTCTGCCTTTCCAAATTCTTCATCTGTTTCAATGACCTACCACACGCTCCCCTTTGCTTTCCGAGGTTTTCTTGACTGCCAACCCCGATTTCTGTTTTAATTCTGATTTATGGGCCCTGCTCGATTTTATAGTTTACTGCGAGAGACTTTCCTACGGAATGTAAGGGGAATGGGCTTGTAGTAGGGAACCTGGGCACCCGAAGAGAAGTGAGAAAAAGCCAATGGTGAAGTTGCCCAGAATTAAGTATCATAGCTACAAATCCGTCAACTGGAGCGGAGCCCCCCATCCCTCCCCGCACAAAAATAAATGATGTGGCTGATCCGCGCGATGTTGCTGATCAGCAATAGGACGAGCAGGTATGCCGCAAAGTCAAAGTCAAAGAAGTTCGTTGAAGTGCGTTAGGCAAAATGCACAGTATAAACGCTGCAGATGAGTATCCCAAAGTCAACAACTTTACGGGTATCCTCATATCAAACTTACACGATGAGTGCACAGAGGGAGAAAAGAGGGCCGAAAGGACGAAGCCTGGCCGAATTTCAACTTTTGTCGGGTATCTCGTCTTTTATGCGCTAGTATTGCGCACCTAGGCGTAATCGATGCTCCATTTTAAGCCAAAGCCATTTAAAATTTTCTTATCGTGGGTTTTACCACATTTATAAAGAAACGATAAAGAATGCATTGATCATGAGAGCCAGCGCTGAGTCAACAAATACCCCCCTCCCCCACCCCAACCCCCGCATTACATGTCCCAGCTTTTACCTCCGCTAAAGCTGCCTGGTATGCATATGTTAATCCTACTCATTGATGAGCTGGGCTGATCGTTTTCGAGTCTGGAAGTATTCACATAGTTACGCAACGAGAAGAAAAGAGCCAACGTTTCGCCGAAGCAAACGAAACGAATACGAAAACTTGGCAGCCTGGATCGAAGAAGCGCGGTGAAATATTGAAGAGAGCGTCGTGGGTTTGTCGCGGAGCCCGCCTCTGGATATTGTTTAAAACAAAGTCGCCATTTCCTTGCTTCCTAAATGCACGCTTATATGCAGCAACTCAAATATGCGCATAGGTAATGACGCCGATTCAGCTCGCCACTGTGCACGCCGACACTGCGCGAGGACGTGGACCGGAAAAGCGGTTCTTTGTTTTTCTTTTTCTCGAGTTTTAATAGAGCAATATATTTCTGCTACCCTTCAGTTGCGACCATTCCCAGATTGCTCATCATCCCGAATATACGCGCTGTTCTCCTTATTTTGATGCTTCTTTCGTCCTCACGATATTACCGCCACTGAAAATGTTCAAATAAACCTGCAGTCGTCGAAGCTTTCTGGGGATGCTGGCTGGCCTTGTTTGCAGTTTGACGCGCGTGGAGCAAGCAACAGCTGCTGATTTGTTGGTCGTCGCGCCTGAAGATGCGGTGCCCGTCCTATTTGTTTTGTTTTTTGTTTTTCTCAAGTTTGCGAGGGCCTTCCTGCCGCCACATCTGGCTTTCAACGAGATCGCAGAGCCCAAAGACCGATTCGGTACTACGCTGTGTACTTTATACGCGTTTTGCGTTTTGCATAATCAGGAAAAAAAAAAACAAGGTTAGGGAGATGGCATACTGCTGCAAACAGAAGCTCCCACCGATAAGCGAGAACCGAAGGTAGCGGCAAGCGTTTGCATGTCCCATAATGAAGTGCTGTCACGAGACCGCGTGGATTTCGATACAAGTTGCTGCGCCTCCCATCACCCTTTGCTGCGCCTCTCACCAACCACACGGGTGCGCAATGACGACGTACAGTCGCGTGCGATTTGAAGGTAATCGCACGAGCTTCGACCGATAAAGACGATAACGCCCCCGCGCGGCCTTTTTAGGAGCGACTGGGACCTAGTTTATGCATTCTCCTCTCTCTCGGTTGCTGTTCCTTCAAGCAGTGATCACTCCCGCGGCTAGTAAACCACTTTTTCCGCTTTGTGGTGATCGTGTGTGGTTGCAATCATGTGTGCGTTTGGTTATCGTGAGCAACGATAGCACCCATTGTTATAAATGTCCAGTATTTCCCGAGAATGCGTTTCTGCGCACCCTTTCGAGAACTGCTGTAAAATACGACAAGTGGGACGTCGTCACTGGGTGCGCGATAAAAAAAGAGGAAGAGGTTATTCATTTTGCTGCTGGAGTGATGGCTGCTGGAATAAACAGCGACCGAGGGAGAGAAGAATGCGTAAACCAGGAACCAGGCAGACTAAAACAACCCGCGTGGGGGCGTTATAGTCGTGGTCGGTCGACGCTCGCGCGATTACCTTCAAATCGCACGCGACTGTACTCGCGCATCGAAGTAAGCACGCGTAGAGGTGCGCGCTGCCGCGTACTATGCCGGAGAGAGCGAGCAACCCCGTGGCAGCTGTCCTGCAGTTAACCGTAACTGCGATGGCCGCCGTAATGTTCTGCTTGTATCACCTTTTCTTTCCTTTAACATTTCTTACCATTAAACTGCATTCGAACGAAGAGCGATAAAAACCAGGACTACTCTTTTTTTCAACAAGACATCCCACTTTCCACATGGGAAGAAACACGCAGGGAATACACCGAGCGCCGTTTTCGCTAGCAATTCCGGCGGACAACCAGCTCTCCACTTGGATGCGCCGGTGGAACTGGCTTGAGTGGCGGTGCGCGCCTCTGCACTGCGCGGATATCTGATTTGCACAGACTTTGACGCCACAGGTGCGTAGCAATGCATTCACTATACGCCTGAGTATGCCCATTTGCGCGCTATTTGCGCTGCGCTACCTCGTCGCGCAAGTACGTTTATATCACGCACTCCTGCGGTTGGGCTTTCAAGTTGAGGCTGCATATCTTACTCGCACGCATAACCTACTCGAAAGCTGTGTTCTCATCAAGCACTAAATCGTTAGGTGGTGCACCCTACAGAATTCAAAAGCAGAGTAACGCCCGCTTTCAAGCCGGTGCTCTGCCTTAGATATCCACGGTTTATAGAACGCGCTGTGAGCCACAGAAAGTCATTGTGAAGTACAAATTTACAAGCCAGAGCAGGAGACCGTGCGACGGGGAACGGAAACTGCATAGCGGAGGAAGGTGCAATAGCGTGTGCAATACGAGCTCTCTTGAGAGGTGAAGGTAGCGACGAGGGCTAACAGGACGTCCCTGGCGATGGCAGAACGAACTTCCGAGGGAGGGCGCTGCCCAGCGGGAAAGTCAAGCGGTGACGGGAGCGGCCGAAAAGTTCAAGAGAAAGGTGACCAACAGGTGAACAGACGCCCTAACCAGGCTTTCGCTCTCGTATTCCTCAAGAAATTTCTAAGCAAACCCTTTAATATTAATTGGTACATTTGTGTTGTGGAACAAAACGTGCTTGTAAGCTTGTCGAGTGGAGTTTATTTTATTCAAGGACAGTTCAAAGCCCAAGCAACACGACGTACATGGGCTACGAGGCACGCCATGGTGGAATACGGCACGCCATGGTGGAATACGGCACTTGTATACGGCACACAGGATACTCAATGAGCGGTTAAAGCTAGGGCACACTGTGTTTCCCCTTTAATATAAATGCAGCTTTCATGACCGGCAACCGAACTCTCCCATACAGAAGGCCGTATATTGACGGAGACGGGAACTCCGAATTTCCGCAACTCCAAGGGGAACTAAATAAGACAACCAAACAAAACTCGGCTTGATAAAAAAGTCGTCTTGGCAGCCTAATGAAGCGTTTTTTTGCCAAGATACCTACATTAGATTTAGAGCTACAAAGCATTCGCGAAAACGTTGGCTTTGTTGCAACGCCTTGTTTGGTGGCGGACACGATTGTGCTTTTGAGGGGTGGCTGCATACAGCTTCGCTATAAAACTCTAGGTCTGTGAAGCCTCCTGAGCGATAGAAGGCCGAGCCAGCAAAAAGTCAGAAGCCCCATCACACGGCATCCGCTGAAACTTGTGATCGTAGAGCGCTGCCTCAACAGAAGACGCGCGAGCAGGGCTAACGCGGGTATGTGCCGTCCTGGCGTTAGCCTTTAATTAAAGGGACCCTGCAACACTTATCAACTTTTTTTTGAAATCATAAATACTTGCAGAATGTAGTCAACCAACACATCCAATACTTTGATTACGGGGTCGCGAAGTACCTCTGCCAACTGTTCTAGCCTATCAGATAACTTAGAAACTTGTTCAAAAGATTTTTTCTTTTTCCCAGTTTTGGCGTTCTTCGACCTCTGGAACTACGTCATTACAGCGGTGTAGCGGCTACTGGCCGGCTTTCCTTCCGTTGCAGTAATTAACTCATTCGATAGGCACTTAAAAAAGGAAGCCACAGAAGCAAAGCAGAAACGGAAGGCGTACCTGCTGCGACGAGCAAATCACGCAGTGCCGCTCCGTGCTGGCGATAACTATAGCGTTCGCAGTGCTTCCAGGCACGAAGGAAAGAGTGAAATCGTTTATCGGAAGTGTTTCAGAGAGTTTTTTATGTTACGCCTCAGCCCTAACGTCATCAACCGCTACCAGCAGCTTGACGCGCAATTAACTGGACGTTGCATGACTTAGGGTTGTGTAACGTTAAACCTAGAAATATACGTAACAAGGAAGATTGACCAAGGCTAGAAATGAAGAGTAGTCACAGTACGCAGAAAATAAGAAAAAATTAGGATGCCATCCCGCCCTGCGAAAGTGGATGTCCAGCAAAGCTGTTGTAAACAGCTGAAAATGGTGACGGAGGAGGGTATGAAACGTTTCTCGTCGTCTCGGTGGGCTTGTCGCTTACGCTCGGCTAGTGTCACTATATAAGGGGACAGAGTATCGGCACTCTTTTCCCCTATTGTTCCATGCCGCTGCCATTATCATTGGTGAGTTCGCATTACGCGACATTTGTTTACACTGCGACGGTTTGTGCATAGAGTTTCTTAGTAAGTATACTAGAAAGGAAACTGCACCTGTAATCCATGTCGTCATGGGGGTTTATGGGAAGACCCCCCCCTTTTGGCTTGGGCTTGGCAATGCAATTGGATTCTTAAGCGGTTCTAGATGCGACTGCATCTCATTCACTCGCCTTGTCCCTCCATACGGCGTTGTCCGCACCCCTACCCCTACACTATAAAAAATAATAGTTAGCGGCGCCCGGTTTCGATCCCACGACCCTGTGGGCGGAACGCGAGGTACACGGTGCTCTTCCCACTGCGCCACAAAACCGAGACAGAATCGAATGCTACGAACGCGCCTTATATCCTTGACTCATTCAAACTACGTCAAGATGCCACTGATACAACGCATGATGGGGCAATGATTAACACTTGCAATAAAAGAAAGAAGCTCCCACTTACAGCAGCAATGATGGAGTAAAGGTCGTTGCGACAGCGAAGCCCCAAGCATAGCACTTAGAGAGATTGACCAAGATTGGCCAATAAAACATAATAATAATCATAAAACATAATAATCATACGCGTTCCCGACACGTTTCACGCGATTTCAGAATCAATCCAACGGAAACACCAAGTGAACACCACGATGCGTCGCATCTACACAGGGTTCCCCTCGCGGGGAGGTGGGCGCAATTTCTTTTTGGGATTTGCTTTCTTCACTATGCATTAACACATCTACGAGCTACGTGGAAGCCGAAATCCTCCCTGTTTTGTGATAGCCGTGTTCGGTGTAAAGGCAGGCAGTGCGTCATCGTACCTGACGTTGGTCAGCCGCAGTAGAAGGACGTATGACTGAGCGGGTAATATGCTGCCGCGAAAGTTGTAGCTGACGAAAAAAAAAAAAAAAAGAAACAAACCGTACTTCGACGAAGACAATTAAGATACGACAGATACGGGCGCCTGTATCTGTCCTATCTTGTCTTCGTCCGCGACTGTTTAACGCCACGTTTTCTTTTTTCTTCAAGTATGAACCAACTCGCTGAGCAACAAGTTTTGTTAAACTGTGGCTGACGGTCGGTGCATCGGTTCACCACGAAGACGACGTTTTTCTAGGCACGCTCAAAAAGCTTTCCAAACTCTTCAAACAACTTATTATCTGTAATAATAGGAAAATTAACATTATAATAGTCTCTAATGAGTTTCCCAAAAAACATTGTTGTTAACTACCAGCTTGGCCTAGAGAATAGTAGGCGCAACCGTTCCTGAGAAAATGTGCTTTACTTCCTTTTTCGTTAGCTTCAAAACAGCCTGTTTTATTTTCCACTTATATAATAACACACCATTCTTTGCGTTTTTTGTGGCACTGTGTTCGAATATACGGCAACTAAAGCGTTTCAATCCATGCGAATGATAAAACTAAGGCGAGCGCGGGATGTAATGGCGGCCCATGACTACACAGACGACCTTGATGTGAGCCGCATAGACGCTAGCGCCAGATTCCTCTCCAGTGTATATTGTAAGAAACTCAATGGGTTCATGGGCGCCGCCATTTTGTTGTTTATGCGTTTTATACCCGTATGTCACGAGCGTTTCGGAAGCTTTCGAGTCGAATGTCATTTGACTAAAATGACACCTTTGAGCAGCTACCCGATGTTTTTGAAAGGCATTTAGTTAAAATAGCATTTGAGTTGTAGGAGCAGAACAACATACCATTGCAAACCTCAAAGGCCTTTGACACGCGAACGGCCGTACCTTCGGGCGCAGTTTCTGCATGCGGTAATAACAAAAACAATTATTTACGAGTAAAACTGGGTGTTTGAAGTGCACGTTCATCGTGATTTTTCACTTTTTTGCTTTCTGTCACTCGCTCTGCGATTACACGGTAACTTGGTATTCTGAACACCTGAGAGCGAAAAACGAAAGAAAAATGGCTGCCTTGTCATATTTTGTGCGCGCTTGTAGATTATTATCAATTTGATGACTAATAAAAGCTTTTTGCCTGTTTTAATTCAAAAATTAATTTTTTGCCAAGAACAAAACATGGCAGCAGTGGCGACACCAAAACATGGCGGGCGAACGCGGAAACTTTCAACTACCTTTGAGAATGGTCGTGTAGATCGGCAAAACTCCTTCCAGTTCGAATGGCATTCGAAATTTCCAAGGTCATTCGACTGAAATGTCATTTCAAACACTCGTGTAGCACAGGTATTATTGTCCTCCGTGCTCTGTGGCTGCGCGTGACTGACGCCGTTCCTAATGCAAATCAAAGATAACGCGTGCAATAGCATTTCAGCTGCAGAAGTGCGTCGAAAGATGACGTTTTGCTGCATCTTCAGTAGTGTTATTAACGAACATCCCGGTCGAAGTTAAAGGCGAGGTCGTAGATGCGGCAATCTCGCAACACTGGTGAACGACAAACAGGTCGCCTTTGCTTACTTGCAAGCCTCAGTGGCGGTGGTACTGTAATACCTTATATACTGACACTACGCTCGGCTTCTCTGGCGGCAAATGCTGGGTCCTGCCTAGCCGGACGCATGCGCTCGGCGTCTTGGGCAAGAACTGCTCTTTTTAGAGACACTGGTCCTTCAAAGATAATCTACAAACATAGTCTTTACCAGGAACACATGGGGGGGGTCCTCTTTATTTACAGGTGCCTTATCATCCATGATGCTGTTTCTGTGCTTGTTTTGTGGTTTCCTTAAACGAATTCTGAGCTCTATGCTTCATGCCTGACGCACGCGCTCGACGTCTTAGACCTTGGCGTCTTGGCCTTTTTTCCGAGATCGTTTTTGCCCACGGCGATGGAACCGTTGGTCGGTAGAGGTATACAGCTTTGCTTTAAAAAGGACGGAAGGCGGATCGCTTGACCACGAAGATAATGTGTGGACACGTCAGAAAATTGGACACTAATGCTTTCGAATTCACTGCACCATAAGGACTGCTTAGATGTCCTGGTAATTTTTTTGTTTAGATAGTCGCAGCTTAGTCTAAGTGGTGTGCTTGATGCGGCAGTGGCCTGTCCAAATTTTCAGTGCATTTTGTCAAAAGGAAATTCCTAGACATCACGGGGTGTTTTTAATGATTGTTGAGTGTGCCGAGAAGAAAAAAAAAAAACTTGGGGGAAAAGTGTGCGTCGCCACTGGCCATAGCGTTTTATCTCTTCCTTGGCTCTGTTTTAACAGAAGCCAGCGATAATTACCGGGGCGTTCCACGGAACCGCGGCCCAGCCCTGCTGTATGGGCGGAGGCCTGCAGCGTTTCAGCGTCTGCCCTCGCGGCTGCGGGAATTTGGCTGTGGCCAAAGCTGGGCGCCTTCGCTTGGCGTGACCGGCGCTCATCAGGGCCACCGCTCACGAGAGGTGCAGTCGCCAGGGTGGCCGGCCGGGGTCCGCCTCCGCGGTTGACCGGCCCTTGCTAATGGACACCCGCTCGGTCTTCTGCTCCGGCCGGGCTTCTTCATTCAGGATGAACTCTTAAGTACAGCGGACGAACACGTCGTGCAGGACAGCTGCGCTCGCTGGCAGCCACCGCTGAACGCCGTCGCTCAACATCCACCGCAGCCGCAGCGTTGGTGGCAGTCGCGGCAACCTGCAGCGGCGAGTTGTTCTCCAGTATCCGCTCTACTCGACAGCAGGCACAGCGCGCTGTGGTGCGAATAAGACTTGGTGTCTTACTACGTACCTTGGAACAAAGCGCTAGGGCGGCCCAAGGAGCCATGGAAATAAAAAATGATATTGGTAACACTTATGCATAATAAAACAGAGTTACCAAAAAACAAACACGGGCCGGCGATATTTTAGCTTAAATTAAGCGTGATGCGAATGACGGACAACCGGTGGACCACTCGTTTAGCGGAATGGCTAACAAGGATGGCAAACGAAATAAGGGAAGATCAGAGACCCGATGGAGGGATGAATTAGAAGCATTTGGAGGCAAGGAATGTACTTGTAAATCCCAGGACAGGAGGGGTTGGAAATACTTGGGCGAGGCCTTCGCCCTGCTATATTACCTTCTAAGATAGGTACAAGCCTGGCACTTCCTGGGCTATGCAAAGCGTTAATTTAAAGTGTTCATAAGCCGCGCCCTACCTCTAAGCCGAGCTTAAAGATACCAGACCACTTATATTTTCGAAAATAATGTGCAGAATTGAGCTAGGAGACAATGAAGAAAATCACGGGTCTCGGTGGAAAAATATTGCCAGTGCTGGGGTTCGAACCCGGGACGTTCGTTCCAAAAAACGCGGTTGTACCCCTAGAATTTTTTTCTTTATTGCCTAGGCTATTGGTGCAGAAATGGCGGAGCTCTCTTAGCAGTTGCATAAAGGAATAGGAGTGAACCGAGAGAAGCCCTCGATGACGCTGGGTGCGCACAGGAAATGCCGGGCTTGTAGACACAAGGGAACGGAATCTCGCTTTCCTCTGCACTGAATGATGATGCTGCTCCTACTGATGATGATGATGATGATGATGATGATGATGTGCGTGTGTGGGCATGTGTGCGTGCGTGCGCGCCGATGACCACAGTTACACGACTTGTATATATACGTTCCCTCTGCCGATGCTCCCTACCAGACCTTGCCCATGTCTGTAAATGCCAGTGAAATAAATGGCACCATGCCACAGCGCTCGCTCACAGGGCCGGGCGCCGCCAGGCAGAACTGCTAACTCAGATCTCCCTGAGCAGCAGGTCGATACGCAGTGTGCATTGTAAGCTCATGTAGCGATCATTCTCAGTAATAGAAGAAAGCGAGTAAGGCACGCGTCCCGAACCGTAGTTCAACATAGGACACACGTAGTCGGTGCGAGGGCCATTTTCGGCATGTCACAACCCGGTTGCGGTGTCTATAAATGTATCCGGCGCACCCCACCCCGGCGAGTGTAGGGGGACGAGTGTCTCGACGGCGGCAGCCCTCGAGTTGGGCGGCGGCCGCACGGCACACGGAGCGAACTTGATTGCCCGACTCGTCGGCGATTTCCGAAACGTGTCTCCTCGGAAATCAGCGCCGTCCCTCCTTCCCGGCCCCTGCCTCACGCGAGCAGGTAGGACCCGAGCGGCGGGGCGGCGAAGGAGCTTGTAGCCTCGAGAAGCGGCGGTACAACAACACCGCCGCATGGTCGTCTCTCCCGCGAGTGTCATCGGCGCCGTTAGCTGCAGCTGTTGTTCCCGCATCCGCGTTTCTTTCCCCGAGGCTCCCAGCGAGCATCGGGCTGGCGCCAGCGAGCTGGGAGACAGAGCGGCTCTTTCTTAACTCCCTCGGGCAGTCCCGCTTGTTTCCCCTGCCTGTTCCATTCCATTTTGGTTCATGCGTCCTTCTGCTGCGTCCAACTGGCTAAAGTGTTGTTTTGGTTGTCTGGCTCACGGGAAAAGACTTAAATAGGCCCGACTACGGCGCGCTTCCTTAACTCCCAACTGACATAAGAGTGCAGACGAGCACGTTTCGCTGGTCACGCACCCTGTGACGCGAGTTTCATAAAGATCCCTGTCATGCTGGTGTTTTGAAAACCCGTTCTATTCCGCGTAGACGCTCATTACTCGCAACGGAGAATTACACGCGCATGGTGTTCTTACCTGTTTGATGGTCGAGTAACATTTTCGAAATATATTGGCCGCAATAGTGACGTAATTTTCGAGAGATTTTATTTTCAGGAAAAAAAAACTGTGTAAGGAAAGCCAGAAGGCAGATCCTTCTCACAAACTGGCTCACGGAAAGTGGTTGGGCGGCTGCCAGATATACAGGCGCACATCCCTTTCAGACATCGTTGCACAGGCACATCACAATGAACTCAGCAAATGTTAAGTGACGCCCCACATTTGAAGTTGCTAACGCTTGTTTTCAATGGTTGTGAAGAAGTTCCGAAGCTACTTGGAAGAGCAACAGCTTCCGCCTCCGCTGATATTGAAGAATGGGGTTAAAACTTCTATGATTGCATTTTATAACAGTCGATCGAAACCCAGATCTAACGAAATCTGGCACAATATGATGTCGTACTTGAAGTTATAACCGAACTTTTATTTGTATTTAGTGTTTGGGGTTTATTTCCAGTTTTTTTTTTTTTTGCCTCCACTGCAATCTTTTTTCACAAACTGATACTGTTTTTCGTTTTCTCCTCCGATAAACTTAGTTTATAGAGCCGCACAAATCTGACTTATTACCGTAATTGGGGATCAGTTATTCTGTACTTTTGTATCCTTCCATAGTGGGCCTAATATATTCTCCTTCTCGTCGTCGCTTCTCACGTTTGCCCTTGTATGGGCTGGTTTCTTAGGCAGCCCTGGCAGGATTTAGAGAAACCGCTCTTTCGTGTTATGATAACAAAGTTCCTTGATCTCTCACTAGACTGGTATGTCCATATCGCGAAGTTGTGTTATTTTAGTTTTTATTCCGTCAACTGAGAATACTCCGTTGCGTTTTTTTTGTGTGTTTTTAAATACTCGTCTGAATTTTATGCTTCAGTTTAACTTTAGCTTCAGTACACTTCATAGCGACATTTCTATCTTTTTTTTCTCTTTGCGCGATGGCCACTCTTTTCACGTAGGTGTGCATTCTTCTTTAATAAGGTAGTCCACGTTTCTGACCTTTTCGTCGAAACATAGTTGACTAGACGCATCTTCGACTCCAATGGTAATCCAGTCCGTGCCTTTCTCCTCTGTTACATTTGTAGTTACAATGCATATCCGTGTAATTATACCACGGGTTCCTCTAATTAACTTTAGGCATGATTAAAACTTTCATTGTATACGCAGAGTACCATACTTCAAATATAAAAATGGGGTTCAAGAACCGTTACTCATTTGCAAATCACTTATTAGTTGTACCTTCAGAGTGCGAGATGTTTCATTATAGCAGCAATTCTAATCCGATCCATGGCCCCAGCCACGGCGGATGTTTTGCTAATGGTGGAAAAAAACACCAAAACTTGTATGTTTCGAGATTTAAGCGCACGGTAAAAATCCCCAAGTGGTCTAAATAAATCCGTAGCCAGTCTCGTAGACGCGTAAAATTACAATTCAATTGTCTTCCTTTCGCGTAAGATAATTTTCTTGGCTGCTTAAACAGGCCTTTTATTTGTTGATCCACTCTACTACATATTAAAGATCTGCTTTTAAATCGTCGTTGGCCCGGGCCGCCACAGAGTGCCCAACACATTTCTCGGGGCACTTAAGTCTGCTTACGTGCTTTGAAGGTGAAGTCCTGGCGAAGCTTAGTAACAACTCCTTTACTGCTACATCGTATTTGCATCTTTCATCGCTCTTGTTTCGTCGTCTTTTGGCGCGAATTGCTTCGACAGGTCTTTTTACTGCTACGCGGTGTTTGCTTCTCTTTGCTATCCATTACTTCAGCAAGTACACTCGCATACTCCACAGCTTCCTTAGAAACAGAGTGCCGCGTTACTGGTGCGCGCTCATTCTAATCCCGGGCCATCACGTTCACGTGCAACACGGCACCCGCTATTCTACAACTTTTACTTTCCCAATTCATAGTTTTGGGAATTTTTAGTGTTTCATGGATAACAGGACGGGTCGAATTATGAGAACGTTAAGCTTTGAGGGCTTCATAGGAATACGTGAAAATGTACGTCAAGGAATCGTAGTTGGTGGGTGCCAATGGATTGTTTATTGCGTATACCTCCGTAATAAGGCTTGAGAGCTGTCTGTCAAGTACAGTAGAGTACCCTGGAAAGGCGGGGACTGGCGCGCGAATTTAGGTCTGCAGGTGTTCCCGCTATATTTTTCGAGACACGCGTCTTTCCCAATCCTTGCACGCGCGATGACCTTTGGAAGCAGCCGCACTCACCATTTTGTCGTCGGTGCAAAGCCCGCACGATAGCCATGGCAGCGCAGCTGCATGCTCGCCTTGTGTCGTCGCAAATCCCCAAAATAATGCAGCGGCGCGCGATCGCACCAAACAAGTCGGACCTCACCACTTGTTTACCGTGATTTCATTCGCACCTTTTCGAAGATTACCAGTACCTTCGAGGCAATCTACCTATAAAGTGCGGGCTGCTGCGATGTGCGTTGAAAAACATGCCTTATTCGCGATCCGGTACAAAAAGCCTTTCTATTGCTCCCATTTTATTTATTGTCATTATGTGTTTTTTCTCGCTCTCCTTATATTGGCATGAGTCAGAAGCGCTTCCCGCCCGCCAGTTTGAAACAAACTCAGTCGGGCGCTTCCATCTCCGTAGGGCGCCGGCCTTTCGAATCGACCGGGGCCATTCAACAAAGCGGACGACGCCTTGAGCAAAAGAAAGCGCGAGCCACGCGATTGAGGGCAAGGAAGAAAAAGGGAACGGTGTTCCCTAGGCGGCAGCATTTCCACGAAAGGTGAATTTGACACGCTACAGACGGGATTAGCGCCAAGCGAAACGTTGTTACGCAAATTCAATTGGATCGCGAATTTACGCGTGTATTGCCGCTTGTAAACAGCCGCCGGGACGATTCTCCGTGTACCCTAGCGACGCTTATGACTGGCGGCCCTGACAGGGCATCGCAGTCGCTACCGCGGAAGGCGCAAACGAATGCGACCGCTCACGCGGAAGCGCAATCTAACGCGCCACAAGAGCTTCGAGGGAGGGCCGACTGCATAGTAGGGTGGGCAATCGACTTCGCCTTTGCCAAAACACGCGCATTCGGGCTTTGAACGATTTGTTTGTGCTCCTCTTGAACTGCCGCAAATCGTATGCAGCTGAGGTCACTGGAATAAGCACCTATCGCAATGATAAGTAAAGCGAGTAACAGTTGCGTTGCTCTTGCGTTGCCTTAGTGGGGTCATGCGGTCCTCGCAATACGCTGGCACAGCAAAGGATATGTAGGTCCCATACGTGTGGTGCGGACGTGTGTTCTAAGATATAAAGGTCTACTCAACAGGGCGTGATGTTAGAGGGTCACGGTTACAGTCTCTGTCTTATATAAAACCCCGGTCGCCGCTTGAAAGATTTGTGGCTGAATGTCGCGTGCTTTCAGGAGTTTCGGCCACCATGTTGGGCAACGTTAGCGATAAGTACTTCACGCTGCTAAAACTGTCTCCAAGGTCGCCCAGGAAATAGAGCTATTAGGCCTGGGCGAGTTAGCGTTCCTGGTACTACTAGCTATGTGGAGACATCACAATCATGCCTTGCAGAGCGTCGCACTGAAGCTCAAGTTGCTCTAGTCGCTGAAGGGCTTTTACTGGTGTACATGCGAATGAAGAATCTCCTTCTAACCAAAAATGTGTGACTCTTTTTTTTTATTCCGATATCGAGGCGAGAAACAAACTTCTGTGTACGCTACATGCAGCCCGTCTTGCAGCCGAAGTGTAGCTTCGGTAGTTTAAACGTACATATGAATTGTTTCAATTTGCCTCCACAGGGTGTCGTTTCTCCGAGTGAGAAGAATTGCGGAAAGCATGATACAGGAAGAAACGTTCACATGAGAAGTAGGTACGAGGAGTATAAGTAGAGAAGTAGAGAGAACAAGCCTGCGGTTTGCAAAAATTACCGCATCCGTAAAGTGCGCAAATGCATAAAAAATAGAGTCTCGATGTTATGGATCAAAAATATAGTCTCGAATGTTGAAATGACGGGTTCGAGCTCAAGCCAAGGATGGTTTCTCGCGGTAGCAGTTCAAGAAATTGCTTCGTTCGTCATAATTTTTCGGAAACGACATATCTTTGCGCATTGCCTTCGACTCCGACCTTGATATATGGCTGGACGTCGAAAAAATGACAGTTAGTTTAAGAAGCGTACGAGTCCAATTCGCCTCTTTTCAACGTGTACCGAGAGGGAATTCCTATCGATATGAGTTTTTATTTTTCTTCTTTGGTGCAGCTTTAGCAATGACAAGACTTTTATCATTGTAAAGAGCAATTGGCATTGGGACCGCGAAAAGCATAAATCTCAACATCCGCCGTGATCAACACACCCCCCGATCGCAACCTTGTACCGGTATGTTGGGTCTGCTTCAAGCGGATATAAAAACAAATAGCTGGGAAAGGGTAATGTATACAACGAGCGAAAAAATGTGTGCAGCTGACGCGCGGAAAGACGCGATTACTTCTTTTTTATCAACCTGGAAAGTTTTGTCTTTCGCAGAAAATCCGAACCTGGCAGCTCTCCACAGCTCGTCTGTAAGAGTCTAAAAACAAGTCGAGGAGCTAGGAATGACGTGAAGAACCGGAGGCTGCGTCACCGCGAACAAATCGATGCGCTTTCTTTAAGCACTTTTCTCTTGGCGAATGACTTCGCACGGTGAGTGATTTGCATCGTGACAAGCGCGGAATAAGAGTTTTTTCTTCTTGTTCGGCGTGCCAACGTACCAAGGATGTGGCGAGTGGGGGGTCGCGAGCAAACAAAACTAAGCTAACTGCACCCCGGCGCAGGAAAGCATTTCCACGTAAGCACCTTAAGCGAGTCCGAGGAAGCGCTCGCTCTGGCGGGTATTGGGAGATGCGCGAGCCGCTCTGAATGCATTCCGAGTCGAAAAGGCGCCTGGCGGCAGCTCTCGAGCGGCAGCTCCCTACACTTGTTGAGAGGCCGCCTTTCGGGCCAGCGTGGCAGTGTTCGGCACTATGCGGCGCGTCGTTTGCCTTTCTCTCTTATTTTCTCCCGGCCCCGCTCGAATGCGAGGTACACAGAGTCCACCTGAAGGCTGCACGGACCAGGGGAGCTGAATGAACAACGTCGCCATTGCTTTCTCGACAGACTCGGTCGGAAAGGCGCGACCGCTCCCCTTGATCGGCCGGAAATCGGGGATATGTGCAGTTTTTGTTTTCCGCCGAAAAGGGCGAACCTTTGCTCTCTCTCGTATATATACAGTGTGCGCAAGAAACAGAGCAGGTATTAGATGAGACGGAAACACCGGCACGTAAGCCGAGCATGTTCTTGCTGCTGCCGTGATTCCTATGCAGACCGTCTGGAAAAAACGGCAAAATGGAAAGCATGAAAGAAGGGAACGCGTTTGAATGGAGGGGTTTTCCCGCACCTAAAGCGACATAATGGCGTTATGCTTGTTTAGTTAGAAGTTGGTGGTTGTTTGACCTACGTTTATTACTCATCTTCAAAAGTAGCGCAAAACAACACGACAGAGGAGAGAGATGACAAAGACGAGCGCTTATTGCTCTCTTCTGTCGTGTTGTTTTGCGCTATACTCGAGGATGAACTATGTTCAATTTCCCCAACTGTAAACTCTACTGCAGCGTTTATTACTGCCACAGAATGGATATACGTTGATATATGCAAATCATTTCCATTATATCGCATTCGAGGCGCGTACATCCACAACATTTGTTTAGCAATGCTCCCGGCTGCATTAACTCTGTTCGCGTTTTTTGTCACGATAATATCACGGAGTGCGCAATAGAAGTCGGAGGAAAGATTGCTAGGCAGGATACTGGTAAAGTTTGCCAGGAGACGAAAGATTTAATTAGAAAACGGCAACGCATGACAGTCTGCACCCCAGCTGACAAAATAGAACTAGCGGAGCTTTTGAAGTTAATAAGCGTAAGACAGCTGACATACGGAAGTATAATATGCAGAGGATTGAGCATGCTTTAAAGAACGGAGGCAGCCTGAAAGCAGTGAAGAGGCGTCTAGGCATGGGGAAAAATCAGATGTATGCACTTAAAGACAAGCAAGGCAACGCCATCACAAATAGGGATAAAATAGTTATAACAGCCGAGGAGTTCTATGGAGATATGTACAGTAGCCGCGACATCCAGGACAATACCGAACGAGGAAGTAGTCCAGAGGAGGTCAACAACCCACCAGTAACTCTAGAAGAAGTAAAGAAGGCTTTGAAAGAAATGCAACGCGGTAAAGCACCTGGTGAGGATCAGGTAACAGCAGACCTCTTGAAGTATGGCGGGCAAATTGTAGTAGAAAAACTGGCAAACCTGTATACGTAATGTCTAATTACCGCGAGTGTACCGGAATCTTGGAAGAACGCGAACATCAGCCTAATCCATAAGAAAGGTGACATGAAGGGCTTGAAAAATTACAGGCCAATCGGCTGTCAGTCGTCTACAAGGTACTTACCGAGGTAATCGCTAACAGGATTTCTGCCACCTTAGATTTCAGTCAACCACGCAGGGTTTCGTAAAGGCAATTCAATGATAGACCATATTCACACGATAAATCAGGTGATAGAGAAATGCGCGGAGTATACTCAACCCTATATATATAGCCCTCATAGGTTATGAAGAAGCACTGGACTCGGTCGAAACCTCAGCAGTCATGCAGGCATTGTGGAATCAGGGTGTAGACGAGCATTACGTAAGAATACTAGAGGATATCTACAATGGGTCTACAGCTACCATCATCCTCCATAGGGAGAGCAGTAAAATACCTATAAGGAAGGGTGTCAGACAAGGAGACGCAATCTCTCCAATGTTATTCACAGCATGCTTACAAGAAGTATTCAGAACGCTAGATTGGGAACATGTGGGAGTAAGGGTTAATGGAGAATACCTCAGTAACCTCAGATTTGCTGATGACGTGGCGTTGCTAAGTAACTCGGGGGACGAATTGCAAAGCATGCTTTCTGCACTGCGCGAACAGAGTAGAACCGTGGGCCTGAAAATTAATATGCAGAAAACTAAAGTAATGATCAATAACCTCGGGACAGCACAGCAGTTTGAGATAGGTGGCGAGGCAGTGGAAGTGGTAAGCGAATATATCTACTTAGGCCAAGTTGTGACCCCAGATCCCAACCATGAGGCAGAGATAATTAGAAGAATCAGAATGGGGTGGGGTGCATATGGCAGACATTCCCAGATAATGAACAGCAGCCTACCATTGTCGCTGAAGAAGAAAGTGTATGACAGCTGCATATTACCGGTACTCACCTACGGGGCAGAAACTTGGAGGCTCACTAAGAGGGTTCAACTTAAATTGAGAACGACTCAGCGGGCAATGGAGCGGAAAATGCTAGGTGTAACATTAAGGGACAAGAAGAGAGCGTAGTGGGTCAGGGAGCAAACTGGCGTTAAAGACATATTAATAGAAATTAAGAAGAAGAAATGGACGTGGGCAGGGCATGTAATGCGAAGGCAAGATAACCGCTGGTCATTAAGGGTAACAGAGTGGATCCCTAGAGAAGGCAAGCGCTGCAGGGGGCGGCAGAAAGTTAGATGGGCAGATGAGATCAAGAAGTTTGCGGGGATAAATTGGTCACGGTTGGCACAGGACCGAGGTAATTGGAGAAGACTGGGAGAGGCCTTTGCCCTGCAGTGGGCGTAGATAGGCTGATGATGATGATGATGATGATGATTCAGAACTTTGGATTGTGAACAGGTGGGCGTCTCTCTCTTATTGTATGTCACTTTCTTTCTCTCTACCCTCTTGAAAACCTTTCGTTTTGTTCTTGTTACCCTTTTCCGAGAATACCTCAGTAACCTCAGATTTTCCGACAACGTTGCCTCGCTAAATAACTCGAGGGACATGATTGCAAAGCATGATTACAGCACTGAACAAGCACAGTAGAATCGTGGCCTGAAAATTAATATGCAGAGAACTAAAAAAATGATCAATAACGTCGGGACAGCACAGCGGTTTGAGATAGGTGGCGAGGCAGTGGAAGTGGTAAGCGAATATATCTACTTCTGCCAAGTTGTGCCCCGGATCCCAACCATGAGGCAGAGATAATTAGAAGGATAAGAATGGGGTGGAGTGAATTTGGCCGGCATTCTTAGATAATGAATGATAGCCTAGCATTGTCCCTGAAAAAAAAAAGTGTATAACACCTGCATCTTACCGTTACTCACATACGGGGCAGAAACATGAAGGCTCACAAAAAGGGTTCAACTTAACTTTAGGATGACTCAGCGAGCAATGGAACGGGAGATGATAGGTGTAACGTTAAGGGACAAGAAGCGAGCGGAGTGGGTCAGGGAACAAACGCGTGTTGAGGACATATTAGGAAAATTAAGACGAAGAAATGGGTGTGGGCAGGGCATGTAATGTGGAGGCAAGATAACCGTTGGTCATTAAGGGTAACAGAGTGGATCCCTAGAGAAGGCAAGCGTGGCAGGGGGCGGCAAAAAGTTAGATGGGCAGATGAGATCAATAAGTTTGCGGTGATAAATCGGTCGCAGTTACCACAGGACCGGGATAATTGGAGATGTATGGGAGAGGCCTTTGCCCTGAAGTGGGCGTAGACAGGCTGACGATGATGATGAATATCAGCAAAGTGTCTCCTAAGCAAGCGAAGGAATTCAGTTTTTGTATTACTTCGAATTGAACTCGGCGGCTTAGCGTACATTAAGGTGACAAATGCGCATTCCTAACCGGAGAAAATGGCGAGCAAAATCGCTCTTTTCACCCTCTTCGTGCCTCTTTCACCTTTCATCACGCTGTCAGCTCATCCGTTTGTTTTGGACAGGGCCGTCGTGTCAGGTGATTAAGGTAATTGCAAACTTTCGTCCCCACGCCATTAAAAATTCATTTCTGGGGAGTCGTGAGTCAATTATGGTTGGCCTTTTCATCCCTCATATTAGTGCTCAGATTGTGATAATACTCGCTGTGATAAATCATTCTCAAGCGTAAAAAACAAAAAAATGTTTAGTTCAATGCTACCACGAAGACACAATACAAGTTTGGTGCATGCAAAAGAGTGTTTTGTCCTAATAAAATACCCCAATTTTAACGTAACCTTACACAATTAGGCTTGACACAAGGAAAACAGATGAAGTAATGATTCACCATCCGTTTTCTGACCCAGTCGTCATAACTTTGCAAGGACTAGTTAATACGACTAACAGCTGCCGACGAAAGCTATGGCCAAGGAACATGACTGTGTAATTTAGTTGTGCCTCTAGTTCCGCTTAATCGTACCAGCTGAAGCTAACAAGGACTTAGTCACCACACGGATGAGTCAGTTTTATTATTTCCTATATAACGTAACTGCTGACAATGTGTTACGTAAAATTTGACAGCTTTTAGATGCTGATTTGTGCCTGGTAAAAACAACATCCATGTCTAGTTTAACTTCAAGCGCAAGCTTAATGTGGACCCCGTTGCTTCTCGGGAAACAGCCTGCTTTTTTGCACGAAAAATTATCTAGTTCACGGTGTATTATCGAGTTTTCCGTTTTTGTTCGACAGCGCGCACTAAGCATGCCAAATAGTGTGTCAACTTCTAGAGCTCAGGAAGCTCTCCTAATTGTTTATGCTTGGCGTCTCGGAATTTATCTCGAAGAAATCGTCCTATAGTACCCTATTGCTTCGAACGCCATTAGAAGCAATAGGTTACTAGTCACGCAAACTACACCTCAAGTAGGGCCAGTTATCTATCGCGGTACATTTTTTTCTTCTGTTGTATTTTTTTGTTGAATTCACAATACTCTCTGTAAAATCGCCAATCACCCCGGATATCAAATCTCTAGACGTGTACCGGCTTGCATACCGGCGCGTCCCATCTGTATATCAGTAGTGGTCACGTCTTAATACGGGCGGTACGTTTTTGCGTCAGTTGCAGCACAATCATCATTTTTATAGCAGCCGTTTAATGCTACTATGAATTCGGTTCGGAATCCTCTGCTGCACTGTGCCAAAAAACGTTATGTAAAAAGTAAAGTTTGCTTAACTCTCAGTCATGGCGTTAATGCTCTGATGGCCGGACGAAATTTCAAGATAGCTATCGTAGATGTGCGCGTCACTGTGAATACGTCTCTGTTTTACCTGACACTTTCAACTATTTTATCTGTTATAATGCGGAATCTCACTACAGATTAAGTAATTACCAATTAAAAAGGTGATTTGATGCGTGCAGCAGGTGATGAAACTTTTTTAGGGAGAGGCTCCATAATTTATCAAGAGCAGTTCACTCACTCCAAAACGAACAGAAATAGCAGCTGAATTGCTAAGTTGGGCTACTCACTAAAAGCGCACCGCCGAAAACAAGGCAGCGCCGCTGAAATATACAATACAGTAGAGAAGGCTAAAAACATGAGCACTGGACAAACGGAACATAGCCGGACCGGTTGCTTTTCTGCGCGTGTCATCTGCCTTAACGCTGTTTTTTTTCTTCATATACCAAATCCGCATTGTCTGCAAGGATGGAGGATATAGTTTTTGGCAAAAGAAGAAAGTGAGTACCATGCGCTAGTAGCTTTCTGTGCTACCAAAATTTGGCTTCGTTAACCCCGAACTCGCTGCTTTCGCAGTGTTGACACGGATGGTTATGTGCAAGGTGAGACAACGGAAGAGATTTCTAGAGCGTAAAGGCACCTCACGCGACTCGCGCACGTCGCGCGACGGTCGGTGACTCGAACCACGCAATGAGACGGTGTTCACAATTGCGACCAGCGCTGGTTGCACTGGTTGCCAGCGCGGGTTTCTTCCCGTTCTGTACAACTTTATTCGCGGTACTAACAGACAGTAGTGCCCAAAAATAAAAATATATCACACTGGTGGGAAAAGAACAGGTAGAAATCCCTGTAAGACACACGCTATTGACCTGAAACAGTGCCGTAAGCATTGCGGTTTGCGGTAGGAACCGAAAATGACGGCATCAAGCGGGCTCTTTTCAACATATCATTGGAAATAGAAACGCACACGTTTATTTTTACACCAGAGCACTCGCGTAGTGGGCCGCAAAGAATGCTTCTTATCATAAACGCAGAAGTTCTGTCGCCCTGGAACATCAGGGTGTTTACTACGAGCCTACACAGGTACGAAACGTCTGCAGGCCAGTCCAGCCATTCATCTATGTGCTAAGATTACTCGCTTTTACATTGTAACATGAAATTGACCAAAGAACCAAAGTGCACGGCAAGTCGCCATTTGCAATGCGGGAATAAACAAACGTTTCGCTTCCGGCTACATCAACGGACTCTGCGGCCATGATTGGCTAACGTGTGAGCGATGGCATTGCGCGACGACAGAAATCGGTCCAAGAGCGACCGACTGCTACGCATTTGTATTCTGTTTTTATGGAATCAATAAACACTATTATTATTATTATTATTATAAACGCGACGGCCTTATCGTCGCTTTGCGATGTCGGAAACGTTGCATGACGTCTGCGAGTCGCAGGCTGGAACGTATACCTTAATCTGCATTTTGTTTTTATGCGTACTCGAGGGCTGAAGGTGGCAAAAAGGGGCAGAGGTCATTGGTGTATAATATTAGCGCGGAATAGTTCAATTTAATCCAGAGCGCACGGTCTAGTCTTCTTTCTTTTACTGGAACAAACTTGCTAAAAAATATCGGCCAGGTAAGTGATGGCCCGACGCTAATCGTGTGCTTAGGCACACCGCAACGCATAGTTTTGTTTTTCGCCTTCATAAGAAGAATGGAAGCCGAGGGCAGCGATCGAACCAACATACTTGTGGTCAGCTGCCAACGTCTTAGCCACTGAGCCATCCGGGCGAAGTTACTCTTGTCAACATGAAATATTTGGCATCTGGCGACCTGTGGTTTGTGAGCTTTTTAGAAAAGGTCAAAGTCGATGTTCATGCCGCGTGCAGGATGTCAAGTTTGGGACATTATTTTTCATGTTCGTACCTATTGCTCATATGTAGGTTGGGGATTAGGATTAAGGGGTGGGGTTTGTTGACACCCCCATTCGGTAGCCTCGGTTTTGGATAGGTGTGGACGAGGTGCTCGATATACTGTTGGCGCCGAAGGTTGGGATGATTTATCTGAAGAATGAAAAAGGCTCGAGAGATTACGAAGTTGTTGGCACGTGAAGTAGAAGAGCGCCGAATGACATTGACCGGGAATTATTAATTCTTGTTCTGGTTCAGTTCCGGTTCGGGTTGAGCGCGGTCAGAACATCGGGTTCGGCTTTATGTATACAAGGTGGTACATCAGTAAATGAGCGTCTTTAAAAAAATTTCCTGCGTGAACCGCTGCTCTGTTCGCACTCGAACTTTATACATGACGGTCGCATTTTGGTGTCTATTTTGTTTAACAGCAAGAACAAAAGGGCTCTTACCTGCTTATTTAGAAAGCAAAAAAAAAAAAAAAACATGCACCCCTCCGACTAGGGCGACGATGGTTGAACGCGAAGCTTTCTCGTGATGGATTCTTTCGTTGGCCAAACACACACTGAGAGTATGTGCTGCTCTGGAGGTACGCACCACTTTTCTAGAATACCTACAGCAACTCTCGGTTGTGCACCCCGTACGCCTAGCGTTTGGTTTTGGGGTGTACGGCGCGAATCGGTACCTGCTGCTTGACGTTCGCATCGACCGTTGTCGATTCTCGGGGGCCCAACTCAATCTTTAGAAGTCAGAGGGTGCACGGCTAGGGGAATGGCCCACCAAACCACAACAACTCTACGGAGTTCGATGGAGGGAGGCCATCACCCGCTACCTCGGGGTAAACCTAGAAAACGACACAGCCACCGCCCCCAGGTGGCAGACGAAACTGGCAGCTGCTGGAAAGAACTTGGAACCCTGGAGAGCGCGACATATTGCCCTCTTCTCTAGGGCACATGTCTGCAACGCCGTGGTATACCCGGCCATCTTGTACGCGGCCCGAGTCTCGACCATTGACGCAGGCTCAGTGGCCAAGCAACATCGGTTGTTCGCTGTTTTTGTCTGGCGATCCACGTATGAGCCCATGCGCCGCACCAATGTTTTCTGAAGCGCTGAAGCCTGGGGGCTTGGGCTCGTTAACATAGAGCTTAAACTAACTGTGCAACGATTTCTGTACTTCCGAGATCAGCGAGATGGCTTCCTCCAGGCGGCAGTGCAAAATGTAGGCGCGTTGCACCTCGCCCCTTCGCTCGTAACAACAGAGGAGCTCCGAAATGGTGCCCGTGCAACAGGTTTTTACAGAGAATTGGCGGGGGCGGTGGCCCTCTTACAGGAACGCTTCTCGTGGGAATACCTCTGCTCAGTGAAACCAAGGAAGCTGTATTGGGACCTCGTTGAGCAGACCCTCCCACCGCCTATGTACCGCCTACCACCCCTTGGTCGGCCGAAAAGTGACGTCCTGCGGCGAGTACGGAAGCTCCCTATCCCGACCGGCTCGAATGACTTTTTCTTCCGCTTTCACACGTGTATACCGCCTACAAAGGCAAGACAGGAGGAACGCGGTTTTTTTCTGCCGGGAGGGGCCAACTGTTTACTGTGCGGAGGGAGGGAAACGGCCAAACACGTATTCATGGACTGTATCACGGCATTCTACTTCTGGGATGAGCTGCAGTGCTCCTTCAACACGCGGTGGAAAATCACTTGGACAAGCTTGAAGTTCCTACATGCGGACTCGGAACGCCAGCTCCTCCGCGACTGTGTCCATGTAATAGGGCTCCAGTCGCTATGGAGGGCGAGAGTCGACGCCGTCGAATGTACCGAACGCCCCCGACCGGCGTGGCGACACTTTGTCCAAAAGGCACAATGGGCAATCGTCGCCCTCGACGGGGCTGAGGCAGACGCCGAGGTATACGCGACGCACTGGATCGGGGGCTCTCATGGATTTCAAGTCACAACAGCAGAGGAGATGGGACGCAATTTGAGGGCTAGCTCCGGGTGACGCTGGAGCCCAGTTATACCAAGAAATGGCTTCACCCAAGAGCTCTATTTTCTCCCTTCCCTCTATCCCGTTCACTTCAAACTTTGTGCAATGACAAAGTAGCCCTGTAGGCAATCTATCTTGCTTAATTAAGTTTCACAAACGCTCTGTGGCTGTGCGGGCAATACTCCTCGATTGGCTTACACTCACTTGGCAAAGCATTCTGACCCTCTACTCGCATGATAGCCGATCGCCTCCTTTTTATGTTTAAGTGAAGCCATGTTCTGAAGTGCTCGGAAACCACTGTAATCACTGCCTACGGCTCTGTATATATTTGTAAATAAAGTTATTGTTACAAAAACAAAATGCCGAAATTGAGCAGTCGGACAGACACCGGCTTCAAAACGCGAGGTACCCGGGTTCGATTCCCGCTACAGGAAGCATCTTTTTTTTTTTTTTTCACTTCACCCACGATCATTTATTATCATCGTCAGAGAAATTTGGCATTCCAGCAGGGCGTATTGGCGTACAACGGCATCAGTGGGAATACTAAGGCTTCGCTTTAATACGATTTTCGTCAATGGAAACCTGGGCGGCACCTTGGCAATTTTAACCGCACTTGTAGTGCGGCGCCACATCGCGTATTCAGTACAAAACACCCGACACTCCGAGAACCAGTCGCGAACCGGCATCGGGTGTTCGGGTATAGTTCGCAGAAAGCAAATTATGCCGTACCGGCGCAGAAAACAAATGTCGGTTTAATATAGAATTTTATAGTCCGCACTTATTATGCCAAAGAATTTCAGGTGAAAATCACATTTGTAGGTCGCCCGGCAAGCGGCACGCAGTCAGTAAACAAAATAATTATTGTCAATCTAAAACTCCCGACCTTTTACTAGACCGCATAGAGCGGAAGGTTCAAGTTCCAGATTAAAGTATCGCTACGTTCACGGCCGGGTGATCATTACGGGCCTGATTTCGCTAGGCGATTTAGCACGGCAAAATGTCACAGGCGCATAATGGACATGTTTGTGGTCACTTTGAACGAAAAGATTCGCTTCTTCGTCCTTGACAAACAATTCTCAAATAACTAAGCCCTTTATCGTTTGCACCGATAGATAGTCCGCGCCACGCAAAATTGCAGCCTCTAAACATGCCTGGTCCGCGGACTACAGTTGAGAAAATACGCTAGTTCTATCGCAGCGTCTTATCTTAAAGATAGCACATACTTGTAATTGAGCCAAGGGCAAAAAAAGGCTGCGGACTCGGCACGCTCTGTTCCGTTCACAGCTTGCAGTCGGGGGGCGGGGGCAATGTGAGAGAGGGGCTATATCTAACAGAGGCGAAAAGGGAGTGAGGATTGGAAAGGTATTCATTGATGCATTCTCTGTATTACTTCTCCTCACGCCCTATTCAAAGCATGGTAAAAGAAAGACTGACTACCCGACGACACTACAAAGCCATGCCACATTAAGGTCATTTGACATTTCAGTAATGAAACACTTCGCTGATCCAAACTGCTATGAACTCTAATCATATGACGGCCCACTGCATGACAGATAAAATACATCTAAGACATGGCGCATCTCGCGTTACTGTCATCAATTCTGTAGAAAACTTTGCTAGTCATTGCTTTCACCAAGAACTGGTGGTGGCATTGAGCAGCATTTTAAAGCGAAGCTATATGTGGCTAGGTGAAAGAAAAAATCCGGTGGTCCGGTGTACTCAGAAAACTCCATCGGAGGGAGCAAAAAATTGGCCGCGTATCTGCTCCTTTCGTTGCAAATGCCGTCAAAAGACGATAGTCTTTATCCGCTTTTGCGAATTAAATGCCTCCCTTCGTTTTCCGGCTCACCTCTCATGTTGTTCCTCTTGCGTCGCGCTCCTCCCAATGTAAAGACGCCAAAGGTTTGCTTAAATCATTTTAAATTTCCCGCGTTCCACTGCTCCAAACCGGGTGTCTCGATGCGAACACTGCCGTACGGCGAAGACGCGCGTTAATCGAGGCGCCCTACTTCAACGTTTATAGAACCGCGTTTCCCTACTCTACGTGCGTTGCAAGCAGAACGTGGAACCTATCTAGTGGAACCTTGCGTAACTGTTGCCGGTTGATTTCTTAAAATGGCGCCAGAAGATATAGTGGCGCGGGCGACAGCAGGCGACGGCGGAGTGAATTATGTTTCTGCAGTTCATGAAGTATTTAATTAAACAAAAGTCACGTATGTTTGATTTTTTTTATAAAGGAACACTGCAAATATAACTTCTGTATTGATTTGTTGTCTCATATTTGCGTGATGTCTTGTTCTTCTTCAACAATGTTGACAAGTATGAACATTACACCGGACATAGACGGGTAGATTTAGCTGTGACTATATAAGACTATTGCGCAGGCATTGTTTTGCTTTGGCCGGGTGGCTGAATCGAGTCACAGACACAGACGGACAGACAGACAGACATGCAGACATACAGACAGACCAAAATTTCTGGGTTTAAGTAGCCCAAGAAATACTATCGTCTTTAAAAAGAGTCGGTCTAGCAGCAGACCGCGCGCACACCTCAGGCGACAACGGGGGCAGCAGGCGCGGCGTTGGTGCGGGTGGAGCAGCGTCAACGTGGTAACGGCAAACACACCGATAGCCCGTCACTTCGAAATGTCCACGGGTAAACATCGGCCACAAGTTACAGCTTCCCCGGTTGGCCATACATACGGAATGCATGGGCGCATTTTTGTTGGAGCAATATGTTGCCAATGAGGCTTGCAGTGTAATCGACACTTAACGTTTGGAAATGTGGACGTCAGAAAAACAGCCGCTAGCTGCGAATTAGCCTGTAGGTTAGCTATTCGCTGCAGTAGGTTTGAAAACGATTTTTTTTTGCACCACTGATTTGTGTCTACGCGTCATGCGCACGTACCTCTATCTCCATAGATCGTAATATTTTACTTGAATAAAACCTCATAAAAGATTAGTTTTTACCTTTCTTCAGTTGAGCAGTATTTCAGGGGGAATTGAAATATCCGAAGCTACTCAGCGGATTGACTATGCTTCTGGACATTTGGAAATCGCAAGGAGAGAACTAAGTCGGAGAGCGCCGAAATATCTTGACAACAACCAAGAGATTCAGAAAGGCGTACTGATGTCACTATTTACTACGAAGCAATCCTTTAAACATGAAGTCAAGCCTTCAGCGAAATTCACTCTTACCTTTTATCTATACGTCCGTGTGCGGATATTTGAATAAGACATGTTATATGTCAAATCCCCGTGATGTTTCCGCTTTGAGGTTGCACAGCGGGAAAGATACTATGAAGCCACAACAAAATTTTCTGCGTCAAAACAAAGATTTATTGAACAAAATTTCGTCAACTATCCACCAAAAAATGCCTGAAAGGCGACATATTCCCTCTGCTTTAAGATTTCCGTAGGCTAAGAGATGCTGCTTCACCGTTTATCAGAACGAAAAATAATGAAGTATGCGTTAGCAGTCCCTCTCTTTCTTAAGCAGCTAAGGGGTCAACCGGCAATGAGAAAATGGAGCTGCTCGAGCCGATTTCTTTGCCATAACAAAGGAAAATTCTGTGGGCTCTGTGTTGTATTCTTGACTTTAATTAGGCACCACGAAGTAGTAGACGTCCACTTGAGGGTTTTAGTATCGAGCTAGAGCAGATAAAGTAAGGTCAGCCCGTACTCCTTCCGGGTCATGAGCCCCGCGTAAGGGTAGTCGTACCGTTGCTCACTGCCACCACATTGCCAATCTGGTGGCACGAACAGCTGGTGCCGCTAGAAACCGGGTCGTCAAGTACGGGTGCCAATCTGCTGCTGCATTTCGACGCCAGCCTAGTGTGGCTTCCCGAATGTTGCTCCACCATAGTTCCCAAACACCGTGTGGTAAGCCTGCTGCTGGTAGGGTCCACGGCCGGCGCTGTTCTACAGCTTAAAGCGAATCGGGTTGATTCCCAGCTGGAAGCCCGGCAGGCTGCTCGGCAGCGGCATCCGTCTCATCATCGCGGGATGGGCAAGGTACGTGGGCGCGTTGGCGGGGCATGGTAACCCAGCCAGGACCCGGCATTGGAAGAGGCATGGGAGGCAATGGCATCCCGTTCCCGAAGCTGGTAGGTGGGTTGCCGAAAATTGTCGCCTAGCACGCGTGTTGCAAGTAATATGGGCTACTACTGTTCTCTGGTTCGAAGTGAACCAGGTTCATCCCAGGCTGGAAGCCCGGCAGGTTGCTTGGCAGTGGCATCTGGCCGTGCATCACTCGGTTGTTGACCAACATAAGTGAAGGACGGGCCATCATGACCCCACTAGGATCCAGCATGGGATCGGATAGAGGAAGCAGCAGCATCCCATTTCCGAATACAGGGGGTGGCATGCCAAATGTTGCTGGGTTGCCAAACACCATCTGGTACGCGGGTTGCTGGTCGTGGGAGCTGCTGCCGGTGTTCTGGGGTTCGAAGCTAGTCTGGGGCATTCCTGGATGGAGGCCCGGCAGGTTGCTTGGCAGTGGCACGTGTACGCTCACGGTATGACGGACCATCAGATGGGGCACAGGGGGCAGTGGAATTATGTTGCCAAGGCCATCAGGGTGAATGCCTGTAGACAAGCCTTCAGGGCCGAATCCAGTCATTCGGCCATTTGGCGGTGGCATGCCCATCGGTGCAGGTAGGGCGCGCCCAGTGTGCATGCCAGGAGGGTAGGCCTACCAACCCAGATTGAAACGGATCTGCGGGGTCATTGCCTGGTCACTGAAAGGAGGGTCTAACCGGGCATCGGGTTTATGTTCAACCGATCCCGACCTCGCGGGCGTAGAGGCCCCCTGGTTCGTGGTGGCCCCGCTCAGGCACGAAGATGGTGACGAGGGCACCACAATATCGACGTCCTCCACACGTTCAACGTGACTTCCCCCGAATCTAAATGCGATTCGTGCCGGGGACTTCCAACCGGCGCAGGATGGTTGCTGGCAGAGTAGAGCATCTCCCGTTCCAGGGCCTCCATGGGGCGCCCGTCAGGGGGCAACGAGTAGCTCCCGGGAGGCGCGTGCGCGGGCAAGCCGGGCTCCTGTGATCGTTGATGCTGCTGTTGGTGTCGCAACTTATACATGGGAGAGTTTAGTAGATCATTGTGGTGAGATGAGAGCAGCGGTTTTGGCTTCCAGATCGTCTCCATAATCGGGGAGCCATCAGAGAACTGCTGCAGAATCACCGGTGGAGGGGGGGGGGGGGGGAACATAGGCTCCCCCAGTTAAGGGGTCATGGAGATGCCTTGGCCTTGGAGTAGGTCACGATGGCCGGGTCCTCATCCTGGCCGTCATCAAGTCCCAAGAGGGAAATAGTCTGCTGGACTACGCCCTCAAATTTGAGAGAATCCTCATCGTCCAGGGTATCCACCTGGGAAGAGGAGTCCAGAGGCTCTATGGCACGGTCTTCGAGTTCCCCAACTTTGTCGTGACATTCAACCCAGTCCATATTCAGACCCCCCTCGAGGGTCTTGTCTTTGAGAGCGCAGTAGTCATCCTCGACCTCCGCTGTAAGAAGATTGTTGACGTGATGGTCGTCTTCATTCATAAGTTTAAGCCTCTGGTTCTGTTTGAGAAAGTTTGCGTGCGGGGGAAATAGACGATATTTCAAGTTATTGTCTAGACGGGGCATCACATCAGGGCGCTCATTATGCATATATGCACTGATACATCGGGGAACACCGTCGCGCTACGTTCAATCACGGTGAATAGGAACACATACAAGCACTTTAATAGACGCTGCTCTGTATGAGGCACCTGTCACACAAGGCAAGTAAAAATGCTTTTAGTTGAAATAGGGAACGTGGCACCACCACGGATTTACATTACTTAAATTGCAAAACAGTGCTAGGGTACGAGTTACTCTTACCCTCGTCGCTCTCGCCTCCTATTTTTTGCCATTGCTTGGCTGACACTGTAGACATGGTCCGCGATTCCTTGGTAATACACGCCATAACTGTGTTTTTTTTTTTTGCTAAGTGTATGCCATTTGGTTACAGCATGGTTCCGCGGAGTTGAAACTTGTCATATGTCTGAGAACGGCTCCCCATGAGCACCTCGACCGACAGACTTCTTTAATTGGGTCCACATAACAGGGCCCTGGAGCTCATCGATGCCCCCGTCAAAAAAATTAGCAGTGGCTTAGCTGGGCTATGCCAGGATATACGTAGCGTGAACTAAGGTTCAGCTAGTTATTCTTAGTTTTTCTGTTTGTCTAGGATTAGCTTGGTTATCATATACTGCTGCTGCAATGACACACACACACACGGTATACGCATTGTGACACTTGTATATTTATTTTTGCTCAACGTCTGGTTGCTTCTCTATTGCCACAAAGACAGCTCGGTGGTTCCGTGCAGCGTCAGACTTGGCTACTGCGCAACGGAGGCGCACAGCTGGGCACGCGCCAGCGCCAGTGCGTCTTCCGCGGCTATGACGTCACTCCTCTGGAATGCGCAGACCGGCAAGGCGCGCGGCGGCGGCGGCTCCGGCGCGCCAGCTGTGCGCCGTATGATGTCACTGCTCCTCGCGCATGCGCAGCACGGCTCTCCAGGAGCCACGCGAAACTGCTCAACCTAGGCCAGTGTAACTCATGCTACAAAAGCAGCGTCTGCAACTGGGCGCCACTCCCACCGCAAGGCATCTCCTAACTGGGCATGGCGCCCTCACGAAAAAAGATTTCAGCAACTACGAGACGTACTTCCAGAAATAAAAATAAATATCACGATTTCCCCCCTCCCCCGGGATATGGACCCCTATAACCATGCAAGAACAAGAGAGGCGAGAAAGCGAGAGATCGACACCGTATGGTCTTCACTGTGGCCGCCGACTATGTCTAAGGGAGGGGGAAACCAAGACCGCCGTTGTCCCTTCAACTGCGGAGCACATTACCAGCACAACCCTTAGAGCTGCATGGGAAAAGTTGCGAGGGGGCAACAACTGTTGACACTTTTCCAACATAGCTATTTATCTGGCGTTGTTGGAAGATCACGGTGTGCCTGCTCACTCATTCGGTCGGTCTTCTTCCGCTTTATGTTCTTTTCTTCTGTTTTGCTTTAGGTTACTGGCGTTAGACTGACAATGGCTTGTCTATTGCTTTAGTAAACATTTGCACCGCGGTCAACCCGTAGCTAAACGACCCGTAGCTAAACGACTTGTAGCTCTCACACGACATACGTCGCTGTGGTTGACCATGGTTGAAATATTTTATCTGATGTATACAACATTTACGGACTGTTCTGATAATTTATTCTTTTAACGGAATAATGAAACGAATAAGGTGTGTTTTATTGGGGCATTTCTAAAGATACACTTAATTTGTAACAGCTGGCTTGGCCCGTCAGACGATCGAAGACGATCGCTAACGATAATGTTCACCCAAACCTTCAGCTACAAAAACAAAACAAAGACGGAAGAACATGCTCCTTTTTCTACCTGGACGGCGTATTTTTGTTCCCTGCCTATGTAAATAAACACTTTTTACATAATTATTTTTCTGCACTTGCGGGTTTTTGCCTTTGCTAAAACGTTACAAGCCAGGGCAATTACTAAGCAAAGCGGAAAACTATACTATCCCCATAATTCCTGCGGAAGCATGCAGTTGCAGTATGGTCCCTAGAAGTTTGGCTAGTCTGCCGTCCGGGCCAGTTTTGAATTTTAACGGTGTGTCGTCGCAGTAATGAAAACTGGCGAAACAGCACACCGGTCGACCGAAGCGCCCTCTCATCGCACTCAAAGCGTTTCCCATTGAGAAATTTTTACTAATTACATTGCTCATCAGAGAAATTTTATTGTAAGTTGTATTGATTTCGCTTACTTTTTGTTGGCTGAATAATTTTTTTTCTCGGAATTTAAAGTGAAAAAATAGCACCGTCTGCTCGCCCACCCCTTGTATGGTTGTAGTCGTCTGCACTCTGCGGTGAGCAGCCGATCAGATGAGTGTATAGTATTATTTTTAGTTGTAAAAATTTCTAAATAAACCTATTCAGACATGACAAAAGATGCAAAGAAATAACAATGTCAGGAAAAGACACTTTAAAACTACAATTTAGTTTTTAGAAAAATGTCACAGTAGCAAGAAAGTGCTGCAACAATGTCAGGAAAAGACATTTTAAAACCACAATTTTGTTTTTAGAAAAATGTCACAGTAGCAAGAAAGTGCTGCAGCAGATGGGTGTGCTGTCTGCCCGAGGCTTTCATCACAAAAAAGACCCTGTTGAACAGAGTTACTTAATATATACCGGTTGCGAAACTCCTTAGAGGACTCATGTATCAAAAGCTGGTCTTTGGCAACGTAGAGGCAATGTACTGACTGTTCGGAAGAGCTCTTCGATGTAGGCAGTTCGCCCGCATCGAACGGGCCCGCACCTGGAACCCCCTTCCCAAACTTCGGATTGTGCGATTGTGCGTACGGTGGCGCCACCGTGGCCAGCGCACGCAGTATAAAAAAAACGCACTAATTATTCAATCTGGCAATTTGAAGTTAAACTTTATTTTAAAGGTGCATAATTTTATTTTTGTACTTTCGTAAGTTATTCATTCTCTTTTTTTAACTCTTGTTTTTATGTTGCGATTGTTTCTGCTTCTGCGCAACTGCCTCGACTGATCGGCGCTTGTGCGGGCTCAACATAGGTCCTACCTGAAGTACTAAATTTCCAGTTGTCGCTCGGCCTACTGTAGGCCGAAACTAATCCAGTAGCTAATTAAGTGGCTCAATCTTTCAAGGTTGCCTAGAGCCGCCGAAGTGAATTTTTAACTGTTGTTTTTGCAGCCGGAAGACCGAAGAACCCCTTTTTCTAGAAGAGCTAAAAGTGGATGGAGAATGGAAAAGAATGGAGAAATAATACTTGGCAAAATTGAACTCCCTAGCTTGCCGAGATGAAGGAGATCCAGGGCCCGAGAGTTTGGCAATTTTTGGAAAGGTGTCAAGTTTATAATTGTTTATTAAAAGGAATTTCACTTGAAAATATAAAACAAGTATGCGAACTCATTTGACAGTATGCAAAGTCTCTGAAAAAACCCTGCGGCAATAGCTGAAATAGTGTGTGTTTTACAGCCGTAAAAGGTTCGTATTTTGCGTGACTTGCGAGCGCACCTGCCACCTGAGCCGGCTTTGAGAATGTTTTTTTAGGTAGGCAAAATGTTTTCGCAAAACTACCTTCAGATGTGTTAATGATCAACACATTCTTCTATAGTAATCTGTAATACACGTCTAGACAGCAGCTCGGCATTCTTCGGAAATATGTCATGGGCATAAACCGGCACTTTTTATTCCCCTGCAGGTAACGCTACAATAGGGTGGAAGTCAGCGCCAATCTTGGAAAGAATTGAATTAACGAACCGAAGATGAGATGCGAAACCGAAGCCATAGAGGCATCAATAACGCAAGGGGTTGTTAGAATATGGCTTGCGCTGTGGGGACTATATCATCGTGAGGTATAATTTTACTTACAGCTATTGAAATATCTGCGATAAGAGTTGACTGAACGCGCAACACCTCCATCGCTGTCTTCATTTTCATCGACGCATGCAAGCGTTTGCCAAAGAGCTAACTTTTAACCGTCGCCATCGTCTACTGAGGGGCAATAGGCAGCAGTAAGAGTGTTTTATTTTGTGTGGTTTACTGCAGAGTAAGCAGAGAAATAATCATTGCCATTGTCGTTGTAGCCTTCGCTGACGTAGAAAATAGGCCAACAAGCTAAATATCAACCATCATATACGTCGATGCGGCGGCCTTCGGCAGCCGAAACAAGCATCGTCCTTTACGTTGTCGTCTTCGTGGACCGACGAAGATTGGATAAGAGTCTAAACTTAATTGATAATAGCTGCCGTCGTCGCATTCATTCCAGGCATTTGGCTAGGCGCCACAACACAGGCGATGGGAAAACTAGCCACACTTTGCTGAATGACCCATAGCACGGGGTCATTTTACTACTTGAAGTGATTTTATTTCCTGGTTTAAATGACGTAACACTACTTTTAATCACACTGCAAGAACTTTGTGTGTTTTAGCCATGCTGCTGCTCGTGTCAGGTCGTCTAGCGATGCTATAGTTCAATGAAGACCACCCTTCTGGGAGCGGTAGCGGGCACAGAGCACATGTTGAGCTAACGAACGCAAATCAAGGCTCGCAGGAGCTAAAGGCTCGTCCTCTCCCTATGTGTTCAATGTGCAGGTGCGAAGTGCGGTCGGGGCCCGAGTTCATCCTGCGCAAGTACCACTTCTTCGACGACTCGAAGTTCCACATGGTGCAGTTCGTCTACCTGGACAGCTCGTGCACGGTGCCGGCGTACGCGCTAGATGCCTGGGGACGGCTGGAGCCGTCCAGTCTGTCGTGGGTGGTGCCCGGAGCGACGGAGGCCGAGGCATCGCTTTCGCACCTCAACGTGGTAGCCTACACGGCCGAAGTGGCCGACCGTATCAGCAGGGCTGTCAACAGGTGGGCTGTCCACTCAGGGCCCTTCGGGTCTCGCGACCGCTGCCTAAAGGAAACTTTAATGCCGGGACGCTTTCACTCTGGCCGGCCTCAACTGACGAGATTATGCGAGCGCCAATAATTGTTTTCCACTGAGCAGGCACGCAATGAGAAGCCACACAAACGATGCATTATTTGTGCCGCGCATAGAACTCCCGGAATTGAACGTGATCAGAGCCTGGGGAATTCCGTACTACCTACACCCCTGTGCTCCGCGTGACGAAGGGAGAAGCCACAAAAATAGTTTGCTGCCTTATACCTGAAACATGCTTTGTATGTGTGAGCAATTTCTCGCTTCTCAGTTGGTTACCTGGTCGAAAAAATAAAATGTTTGCCCACCAGGCGCAGCAAAAATTGTTTTGGGGACTACCTCCCCCATCGCGCAAACATTTGTCGCCGATAATAAATTGTCAGGCAAAGATAAGTAGCACGAAGAAGTGTCATGACCACTATGTCAAGTTTCATTTTACTGCAGTCAAAGGCTCAATCGTTTGTCTGGCCGGGTAATCACTTTAGCCCTTGCGTTCCAACTTTTCGTGTCGAGGCACACTTGCTTACGAAAACATACTCGCCAGGATTTACTGTTTTGGCTGCAGTGGCCGTTGAACGCAGTGTAGGGTTATTTTGAACGAAGATATTTGTATTTGCCTCATTTAAATCATTCTAAGTTAAATATATATTTGCTGTTTCGCGTCCATTCAACATCGATGCCTTTCGTGGCCAGCACTACCGCTCCTTTGAATGCCGTTTGAATAGCTAATATTCATTCGTGAAACCAAATACATGAATGGCTCTGTCCATGATTCAACAAAAACAATGACGGACAGAAAGACACAAACATGCAAATGTATTTAGTCATCCGTCATGTTTGGCACTGCTGGGTGCGATGTAAGAACACCACTTAGACCAGCCTTCGCCGAAATCAACTACACTGTTGGAGCAGGTTACAACGTAACAAAAAGTCTGATAACCATCTGATCGGAAACAACTTGGCCCCAACAAGCAAATAGCTAAACGCAACACAATGCTGTTATTATAATCATCCCTTCAAAGTGGCCGCAGGTATATATCTCTTCGCAAACAACTTCTTCGACGTTGTTTGAACGGGGTCGCGTCACTATTGGCAAATTCTCACAGTGCGTGCGAACGTGGTGGAATTATCTTTATCAGCTGGAAAATCATACCTGACTTGCTCTGACCCTACTTATGCAAGCGACTGTCATGTATTCTAGTTTTTGCTCATATTTTTAGTTGTTCTTAAGCGATATTGTTTACAATTAGAGCTTTTCTGCCACCCAGGAGTTCTGAGGTTCGATTTTCGGTAGCAGGGGTTGTATTTCTGATGACAACGAGATGATTTTGGCACTAAAACCTGTTCGCAACCAGGGCCAGGCAGGATAAAAACAAACAACACTCGCTTTCATTTCTAGTCTACCGTTCCTCTCTCATTTATCCCCTTTCTATTTTTGGCCTTCCCATACCGCTTCCTCAAGCCGACTGCGGATAGAATAAACGTCTTTGAATCTATTAAAGAAGATAAAGCACTAATACCCTCCAGTCGCCTGGCAAAGCAGTTCATGCTTCCTAATGCGCGTTTACATGAATACGACAGTAGCGCTTCGCATCAATTTTTTATCGCATCGCATTCATGTAGAGGGGACCAATGCGCTAGGACGGCGTACCCCACAAATGCGGTCTGAAACGGGAGTAGGGTGAGACGGCCAGCGCATCGCATTAGCCACTAAGATGCGCTAGGAAATTCGATGCGGTACTACCGCATTCATGCAATCGACCTAGTTCGTGACCTTTTCTTTTTAAATTTGGTGCCAAGTGTACATTGACATGCGTGGGGAACGTATACATTAGGCCACAAATAGAACACGAATTACTAAAAGCCTGGCTGGGACTGCCGGCTGCGCCACAAGACGATAGTCACTGGTGGTGCACGGTGGTGGTGGTGGTAAAATTCATTTATTCGGGGGTCAGACACAACATCGAGCACTATATAGCCCATTTCGGTGTCATGGGAACAAGAAAAGAAGGGTCATCCCATGTCAAACGTCCCAGCCCTGGGCTGCTCTATGCCGCATTGTTAAAATATTTTTTCCTTTTTTTTTTTGCTGTGATTACGCCATTCAGAAAACAGACGATGTCGAGCATTTTCAAACATATTTAGCAAATACGAGCACATTCTCTCAGCCAATGAAGTATTTGTACCTGTATCTCAGCATTAGGGAAAATTTGCAAAAACTATATTTACACTAAAAAAAGGTAAAATGTGCGAGAAAACGTTAGTCAAACATGGAAAAATCTCCTTTCTGGCCCATATTCACCTTGAAATTGCGCATTGTTGTGCTCATAGTAAAAATATCAAATACAAGCCATTCATTAGTACAAATAATCGCAGTTTATTTCAGAAAGTTTAATCAGAACAGTTTTTCTTTTGGCAGGGAAAAACATTTTTCAATTTGTACAGTGACACTACTTCACCCCGTTGTTCCACAGAGCGTCTTCTCTGCACAGCATGCGCCTGCCTGCATGAAAGAGGCGTGAGCCAGCGGATTCGTGCTACAAGAATACCTTTCGCCACAATGGTATTTGTAGCGTCAGTACAGGAAAGAGGAATAATTCGCGTGGTAGTGGGAAAAGTACAACGTGGAGCTAGCAGTGGTGCGCCCATTCCATGAGTACGGGTAACCTGCAACGCGCTGATGCAGCGCGCTGATGCTGCTGCTTGCGAGGCTGAACCCGCGAGCACGAATCGTGGGAAGGCCTCGGGCGCGCTTTCTACGCGGCGATTAGGCAAAGGCAAAGCTGTGAAATCGATTTGCGCATTACTTATCAAGAGCAGCGGTCATCATACTTATCATTGCGCATTACTTATCAAGAGCAGAGGCACGAAGACTATCGCTTCGTGGCTCTGCAGGCAGTCCAATCCATGCTTTTCGTCATTCGTGTTAGGGGTCATGAAGACAAAAATGTTAGTTTTATTTGAAAGATTTGGTGTTTTACAGTGCCCTCAGAGCTTGACCGGCAGCTAACGATGCTGTATTCAGTGCAAAATTGATCAATTTAAGCGAAAAGTTCAATTCTCCCGCTGCACGGTGTATTTCGTGACGTCGACAATAACGTGTTTAGGGCAGCTACCAAAAGCAATAATTAGTATGTTGACTGAGGCTGCCGCCAGCGGCATAAACAGGACCTTTGTTTGCCCGGTTACCACCTGCCTTCATAGATGGCGTTACAATACTGCTCAAAGACCGCTGCCAGCTCACTTTTTTTTTTTTTTCCTGAGCGGGATTGTACCTGGATTATTGGTGCGGTTGAAAGTAACCGTGTAGGGAAATTTAGGCATGAACCGACAGGCAGGGTCACGCAAGTGGTAGTGCTGGTTACGCCAGTTGGCCTGTGTCCTGTGAGACAAGCCCAACGAGCCCGAGGGGTGTACAGCGTCAGCTGACATAATGCGCGTTGCACGCTTTGACGTTGACGTGTTCGTTCGTAAATTCCACTGTTTATCCCACCATTCCCCTGCTATATAAAAAAAATTGGGCTACATTTAAGCTCAAATAGCTCGTTCTGTAAGCTTATAACCCTGTTTTATTGCGTTTGAGTGAAGTTCGCTTAAAAACTGGTGTCACTGTTATTCTAACGAGGCAATCTTTCGATTAAACAAAATTTGCATTTTGTCTTCATTGCCTCTTTAAATCTGTGGTCGGCTGTATCTAATTCTAGTTACAGTGTTAGGCTTCGTAAAGCACTGCATGATGGGAGAACTGTGGTCTCAATTCTGGGTGCAAATAGGCTTTTTTTTTCTTTTTCACTATTTTGGAGTTAAAGCTCTACTACGCCGTGTCTCGCAAGGTCATTCATCGCATCGCAATGACATTGAGCCGCCGGAGTGCAAGTGTGGCAGGCGTGACGTCACTCCACGTGATCCACTGCGGAGAGGCGTCGCAGATGCGCTCGCTCGGAGCCTCGCGGCTTCGGTACAACGTGAATAGGCAAGGATTTAACGGCTGCTTCGCAGGCGCATGGTCGCTCAGTCCGGCCGTGGACAGCACGCCGGCTGGGCCGTCTGTGTGTGCGCTTCAAAGCAAGCGACAGGGTAAAAACCAAGCCAAACAGACCTTTCCCTCGCGATAACTAGATTTCCCAATTTTAAACCTGACATATTCTGAGAGGTTCACCGTTGTTGCGGTTTGCGCGCAGAAGAGAGAATGATGCTTTTGTCCCAACAGGTCGTGTCCCGGTGAAGTGAAGCGCCCCTGGGAGACGTACCTAAAGTACCGCCTCCTCAGCTTCGTCGAAGGACGGGCCGCAGACAAGCCATTGGTCGAAGACTTTGTCTGCACCGGAGGACTGCAGTTCACACTCAACGAGCTGCAACTGGTACGTCGTGCGACACTTTTCCGTGCCGCCGTGGTCGCTCATTGGCTGAGGCAGGCGCTGTGGGGCTGCTCACAAAATCGTGGTTTCGACTTCACATGGTGGAAGCTATGCGCTCATGCGTAAGATATGAATGGTGCTCGTCGAGGAACCCCCGGTGGCTGAAATTATTCCGTAACTTTATACATTCCGTCGCAAGAACCCGCGAATTTAAGCTTCCTTTGGCCCCTTTGTATCCGCCAACTATAAATGCAATTGAAAAGATTACGCCAAGCATCTGCGAATTAGCAGCAACCTTGAGCTCACTTGGGTGTTCTGTCGGTATTATCTAAAGCGAAGAAAATCCTACTCAACGATGGACTGCGTGTTTTTTTTTTTTTAAGTATAGAAAGATTGCTCCACTTGGTGTGCGTCCTCTCGTAGGAAAGTTACTTTGCAAGTAACGCATCCATGTCATTCAATTTTTGAACGTAATAATAAGGGCTCCTGAGCGTACAAAAAACACGAACTGGCAAAAGTTGCGTCTGATATTCCCTAAAGAAGGGCGTGCATTACCTTGTCGAATAAAGGACCATATTTTTCTGAATTTTTATTTTGAATGTTGGTAGGAAATTCTGGTTATACCCGACTCGTCCTTGGAAGTGATGGGGTGGAGTGATGCGGAGACTAAATACAACACGTACGAGATTTCATGGACATTAAAAAGTTCGTGCTTGTGTAAATAAATTGATAGCTTGCCACTATAGCGTACCTCATAGCCCGGGGGTATATAAAATGGGTGCGTTATGCCATAATTTCAGTTTCAGTTGTTCATGCTTAAAGCAAAGTGCCGCATTGTAAATCGGTAAGTGTCTTCCCAGCAGCCTACAGCAGATTCCGGTATGACGTTATCCTGAACTGCGTACGGAAGCGAATGCTCGAGAGAAAATGGCAGCATCTCCATTCCGTGGATGATGGTGGGGGTGCGGAGTACGGGGACTCAAAATGACATCCAAGCTGCGCCCCGAGTGACATCCGATTTGCGCCCCGACCGTCATTCGATTTGAGCCGTGAGTTGCACATTGATTATTCCATAAATGAAACTGAAACTCACGGTTCAAATCGAATTTCGCTTGAGTTTCGCTTGATGGTGGTGTGCGCACGGATGGACGCGGACGGACATTGGGAGGTCCTAAGGTACTCCGCACCGTTACAGGCGAGGGAGTAAGCCGTTTGACTCTCGGGTACTAACTAACGATCGTAGCCCAATGGGTAAGACGACTGGCACTAACTCTGTATGGTATGGTCTACTAGACACAGGCTCGAATCCTGCCGTTGCCTGTGGGATTTTTTGCGTTTGTAAGCGCTATGCGCACGGACACGGACGGAGATTGTGTGGTCCTAGGGTACTCCGCATGTAAAACATGATCAGTATGGCGCTGAAAGCGTTCACAAAAGTTCAATAAATGTCGTTTCCCGCCGTTACTTGTTCGGGTGGGTGTGAAAAATTAATTAGTGTTAAAAGTTCTTCCCCTTGAAAACGTATTAATGGTGACGGTTATTCATTTTCTCGTGTATGATAATATAATTCAAACCGTAGAAAGGCGGTAATAAAAACTGATCACCTCCACGTTTGAAGCTTTCAAAAATGCGCTCGATTTGTATCCTCCCAGAATGAAAAATACATAAAAAAGCGACAATAAAGGACTATACATATGCTGGGCAAGTAGTTGGGAGTCACTGCAAAAAAAAGTAAGAAAGTTTTAAATGTGTAGCGAACTGGGCGAGTTGGTACGCTTTCATTTTTAGCGCAGCGCGACTGGAATTACCCAAGGGCGAGCGCTCGTCCTGAATAATTCTTCGTTATTTTGTTCTGTCTGACGCGCTGTGTTAATAATTTCAGACATTAAGTTTGGACTAAACCGGGTCTTTTTTCTGTGTAGCCTAAAACATATTTGTTAATATCGCAGACTGACAGGCGATTTGGTTCACCCATTGTTTACTTTTAGTGCACTGTGGTTCGACACAGGTGGAACATTATCTGGAAGAACGCAATTACGCAATCGTAGCCCTGAATTCTGTGCGTTTCGCTTCGTGATTTCCCGTCTGAGCTTCGTTTGTCCACGCACGTAGCAGCTCCTCAAAATCCAGACACACCCTTATGTCAACCATTTCTTCCTCAATACTCCATTTACTTAACTGCGGTGAATTACTCTTTATTCCGCGTTGAGCTCAGGGGGGCTGCTAACGTTTAAAGAGCAGGAGGTATACGCACAATTCATGTTTGCAGACTAAGGGGGGGAAGTTCACCACCGTCGTGCTTCCGTTTTGGCAGTTTTGGCAGTAGTCGTTTCCGCTGCCACCACCCGAACGCCTATAGCTTTGCAGCCTCCACTATTTTACAGGCTTACGCCAACGCCACTGTGTGTCTGTGGCATATCGCTGCCAAGTAGGTCTACCAGAGTGCAGAAATGCGCACTGAAGGCGCCAGTTTCATTTGTGGTATTCTTTTAACGACAAAGACGGGAAATCACGGCGTACTGCGTGGTGTACATGAGCGTCTTTGGCATGCTTACAGGCAGCCGATGAAGCAGCTATGCCGCGCGATGTAGCTGCCATAACGTTGTGCGGCAACAGCGACTGTAATACAGTAGAGCCCATGGAAATTCCTCCAACGCTGCCCACTGTGGTCTATTTTGGACCCGCCGTTGCAAAGATTTGGTGGCGCTGGCGTGAGTAGCGTCTGTCGTCACAATAGCGCCAGCTGCAAAAAGTGTAGGCATTCGTGCGACGGCCTCAGCGGCTACTACTTCCCTGGTTACTGTCGTTAAAATCGTGGCGGCTGCCTCACAGGGGCTGTACCGCAGGTTTTAGCCACTTTGCCTACACGCATACCCGTCGCAATCTAACGATGTACACTTGCATCTGCTCGCAGCGAGCATAATCGGAGTATGACCTCTAAGAACAGTTGCCGCAACTTGCTGCTAAACTCAGGGTATACCGGCTTTTGACAATGCCTGCTGTTTTTTCTGGGTCTCTCCGCCCAGATCCGCGTCGTGCACCAGGGACCTCTTCCGAATCGGCGCCAGTCCGACGCGCCTGCGGCTGAGTTGTATCTGGGCGACATCCACAGCGACGTCCGCAAGCGGCTCTCCTACAGGCCCACCTCCTACCAGCCCCCGCTTCTCGAAGCAAGCGTGAGTACTTCTCCCTGTTGCCTCACGCACGAAGAGCTTTATTCGCGGCATGTAAGATCATGCGGTACCTCTGCAATGCCGACGCTGGTTGCTATGCCAAAGCATGCTTCTCGATATGCTCCCGCATGCTAGGTAGGCCGGGCCGTTACAGGGCTACTGCCCTGCAGCCACTGCGCTGCAGAAGCACTGGATTCTGGCCGTGGGCAGATTCACCGCCGCTTCACGTCGTGACCTGGGCAACTGCGTCACCCGGAATCGGAGGATTCTCGCCGACGGCATGCGCTGGAAAAATTGCCACAGCCTCACACTCTATATGTCGACGATAAAAGTCAAACTCTCCCCACAGATACAGGGTGCGTTACTGCCGTCGCAGATGCCGCACAACGTTGTCAATATACGGCTATCCCCGCAAAATAAACTAGCCGCATAAAGGATTGAGGAACAGGGCACTCCTAATGCTGTCACGTTGCGACAAACAAGAATACTTTGTTTGCATCCTCGTAGAATGAGCCGGTATGACTTTCAGAACTTTTATTTTCTGTAAGTGACCTAGAGAGCGCACACGTAATTTGAGGCCACATTTTGCTCATACGCACGCGCAAGCTGTGGTCCCAACCAGGAACGCGGTTTTTTCTGTATTCAAGTCACCATTTTACATCAGCTGAAGGAAACTTGATATTCATTAAACATGCTAAGAACAACAAAAATTAATTTAGCGTACCCCACGAGACGTTTCACTTCAACGAACTCTTTTCTGATCCCGATGTCTCCGGCACACCTGTTCTCCCTTTCTGTAGTCAAGCCATGCAAGAGACCAAGTGAGAATTTCTTCCTTCCTTTTCTCGGGCAAAGTTCCCTGTCCGCACTTTATTTGCGTGCGTGCCCTGGGCGACGACATTCGCGAGTGGAAAACATGTTAGCGACAGAGTTCCCGACCTCTGGAGCGAAGCGACAGTATCGGCGCTCTTCGGATCGCGGAGGGCGGTGAACTCGACCCCCGTACTCCTGCGAGGGGCACGTCGTCTCGCTTCGCCTCCTTGGGCCCCTTGCGGTGGGCGGGCGTCTCTGAGGTGATAGATCCGTGCCCCGGCTAACTCTGGCCGCCGCCGCCTCCGCCGAGACTTTGCAAAAGAAGGCTCCTTTCTATTTGTTTTAGTGTCACAAACTGCGTGGGCTTCTCCCCGAGGCGAGTTTGTATATTTGATACGGTGCGCATTCGTTTCGCCGCCTGTCGCACGCAGCTGGTGTTGTGAGCGAGCACGATTTTTTTTTGCCGTAGTTGCGAAATAACTTCGCGCTGGTGCTGGCATTGTTCTTCAGTGCGCGGATGAGCAAAGAAGTAAAAAATCTATTCGCTTAATCTGAAGCGTGAAGATGCTAGTATCCAGAAGGTGCGTAGGCATATTTGCGCAAAAAAAAAGCTGCTCACTATGCCCCCAACATTTGGAAAGGATGTGCTTGGCCGACACAAACGCAGTGGTTCGTCCAAGCCAGGGGTAAAGCCTAAAGTTGGACGGAGACCCGTCTGGTGTGGATGATCGGCAAAAAAAGAAGAACCCCGCTCCCAGAAGTTTCAATTCTTTGCGTTTCGATTTCCACAAGAAGCCTAGTGGGCCCCCTTAAACCAGGTGTGCACAACATGCTGCATGTCTGCATTATGTGGCCCGCTGTGAGGCTTCATGCGGAGCGCTGACCTACTTTGAAAAATAAGAAGGGGTTCGTGCTTCATCACTACAAGTATACAGCGGAGTCATAAAAGCAGTCGACCGCAGCTTTAGCCGCTCTACGTCGTATTACACCCCCTCCGCCACCTTTTTTTTTTCTTGGGGGTGGGGGGGGCGGACCCATATCTCGGATATGAGGGCGAGAAAAACTTCAAGGTACTGCAACAGCTTTAAAAGCAATGTTCCATGATGCGCGAGCTACCCGAAGATGGTGCTGGATTTACTCGGGAAACTTCGGGCGAAAACTTCTTTGACGTAAACGCTGATAAAATCCAAACTGACGGGGTAACCATCACTTTCGCTTGGTTTCCAGCACACGGTTGGGAAAATTCGATTTATATAGCATCATACTACGCCAAGATTCGCTTTGTGGCGAAGTCAAACGAGCTCGGGGCTTTACCTTCAGAACCTTTTTTCTTTTCTTAGTTGTGCTGAAGCAAAACATTTTCGCCTTTCTGTGCGAAATTTTTGTGTACATACCGCAACTTCAAGGTAACCAAAAATAACATTGGACCCTCTGATGGAAGCCCCCAAGTAATTTACTTGCGCTTTTAACTTTACAAGGTATTGGATAGCGGATGGTCTGTATTGAGATGATGTGCGCAAGCTCTTTTATATATTGCAATCACCTTTATCAGATAGCCGTGTGAGCTTGAAAGGGGCTAACCGTTCAAGCATTATCAAGAAATTATAAATTTAGCTGCTAGGAATTCTCAAATCGAACGATTTTGAGTGATGCATGGCCGAGGCAAAATCAGAGTTCTTACGTTGAAAACCTCGGGTCATTTCAACATACCATCCGTCACTCAGCCATGGATTCGTTATGAAAACTGCGCTTGCTAGTTACGAATTAAACACGGACTGTGCGAAAGAACCCCCACGAACACTCGGACCTTTTATCCGTGTCTCATGTGTAGATGCTTCTCGAAGTCAGTAACAGTCGTCTTACTTCAACTTTACCCTTTTATCCGGTTCTTCGTATCTGCCAATGAAACATTCCCTGATACATACACGCCCGGAAAGGGGAAACAGTCTTTATTTGCACCTCAGCGAACCCCGTCGTCTGCTTAAAGGAACACCGGGTAGTGCAGAGAGAGATGTCAGGCCTTGTTATTGACTTTCTTCGGGACACTGAACTTGCGGACGTTTTGTGAAGCAGCCCAATTTTCAACACTATCGGTGCCGTTCGGGCGGAGCTATTGCCGCCATATTTTGCGTGGCTGGAAACGCTGGATGAAAAACAACACAAGCAACAGCAGCAGCAGTGGTAATGTCAACGATATTAACACCTCTACTAAAACGTCAAAATAGTCAGAGTCTGATGGAGACCAAAAACGCGAACTCTCGTGGATCGAGATTTCTGCGAACGTTAAAGATCCCCAGGCGGTCTAAATTAATACGTAGCTCTCCGAAACGGCACGCCTCATTGCCTCGCTTTAGCTTGGGTGCGTAAGACCAATGATATTTTAAAAAAGCGAGTGGGTGGAACAGCTTTCTAGAAATTACTAACAGCATCTTGCGCCCTACCGTATGACTGAGAACGTGCGTTGGCCTCTCATGCGCAGCCCATTATCGCGCGTGCTGGTGTCGCCGACCGATCGTGCATGATTGTCCTGCTTCTTACTGTAGTTTTCTCGCGAAGAGAAAACAGTCCATCATTCTTCTTTCGACACTTATAGCACACACTTTAGCGTCACTCCGTTAAAAGGCATGGGTTAAAAGTGCGACCACAACGTTTCCAATGGCCAGACTCCTAACCTACTGTCATCACTGGGTCGACCCGCGTGCTGAGCATTAGTACTATACAGCATGTCTGCCCCGCTGGTCGATGCGGTCGGTCCTTCAAGTTCATTGTGGGCAAGCAGACGCACAGATGTTTTTAGGAGTGTACCAGGCAATGTTGATAAATACCGAGGGAAGAAGCTTGCAATCGCGCAAGACTTGAATGGGGAAGCTGTTGTAGGTGACCAGTGCCGGACACATTGATACTGCGGCATGTCTGCCCCGCTGGTCGATGCGGTCGGTCCTTCAAGTTCATTGTGGGCAAGCAGACACACAGATGTTTTTGGGAGTGTACCAGGCAATGTTGATAAATACCGAGGGAAGAAGCTTGCAATCGCGCAAGACTTGAATGGGGAAGCTGTTGTAGGTGACCAGTGCCGGACACATTGATACTGCGGCATGTCTGCCCCGCTGGTCGATGCGGTCGGTCCTTCAAGTTCATTGTGGGCAAGCAGACGCACAGATGTTTTTAGGAGTGTACCAGGCAATGTTGATAAATACCGAGGGAAGAAGCTTGCAATCGCGCAAGACTTGAATGGGGAAGCTGTTGTAGGTGACCAGTGCCGGACACATTGATACTGCGGCATGTCTGCCCCGCTGGTCGATGCGGTCGGTCCTTCAAGTTCATTGTGGGCAAGCAGACGCACAGATGTTTTTGGGAGTGTACCAGGCAATGTTGATAAATACCGAGGGAAGAAGCTTGCAATCGCGCAAGACTTGAATGGGGAAGCTGTTGTAGGTGACCAGTGCCGGACACATTGATACTGCGGCATGTCTGCCCCGCTGGTCGATGCGGTCGGTCCTTCAAGTTCATTGTGGGCAAGCAGACGCACAGATGTTTTTAGGAGTGTACCAGGCAATGTTGATAAATACCGAGGGAAGAAGCTTGCAATCGCGCAAGACTTGAATGGGGAAGCTGTTGTAGGTGACCAGTGCCGGACACATTGATACTGCGGCATGTCTGCCCCGCTGGTCGATGCGGTCGGTCCTTCAAGTTCATTGTGGGCAAGCAGACGCACAGATGTTTTTGGGAGTGTACCAGGCAATGTTGATAAATAGCGAAGGAAGCTTGCGATCGCGCAAGACTTGAATGGGGAAGCTGTTGTAGGTGACCAGTGCCGGACACATTGATACTGCGGCATGTCTGCCCCGCTGGTCGATGCGGTCGGTCCTTCAAGTTCGTTGTGGGCAAGCAGACGCACATATGTTTTTGGGAGTGTACCAGGCAATGTTGATAAATAGCGAAGGAAGCTTGCGATCGCGCAAGACTTGAATGGGGAAGCTGTTGTAGGTGACCAGTGCCGGACACATTGATACTGCGGCATGTCTGCCCCGCTGGTCGATGCGGTCGGTCCTTCAAGTTCATTGTGGGCAAGCAGACGCACAGATGTTTTTGGGAGTGTACCAGGCAATGTTGATAAATAGCGAAGGAAGCTTGCGATCGCGCAAGACTTGAATGGGGCAGCTGTTGTAGGTGACCAGTGCCGGACACATTGATACTGCGGCATGTCTGCCCCGCTGGTCGATGCGGTCGGTCCTTCAAGTTCGTTGTGGGCAAGCAGACGCACATATGTTTTTGGGAGTGTACCAGGCAATGTTGATAAAGAGCGAGGGAAGCTTGCAATCGCGCAAGACTTGAATGGGGAAGCTGTTGTAGGTGAGCAGTGCCGGACACATGTTTAAGTTTCAGTGTCATTGTTTATTTGCATAGTTGCGGTGCCAGTAATCGCCGTCATATGCATCGAAGAGGTCCTCGTCTTCTTCGCGGCGAGGGGTGGATGCAAAGTCATCCTCACCATTGTAGACTTTCACCAGCTCAACTGGCGAAGGTTACACTAAGTCCCGCAAAGGTTGAACCATAGCGAAGCTGCAGGATTTCTTTATACGTGAGCACTGAAGGAAACATCACCACAAATTTGTACAAATTTGAAATTGTTAACTTACATGTGCCGTCGTTGCTTTGCACTGTGCTAGTGGTAGTCATCGTCATATGCATCGATATCATCGTGTTCCTCATGCCAAGCATTACATGCACTGACTGTATCGCTTGACGACAGAGCTGGATTTTTTTTTTTTTGCTAAAGCCAGTGCGAGAGTCGGGGAATCGATGGTCGCCAGGCACGCGCTCACGAGCGTTCGTCATTTCCTCGCTCCTCGTCGTTTTTGCCAGTTATTTCTTTTGGTTAATCCACTGCGCCTGCCAGAAACGCTTGGTGGTTGCCGCGAGGCACGCGCTCACGAGTGCTCCGGATTTTCTCGGTATTTTTTCCAGCAACACCGAACCTATGGGTTGTACAACAGAAAACGGGATCGAACGCTTTTGGTTATGCTTTACCCGCTTGTAGAAGCATTTGTTTTACTTTGGAGGCATCGATGTGACCCTTCGCCCTTGAAATCTCAGTCTAGAACTAAAAACGGACTACCCAACTGTCGAAACTGCAATGATGGGGAACGCGAAGCTTTCCAGAATCAAGTCTAGCGTCAAACGAACGAACCCAGAAGCGAGTTGTATGATTGTGTAATGTCCCTTGTTTTTTGTGTAAACTATGACGTAAGACTGTGCGCTTTTTATGCGAACGCCTCTTTCTTATCGGGACGGTTTATTGCACTGCGGTTGTACTCTCTAGTGCTTTACTGATACGGGAACTCCATGGCTCTTTCTAGTGTTCAGTCATCGTCGTCATTAGACGGAGGGGTGCATTTCCTGTCTGATTTTGCACGTCCATGTACCCCTCTCCAAATCCAAACTGCTTCGACCGTGCCGGAATGCTGCACTCGAATAGACGTCGGCATCATAATGGGAGGGGCCCAGGTTCGATTCCGACCACGGAAGTGTTTCAATTTTTCTTCACTTCGCCTATGATCATCCTCTTTGTCAGAGAAAGTTGGCTTTCCTGCAGTGTGTTTTGGGTGGACCACATATGTCAGTGAGAGGCTGAAAGCTTCGCTTAAACCAGTAAAATGATCGAGGGACTTTAACGAAAGCGCCCGGCATGTTTTTGATTGATTGTAGGGTTTGACGCGCCGACGCAACGCAGGCGATGAGGCGCGCCGTAGTGGAGGGCTCCGGATTAATTTTGACCACCTGGGGATCTTTAATGTGCGCCGAAATCTCGAACACACGGGTGTATTTGCTTTTCGCCTCCATGAGAAAAGCGGCCGCCGCGGCCGGGAATCGAACCCGCGACCTCGTGCTCAGCAGCGCTACGCCTTAGCCACTGAGCCACCGCGGCGGGTGCCGACAGGTTTTTGTTGCAGTGATGTATCTACGGGTGTAGCAGGGAGGAAGAGAAAACTTTTTTGTTATGGCATCAATGACACTTTCTTTAGTACACTGGCTTTGCGATACATCGTGCTAAAATTCATCGTTTTTTATTACGGGACCGGCAAAGCTTTTGCTCGTTTAATATCTCCTTTTGACTGCAGCCTTCCCCGCAGCACAACCGCGCTTACTGTGAGCACGCTTTAAAGGCACACCTCAAGTGCTGTTGGCTGGGCGCGGCTTTTTTTTTTTTTTTTTTACTGCTAAATGCCTGAACAGCTTTGCGGGGTAAAAAGAGGACGTGAGCGTATATTTTGCTGCAAGATATTCAGAATTGCGCGATTTACTAAAAAAACAAACTTGTTTCACCCTATACCTTGGACGCATCGTACACCCCAGACGACGAAATCGACTTCGTAAAAACGCAACGACACATACGCGAGCCGTAGTCGACCGTCGTAGTTATTGTTTCTGCGCGTCAGTGAAATTGGGTCTGCATAGGGCAAAAGCGAGGAGAAAGAGCGCATCGGCATCTGGCGTCAGCAGTGGTCACCGTGGGATCAGGGCGCTCATTTTTCACGGGCGCGCGCCTGCAGCGGTGGCATGCACGGCGCGCAGACGCGCGCCTTGGCGAACAGCAAGCAGCGCAGGAGACGCTGCGGATCGCGTTCCCCTCCCGGGGGCCCCTTTAGGAGCCCCATAAGCGGGAGCGCGCGCCGCTACGGCACGCGTCAGAAGCTCGAGGCCGTGCCGGCGAGGCCATTAATCGTGCGCAGAGCTGCTTGACGGAGGAAAAGACCTTTCTCCGGTGGCTCTTGATTCACTCTTTGCCGGCGTAAGTGCTAATGGGCAATTTACAATGACTGGCGCGCCGTGAGCGCGTGCGCACACTCTCTCTCTCTCCCGCTGAGTGAATTAGCAGTCTGCCGTGTCGGTCCAGATACGCGGGAGCCGTTGCGCGAACGACGTCTCGAGCGCTCGTTTCGCCCTACAAGCCGCACTACTCTTCTTGGCGCAACCGAGACGACCGTCGGAGGCTCGCGTGCGCCAATGGCGAACACGGCATAACACAACCTGACCTCCTTGCACCGCAGACGCTTCGGCGGCAGCTTTAGGGACCTTTGGTCCTGCGCTTAATGCCTTTATACTACGAAATAATTTAATGTCACTACGCCCAATCATACGCGGCATTACATCTTACCGATCGCGCTTTCACTCTTCCCCTGGTGTAGGGCTCTTGGGTTGTGTTAAAAAGCGCTCTCTACGTACACAGCGTCCATCCAATAGGAGCGAAGTAAAGCCCAACATTTTACATTTTAGCGCAGCATGTGCTTTCTATCGTCCTACGGGAATATTTTGAATGGTAGTGTGCTGTATTTTACGTTCAAATAGTTTCGTAAAACGGCCCAAGGAAGACAAGCAGTTTGTACCGCACGACGCTTGGGTTAGACAGCGCAAAAAAAGTAGCAGTGTGCCCAGCATTAAAGACGGCAAATAAGGCGTAACGTTTTTTCAAAGCAACATTCGTAATAATTATGCACTGTGAGTTTGGTTCTTAACTCGAAAAATGCAAAACGAACTGACGGATATTTGTGGGTAGCTTTTTTCTGAATGTAAAAATGCCGAGATTCAGCAAGCAGAGAACTTCCGGCATTTTTTCTGCAGCTAAGGCGGAGTTTTCCACCTAAGTGCAGGTACAAACAGCATCATGCGGCTAGAATCGGCACGTTTGGAAGAAATACAAGAGCAGTTGATTTAATGAGTGCTCTCCCATTAACTTGTTATAGGCTGTATAAAGTTAGCCGGCCAAAGTTTTATTTCCCAGCGGTGGAACTAAAGCACGAGTAGAACTTACTGCGAGCTGCGCACACACATATCGTACTTCCTTTAAATGCCCTAAGTAATGTAGTCGCTGTTGATCAGCTAATGATGCGTGTTACAGGAGGACCTAGTGCGTCATCGTTCGGCAAGAAATGCTCCGTTGAGCTGTGAGGACGGTTGAAATCAAGCGAAATCGTGCCACTATCGAACAGTGGGTTGGCCGCGACCTCCTAACTCCCGGTGTTGGAACTGATATAAATGCCGTGTTCTTTAGCTTCGCTACCTAAAGCACCGTTTCGGGATCACATTAAGAGCCGCCGTTGCGAGTTCGAAACTGATTTCTGCAAAATTTGGCTTGTTAATCGAAGCTTGTATGGCTAAAGTTCCGTGTATTTTTCATGTCTGCAAACAAAAAGTCGCGTGTTTTTAAAGCGGAATGAGTGCTGTTGCACGCATCCCGCTTTAGGTTAGGTTGGAAAACGAACGTCCGGGTGTGTAACCACCAAAGTCGAACGCCGTTCAAAACATTGAGTTGGACCTCATACTTATACGCCTCGTAAAATAGATAGGCGTTTTGAGTAAATTAGTGGCCAGTATGCACCTTTTACCAGTCTGAGGTAGATAATAAAGATTTCTCAAGGGTTTACTGCTGTGCGACCCACGTTGGCCACACCTACATTCACACCGCCCTCCCTTATTTTACATTACCCGCGCTTGCGTGCCTTATTTCCTCCTGCTTCTCGTGGCGGCGGCCCGCCGTCAAGACAAGTCGCCCTTCTCCACTCCGAATTTCCCGCCTCTTCTGTAATAATGGCGGGCTGAGTATATTCCGAACTCAAGCTTCGGTGGTCACCCACCTTTAGAGAGTGGAACAGCTCATGAATTCCTTTATCATACCGCGAATTTTAGGTTATAAAGAGGAAGGGGGAGGATTTAAATTGTGGATGTATATGAGCTACTCTGTTCTAGATTTTAAATACTTGCGGTGGAGTCGCGACGACCAGTGTTATCACTGCCTTTGACGCGATTGTGCTTTAAATGTGCACAATTAGTTTTTATTTATTCTATTTCTGCGGTATCCTCTCTCTACTTCTATTCCCTATGAAGTTTAAACAATATATATCTTCTCCCGCGAGGCACTTACGCCCGCAAAAAAATTGTGTCCAACTTTTATTCTTTCGTAAACTCCTCGCTTCTCTACCAGAGCTGCGCCATACGGCAGCAGTATTGCTTGCTTGGAAAGCGGATTTCAGACTCCAAGAAAAACAGCGCAGACGACGGGACAAAGACACAACACTGACGCTGTGTTGTGTATTTGTCCCGTCGCCTGCGCCGTTTTTCTTCGAGTTACAATGTACCAACAAACCCTCCTGCAGACCCTTCCGTTTTTAAGAATTACGAGTAGACACAAACGCGATAAATAAAAATGTAATAAAAGAAGACTTCGGGCTAAACTACGTTGGCTAACGTATGTCGATAATCGATAGAGAAACCAGCTTACGGCGTGTCTTCTTTAACTTTACCGTCGGTAGAGATTCATGAATCACGCTGAATTAACTTTGCGCATTTAAGCATCTGGCGAATGGACATTTTTATTCTTGGTGGCAACGTAGAAGATTCTGCTGGCGTCTGAACATGAAAGAAGTGCAAATCGAAGGCATCCTGGGATTCCAATTAGTTGGGCTTCCAACGGCATGGTCATTGTGCGGCTCTAACGCGTTAGCGCACAACGCGTAGCGAGGAAGCTAATTTTTGTCCATTTCTGTGAAAAGAAAGAAAGAAAGAAAGAAAGAAAGAAAGAAAGAAAGAAAGAAAGAAAGAAAGAAAAGAAAAGAAAAGAAAAGAAAGAAAGAAAGAAAGAAAGAAAGAAAGAAAGAAAGAAAGAAAGAAAGAAAGAAAGAAACAGGCAGCTAAATAATTGGTGCTTCGTAGGTTAAAAACGGCAGAAAAGGACGTCTCTGACAAATACGACGTTTTCGGAATCAGTCTACTGGACAGCCGGACCCGTATTGCAGAATGGTGTTTCCTCATTTTGAACACTGCGCTTTATTTTTATGCTGCGCCATTAGCGTTTGGTTGCGGTGGTTTTGTACGGCCGGCAATGCGTGCTGCATAGAGCTCTCAAGAGGGACATATCGCAGTCCTCCCTCTTCAGCCTTCGCAGTCGCCCAAGGCAGTGAACTTGAGGGCTCACCTCATTCCACGTCCGAGGCGGGAACTGGGGGTCACAAATGATGGATGCAGAGCGCTCTGGACGTCAGACGGGGCCACCCATTCTAACAGAAACTGCCTCGTTTAAGCTTCCAGACGGTTACAAAGTGTAATATGCGCAATATTTTTTTTTCAACGCTAAGTTCTCGTGAATGTTGCGTAGACGTCCGATGTGAGTCTGCGGTACCAACTGTTATCCCCGTGTACCAACTGTTATCCCCCCCCCCCCGAATTTTCGAGGTATTTCAGCAATATTTTGGATATTAATCATGCGTAATAGTAAAGCTGGGGTATAAAAAATAACCTCTAGCAGCAACGCTAATATAGGGGATAGTTGGTATTTGTTCACATTTCCGCTAGATTTCACCAGGGTAAATATAAACAGCGCGGGGTGGGCGCGTCACGTTAGCCGAAGAAGGATTTTACTTTTGGACACTGGCAGCACGGCACTCGCCGTCATACCGTGGACATAAATACATTGAACAACACATTGGGGGCGACCCATTTTGATCTGTGCGGAACGTGGGACTGATTGTTCCAGAGGTGAGTGAAGCGAACCGGCCATGCGTGGTGTGCATTCCTCTCCCGTATAATTAATTAGGCGGCAGCCATGGCTGCAACGGCGTTTCTCTCCTAGCATTTCACCTCGAAAAGGACCCGCATTTGCGGGCCTCAACTGCAGCAAAGCGCCACGCTCTCGCGTTTTCATCGATTGCTGAACCAACAATTCCGGCCACTTCTTTTTCGTGCGGATTTTCTGCCGCGAGCGTGCGTGATCGTGAGCACGTTGTCATGAACGCACGAAAGACCAGATGAGCTCCCGTAAAATAATGTCGCTCTGGATACCCCGGGCGCGCTGTGCCTCTCCCGAAGTCATGGCTTGAACACTACTCATCCTGCCTCATTAGCAGAACTGCTCAGCCACTGATGTGCGCCGAAATGGAACCTGCTGAGCGGAGCAAAATAAAGAAAAAAAAACACCGCGTTGCTTCCGAGAACGTCGGGACGTATACGCGTGGGTGCGCGTAATAGGAATGAGCCAGGCTTCCAATCAACTCGCTTCGCGTCCCGCGTATGGCACGCCGCCTCAGCCACCTCCGAGCGCTGCCAGGCAGGCACGCCGTCTTCCCTTTGTCTCAGCTATCGCCACTCCGGCACGCGCGAGCCGGCCCATCGTTTCTAAATTAGTAGTCGCGACAGGAGCACAATCTCAACCCGACACCCGTCCACTTGTTGGTGGTCCCAGAACATGGCCGCCACACAAGATCACCGACAACAGTTCCGATATTTTTCTGCTTCCTTCTCTTTTTTTATGTTTTTTGTGCTCAGACAGACAAGTTGCGTCGACTTGCTTGCGCCGTTAGACCGGCAACTTAATTAGGCTTTCGTAACGAAGAAAAGTGCCTCGCAACCTACAACTCTTTCTTGTGGGACCCGCTAGTTTCTACCGATTATTGCTTACTGCCTAGTGGCAGAAAACAAACAAAACAATGGGTCGTTGTTAATTTTCCCAGGCAGCACTGGCTTCAAGGAATGATGCTGAAGGCGCCAGCCCGGATTGTGCTTCTCTTATGTCAGGTAGCCAACGTACTCGGTAAAAACGAGCGTGGCACGCAGATGGTGGAGCTCTGCGTTACTAGCACAGCAAATGGCTGTGAATCATTCTTCTGGCTCCACGAAAGCGATTATAAGTGTAACCCCAATTAAGGATACATCAATCTCCTCGAACGCTCACACTCCCGTGTTTTTCGTTTGCTGGGCACACGCTGCGGCCGGAAACATTTTGTCGCGGTTCACTCTGACTTTCCTTTCGGTTCCGCAATGAATTGCGCCGTGTTGTTGGGATGGGTGGGCTTGATGCATGCTCACGTGAGCAGCCCTCGGGCATGTTTTTCTTTATGTGCGCACTTTGGCCGCAAAGAGCCACGGGGTACGTCCCTCGCCTGGAGGCCAATCGCAATCTGCGGGGCCGGCCGAAGCCCGTGGGCCCACGTGGCGTGTAATGAGTTGCTGCTGAGCCGCGCCGCAGCGGTGTTTCGGCGGGCCGAGCAAAACAAGGGCAGCGACACCTGCAGCCTCGTCGCGGCCGGCCGGCCGTTCTAATCCGACATGACAAATGCCTCTCAGCGCGGGGATAATCCACGCGTAAGCCGCGCGACTCGCACGAGCCGCCCGGCTGCCTGTCACGGCGTCGGGGAGCAGACGGCGTCTCACGGAGAAAGCGCTTGTCTGCTTCCATTTCGATCAGAGTCGCTGGTCCGCAGATCCAAGGTCTCGCACCCCAATCGATGGTCAGCCCACTTGGGTGGCCGCATGCCGCGGACAGGCACTCTTCGCCCGGCATCCGCGCAACGGACCACGCGGCTCCGATCCGACACTTGCTTAAGCCATCAACCGCGACCCCCGTTCGTCCGAAACCGGGAAGTAGACGTTCGTCAGGCCGCCGCCGCTCGGCCTCCACTGGCCCCGCATCCTCCGACGCTCGAAATGAGTGAGCGAGCACTGACATGGAGAGTTTCATGCCTCGAATGCTCGATGCGAACACCATGCTTCGGCGGACCCGGCTTCTTCGCCGGCGCCAGTGCTGGCGGCGGGGTTCGGCAAGCATCGGGCATTGCGGAGGAACGTGCAGGCAGTTTATTCTAGTAGCGTTGCGTGCAGGAGCGTTTTTAGCAAACGCGAAGGGCTCGCATGGCGGTGAGGGTTATCGCAACACTCGCTTCAATTAAGTAATAAACCGAAGATTCACTCAGCCAAGTAGTCAATAAATTAAATACTAACTATTCCGCCCGTAACAGTTGCCTTTGTGCTGGTGCACAAAAGCAATATACACATAAAACGACTGAACAATATTTATGCATAAAATTATGTAAGCGTATTCGTAAATGCGAAACAAACGCGGAGAAGCACAAGAAAATTCCGTTTTAAAGAGACATTGAAGGGAGTTCTGATTATATAAGATTGAAGTTTAGCATATACAGATCATGCTCTCAGATATTTAAGTTGCTTTACGCGCTTTACCCACCATTAAAAATGAGCAGCAAAATGTTACATTTCTTTATAACGTCCTGCCACGCAGATTTGGGGACGTGAGCCGTTTATGGTACACTAACCATTGTTTGTCAAGTGTAATTTAACAAATTTTGAGCATGTTTAGCACAGATGAGCTGTGTACGCATAAACGTAAAGCTGCTAAGTTGCTGCTCAACTTAAAACTAGTGAAAATACAAGCTTGTAAGACTGAAGAAGCTTTAAATAGGTTTTGAAAAGCAGCGCGGTTTCCCGTAAGGCAACCGCGAATGGCGCGTGACGTTTTTAATTTCTCCGACATTTGAAAATTTACCAATATCTCTAGACTTGCTGTAAATAAAAGAAATGAATTATTGCTCAGTTTTTCATGGCCCGGCGCAGCCACAAATAGCACCTCGACAAATTCATTTCAATGTTTTTGTAATGCACCAAGACAAACGAAGAGGCACAAGGCTAGTACTATGACCACATGAACCAATCAAATGGCCGGGGCAGCAAAAAACATTTAGTGGTAAAAAACATCAGTCTGAGCTACATAAAAAAAAAGCAGGCTGTGAAAAAGGGTGGAAGGACCAAAAATTGATATCGCCTTCACGGACGCGTGCTCAGGTTTTTCTGTAGTTGTTGCATAGCACCTTTCGGCGAGATCAGCCTTGAAAATCTTCCAGCAGTTGCTCCGCTTCATTGCCCTCATAACAGAAAACACAGAAGTCGCTTGTGTCTCCGGTTCGGTCAGTAGATCTGAACAGTAGATGTAACACTAACCGCATTTCTAACTTTGAGCCTTTTGGATATAGTAGAGCATACACAGCGTCCGACGCCAAGCGTCCTGAAGTTTACTTCGTCGAGGGGGGCATCCAAACAGTCAACGTGAGCAACGTCCCCCACCGTACTACAGGCCACGCACAGTGGCGAAGAAGCCCGTCCGGCCTCCTCCAGCGAGGCTGGAGTACGCGCCGATACCGTTCGCAGTCTGTAGAGGGTGCTGACCTCTTCTCGGGGCAGAAGATGGGTGAGGTGATATCAGGCCCAATGGGCATAAATTGTTGATGGGTTGAACATGCAGTCTCATGACGTCACCACTGTTTGGCGCGAGACAAAGCTTGTTTTGTCAACTGGTTGGCCTTGTAGTTTCCCTCTTTCGTACACGTGACGGAATCTCCTGAAACGCCAACCTGGATCCCTGAGTCCGCAACTGTCTAAAAACATCAAGGGCATTCTCCGTGAATTTATCCCCGGAAAAGCCTTGTGAAGCTGAAGGGCGGACTTGCAGTCGCTGAGAATCACAACAGACTGGGGCTTAGCCGGCGAGATCCTGTTAACGGTAGCTGCGATGGCTGCTTTTCAGCTACGGTAGCAGACACCATTTGGTCGAAGCGTGCGGCGGAACATCGGTGCAGCGGGGGTGGTTAAAGCGGCACAGCATCCTTGTAGGTCTTTACTGACTGAGTTGCCGGTGTAGATTTCCCTGGCTAGCTCTGTGGAGGGGAGGCCGGGTGCTCGCTTCGAACGTAGTCCTAGTACCCTCGCGATGGCATTCTGCGATCTCCAACGTAATGACGGGAATGGGGAGGGGGGGGGGGTCATGCAGGGATTTTTGTATTCTGAAAGCCCACAGCTTGAAAAATTGTTCGACTTGTAAGAAGGTTGCAGCGGCCTGCCTAATATTATACAAATCGGGTCCAACAAACTGAACTAGAAGTTTGTAACATGGTGAAATACGCACTGAAGGAGCCTAGTATTCCTCCAAGGCCTTGTCCGAGGATGCTTGTTACCACTGAGTTCACCAAGTTTTCTCAGTATCACTCTATGCAATCTTAGGTGGCTGGTATGCTTTCATTGCGAAAAAATCCGCGCACAAAACGACCACATTAGAGATTAATAGACGACATGAGCACAGAGTCCCTCTGCGCTCGCTGCGCTCATGTTTTTTTCTGTTTTTCTGTGGTTGTTTTGTGCTCGCAGACTTTTACCACTCTACTCTTAGTCGACCGTCGCCTTTCTCTGCCAAGACAAGAAAGTTTGACTCGCTTGGCAGGCAATACATGAGGCAATCATCATGCGCCGTTGCTTGAGCTGCACTCGGCTCTGGTCACCGGCAACTATTGTATTTGTTGCTATACATGTCACTATCAGACACGCAGTATGAACACGTGCATGCGTGCTGTCTATCGTCAAGGTCTGCGAACTGATCTCTGTGGTTTTCAATAAACAGTTTAAAACAACTCGCTATAAATACCGTAGTCCCGCCTCCACGAATATATAAGTTACCAGCCCAATCGAAATACAGTAACGTTAAGACCATTTTCTTGAATCGTGGCAGTCAGAGCATTGTACGAACTAGCTAAGAAAATGCCAGGACCTTCAGGCAACATTCAGATGTCGGTTCGCATGCGCGATTCTTTTAGTTTTGGCCGGAGCCTTGTTTGCCATCCAGTTTTCGCGGAGTCAGTGGTCGGCTTTACGCGAGGTAATATGATAGCCAACATAGAAGTGAAGCCTACCCTGCAGTGAGGCATGCTCAACGTTTCTGATATGACGGTAATCTCGAGATTACCTGTTATCTTCGTAACATTGTGTGTTTAGCGAGTGCACTTTTATCGCGGTGAAAGAATGCATAAATATTCACTGCCTCCTCGTAGACTATTTTATGCATTTTATTTGCCAACGAATAGGCGATTCCGCCTAAGCTTCCAAAATGGGCGGCCTCACTCTCGTCTTATCCGCACCACCTGCAATCTTTTTAAAAATAAGGACTAGCGTTACTTTTTTTAGGGTAGCACCGATAAAACGAACGCTGCAGATTAGCGGAACAAAACCAATTACTGAGATTGAGGGTACCAGAAGAGGACAGGTAAAAAGAAAAAGTGCAACAAGACAAAGCCAATTGCTTTCCTGGACGCACACTACCGAGCCTTGCTTCGTGAGAGGCGCCCGTCGCAGACTAGGAGCATGCAAGGCGAAGAGTACCGCAGAATAGGCGTAGTACTACGCAACGGCAGCTTAGCTGCTGGCGCGGAAACATCGGCCCGTGCGGCATTCACCTCGAGCGCCCAGTCATCGATCAAGAACATGGCAATGAACCGCGACTCGGTGAGCGGTCTCCTTCGACCTGGCGGAGAGATTCTTCGCGCTGCTCTCGCTTTTGGGCGGATTTGTTTCTCGTTTATTACGCCGAGGCATTTATTTTTATTGCTTATTTCGTCCTGCGCACGCTGCGTGTGTACATTGAGTGCGCCGAGCACGGAGACTGTTTGCGTAAGCTCTGCTTGCGGAATTTTCATTTAATAACGGAGAGTCTAACGCAAAGCGTGTTCCTGCTAGCCCCTGATCCTTTTAAGAAATGAAGCTACCTTCTCACGAAACTCAGAACCCCCCCCCCCCCCCCCTCCTCTTTCTACGTGAGCTCTTCATATAGCGCAACCCATCAAGTTGGGCACGCGAACTGCTTGTCCCAGTTGCACTCCCTCCGTTCCCGGTGCCGTATGCGCCTCGGGGGACAGACAGGATAGCGTGGTTGTTTTCGGAGACCCGGTCGAACACGCTCTTCGCCTCTAGCATTCGGGATGTCGCTGAAAACGCGGAGTCTCAAGAAACGGTCTCGGGTATAAGGCAGCGTTCGCACCTTCTCGTGCTGCTGTCTTCTTTTTGCCTGCTGTCCCGATCACCACTGTTCTGTCATCTAACGACACAAAATAGAATCGTGCATCCAAGTTGATTGTTAAGGTTACCTGGGGAGGTAGCAGTACAGATAACAAAGATAAACGGCAGGTTAGTGTGTGCGTGTCCAACCCAATGTAAGCCTATAGTCACTGTAGTTACTCCACAACAATTTTCTTAATCTTAAAGAGGAAGGACACCCGGGTACTTGCGATAGCACAAAATGTTAAATTCTACTATACTAATTAAGTTGCGTCTATACACGCGTTTAATGCATACTTTAAGATAGCTCTTCCGGCGTTCTAGGTAAAGATGGGGAATGCAGCGGATGAGGGCTTACTGAAGCCTCATTTGGGTCGGCATGAAGATATCTTGTGCAGGGTTCATGACTCCACGATGAGCTCAATCGCTAGCAGCGGGTGTAGCACGCGGTGTTGGTGTGCCACGCGGCCACGCCACGCCGAGCATCGCAGAGTGCCTCAACGCGTTCGAATGTAGGAAGGAATGCTTTAAAGCATTCCTTGGAGGAATGGAGGAAAGCGAAATTTCGTTTTCCTCCATTTTTTTTTTCTCCAAATGTATCAGTGTGAATTCCTTTGCAGTCTATTGCTTCATCACGAATTAGGAGCGACGAACATCGGGGATGTACGCAATGTTCTAGGCCAGAGGTCGCGATCGGATAGGCCCAGAACGTGTGTCACGCCAGGCATGAGTGGGTTGCGCTCCTTTTGTGTGTAACCGCAATGTTAGGTCTTATTTGCTGGGTTAATTGTGGACTAAGCAGGACCCAGCAGCTATTTTGCGCAGTATTACAGCGTGTGGCGTATAACTTGCGTGAGCAGACGCACAAACGTGTGTGTGTGTGTGTGTGTATATATATATATATACAGAAAGATAGGTCGGCAGTCTTCAACGCCTAAGGAGACATGGGGGAATGATTAGGCTATTTTTTACGACGGTTAGTGAGGTTAACATTTTTTTAATGTTACGTAACAAGGAAAGAAAGAAAGAAAAACACGCGCCCAGAGTGGGGACCGAACCCACGCCTTTCGATTAGATCGCGAATGCCTTACCGATTCGGCTATCTGGGCGACTGTTATCCTTCACTTTCTGGGGTATTTATATTTACTACAACTGTATCTGACGCTTAAGGGTGGTAGCCAGCGCCACTCTGACTATACGGGGAGAACGGGACCTTCTTTTCAACCCCCGGGGCGTGACTCGAACTTCTACAGCCTCTACAGAAAGTGAAGGATAACACAGTCGCCCAGATAGCCGAATTGGTAAGGCATTCGAGATCTAATCGAAAGGCGTGGGTTCGGTCCCCACTCCGGGCGCGTGTTTTTCTTTCTTTCTTTCCTTGTTACGTAACATTAAAAAAATGTTAACCTCACTAACCGTCGTAAAAAATAGCCTAATCATTCCCCTATGCCTCCTTAGGCGTTGAAGACTGCCGTCCTATCTTTCTGTATTTCGTCAACGAGCCCCTCATTTCCTAACCATATATATATATATATATATATATATATATATATATATATATATATATATATATATATATATATATATATATATATATATATATATATATATATATATATATATATATATATATATAGAGAGAGAGAGAGAGAGAGAGAGAGAGAGAGAGAGAGAGAGAGAGAGAGAGAGAGACAGGGAGAAAATGTCAGAAGTGAGAATCAGGGGTTCGTTGATTGAACGGAGCAAGGGAAAGCCAGCAGTCACGAATGTCGCGGAAGGCAAATTGGCAGCAGTTCAATATTTTTAGAATCAACTTTTTCAAATGTTTGAAAGCAAGAAAGTTGATAAGAGAAATATGCTCGGTGTACCGGTCCGATGCCATGCCAACTAGGCTTCTGGGAAGGATTTTTGATCTCGTTTAATGGGCATCATATCGTCGGGGCGACGCACTGGACACGTGCTTGGTGAGATGACATGTGTTTGCGTTTATTCCTAATAAAGGTCAGTTGCGAGTCAGCGCCGTCGTGCGCCCACTCTTCCCTCGTACGCATGGCTGCAAGCGCTCTTTACGATGACAAACGCCGAGTAGCGGGCTTTTAAAGTCGGATCAAAACGCTCCCGTCGGGTGGGTCCTCAAGTTCGTGAGGCAGAGGAATGCCATGCTTAGGCATTCCTAAGGGTCCACCAATAGAGCTTTCAATGATATTTTATTACAAAACCAATAGAAATTTGAGCTTTAGGCGTCAAGTTATGCGGAATAATTTAAGGGCATTCATTTTTTGTGTACTCAAAACTATGTGCTGTCTAGCAAAAACCACGCTGAGGCATTTTTATTCCATCGCACACACCTTATCACTGACGCACATTAATAAAATTACTCAAGCCGATCTTTTTAATCATTGAAGTACTACTCTTGTTCATCTCTCTGATCATGGAGAAATTAAAAAAAGGCAAAAACGTCGCACACTTTAAAGGATGGTGCGGGCTTCGCCGTAGGAATCCCGGTGAATGCAGAGAAAAGCCGAAAAGGAGTGCATTTCATGCGGTCTTTATAGTCTGCCTGAACACTTAGGCGATGAAGGAAGAGAAGGAAGGAGTTTTCGGCGGTCGTCTTAAATCACGCGTCAATTGCCTCAATGAAGCCCGTGGAAGAAGAGTTCGAGGCGAAAACAACCTGCACAGGAAAAGGGAAGCCCGAAGTGGTTGTGAAGCGATAAAAAATAGACGATTTTGGGATCACTGATCATCTCTAAGCTCCACTTTTCGCCGAGATATGCCGTCTTTACAAGCCCACAACCACCCATTTTGCGTCTGACGAAATAAGAAAACTTTGGGGCCTTCATCATCCTTTTAGCACGGTTCGTGTGCTCCTTCATTCTCGCTGCGCTCTACTTCGGGGTGGCGCTGTGTGCTTCACCTCTGCGCTGTTTTTCGCGTTCAACAGCGGCTCCGGCGACGGATTTTTAAATTCTTTTTTTACCATCTCTGTCTCTCCCAGCCTCTACGACCTTTACGTCTCGGCACTTAACGGTCCGGCAAAATATTGCTTGCCGCGTCGGCCTTACCTCGCCGCGGGTGATCGGAAAGAAGGGGGGGATGAACCAGAAAAGGGGGCATTACATGCTATTGCAGGAACCAGTGGCGAATCAGTAGCGCGCGTGAAAGGGAACGCAGGCGCACCCGTATATTAGCTGGGCACCCTTTTGCAGGTGCGGCCGAACTCCGGTTCTCACTCCTTTCGTAGCCAGTTTGCGAAACATTTGGATTTCTTAGTGGCTTTATATCCGCCTCAATATCCTTACCTCATTGACATGGGAGAAATCAAAGGCGGCAAAGTAAAGAAACGCTTAGGTTGTGGACAATTCATTGGAATGTCCACAATTACTGGCGTAGCTAGCACGGGACGTCACGTTGCAACCCTATCCACGTTTCCTTCTCGGTGGGGTGTAGAGCAAGCCTGTGAAGTAAGTGGGAGGTGATCCACTATCTGCTTGTGACGCCGGCGTGGTAGGTCATGATGCTGTAAGGGCCTTGGAGGACAACGACGAAGCTTGCGCGCTGGGTCTCTGGGTCAGACGTGCAGGGGAAGCTTTTGAGTTCTCAACGGTCAGCGCGAACGCAAATTGCTTGTTTTTAGAAAGATGTAATGGGTGAAACCAGGGGTGACATTGGTTAAATAAAAATACAATTGTGATTGACCCTACTCCCCAAGGAAAACACTCTGTGGAAGGCCTAAAACCCTCCTCCCTCTTTCTCCTCGTCTCCGCAGAAAGAGAACAGGGACTTGAGACTTCTAGCATGTCTCGCTTCCTTTAAAGGGGTCCTGAAATACCTTCCGCCGATGCGTGGATGTACATGTAACCAAATAAAGCAATGTATTAGCAATCTCCTCCCGCAAGAATTTTGTTGAAGCGATGAGTATTAGCTGAGAAATCGTAAATCAAAAACCGCGCATTATCGTCGCGCCGCGTTTCCTCCTCCTTTCAACTTACTCTCCGTTGTTGACGGCGAGCTAGCCTTCCCTCCCATGATGCTGCGCTCCTCCGCAGTGACGTACTTCCGCTATTGCGCTGATCACACAGCCGTCTGCTACGGGCAAGCTTTGTTGACACCATGAATCCCGCACTCCGCTAAAGGCTGGAAAAGCGAACGAAAAATCTGGTCCCATGTGTGCGGCGGCCTGGCCTTGCCCTTTCGCGGTGTACGTTGCTGCAGAACTTTGCTATCAGCGGCACGCGACTTTTTATCGGCGGCGAACTCGCAGCCGCACGGGGAGGATCCTGCGCTCGCTCCCTTGGATGCACAGCGCACTGTTTATCCAAAAAGCGCCGTATCAGATGTGGCCCCGCTGGTGCCGGGTCTTATTTTGTGGCGGTGGTAATTCCTGCCGGCGGCATGTGAAAAAGACATTTTAAACCGATACAGAACCCGTGCACAAAACGCCAGTTCAGCTTGGGGCGACGCGTGGTGGAGAGCGGCAACGTTGGCAAAACATGGACCGCCGCGGCTCTGAGCTTTCTAGCGCTGGAGCGAGCACCATTTCTTTGACAATATCAAATATCGGTTGCCCTGGCAACAAGGCACAAACCGCTCTGGAAGTCAGTTACGGTTGCGTGATCCCGGTTCAGCTTGGGGCCCCACCTCGCGGCATATGGGCACTGCAGGCATACTACTCACTCCCATTTGGAAGTGCGAGATGCGTTTGGCATTACAGGAGGCGATGGTGTGTGTTGCGGACGCCTTTGTTTCGCGATGAAATGCGACGTTGTGCTTCTGCGGGTGAATAGTGCTTCCCATGGTCTGGATTATCTTTCTCAAGCGGCGTACGACTCAACCTCGCATGGGGTATGTGCAGTGTGCGTGGCTAAAAGCCATCTCGGCTTGTGCGCCATAGTTAAGTGACTTGCTGTTCGTCCCCGCAAACCGCGCGCGAGGTGAGTGCCGAATTTACGAGGGGCAGGAGGAGGCAACCCATCGTCTGTCAATCGCGGTTCGGACTTGCAACGCATATTGTGACGTTGTGTTCGTTCGAAACGCATCTCTGGATTGTTTGGAAGTTGAATAAAATGTATGCGTCAAACCCGGGCATTCGGCTCAGGGCGTTCTCTGCGATTGCAAGAAAGAAGTGCCACGGGGTTTCAACGCTTTCTTTATGGGACGTACTCAAGTAAGAGAATATCCATGTCGTGTTATGGCCCTGTTGCATTCAATACAAACGGTTAAGCGTTTGTTTACACTTGTTTAGTTTGTCGTAAAATGTCCAAGCACTCCGGCACTCCGCTGGCAGATCAGCCGGCGAGCCGACGCTGAGCAGACGACTCATCTCTTTGCCGGAAGTGCGTGAAAAAGCCGCCCAATAGCAGGATGTCTAGCTCATGACGAACATCTGGGAATTGATGACGTAGACATGTGAAGATGGCGGCGTCCAAAAACACGAAGGGAAGGGTGAGAAAAAAGCGACAAACTTTGCAACAAAAGTGTGAGCTTTCCGCTGAGCGTAAAAGAGTAATACTTGGCACAAATGATGTTGACGACCCAATCTAACGATTGCACTAGTCAATTTAGTGTGCTCAAAACGCCTTTCAGGGCCCCTTTAATATTGAAGGTTCAAGTAGTTGCGCGACCACAGCAGCAACAATAACGAACGGGATTTTCTTCCGTCCTGTCACCCCTGATGTTCTACATTTTATACTGCTATCTCTTCGTACCGTGCAGGGACCCTCATTTGGGCTGTGGCCCACACGCTTATCCGTTTCAAGGTATTTCTACGGGCATGGGAATTTCGCGTCTCCCCATGACGATGTTTAAAGGCTTCCCCTTTCAAATGGCGTAGTGGAAAATGCCGGTGAGCCTGCGTACGCTACGTACTGTTATTTACCCCCTTTAATCAAGGAATTGCACTTCTATGTTGATTGTGCGTTAAATATAACTGTGGTTTTTGCAAGCATGTTTCCGTATCTTCGATGCTTTTTAATCTACCCGTTAGTGTTTTGATACGAAAGTGCCACCTATCCGACTGTCTGTGTACTGTTAGAATCATGCCAATGCTCCCCGTTCGACCCTTCTCTATGGATTTGACCACCACCCGTTCGTTAATGTTCGTGGCAAAATTAAGCGGGCTATGGCAAACATGATCAGTTCGTAAAGCGCCAAGCAACAGTTGTGTGAAGGGACGGAGGACTGCCAGCGTTGGAACTTTATGCATTCCCAATCAGGCTTCATAACAAAGTGAGTGAGCGTGCACTTGTCTCTTCAAGGGAGCTCCTAAGCACAGGGCTGCTATTGGGCAGCACTTATGGGGCTATGGTATTAGCGGAAACCAATGACCTCAGAGTCCCCACATTTATCCACTGGCCTGTACCAACAGTTGTAAGGTCCCCATAGAGGACCTCAATTTCATGATGCTACTCTAGAGTATCGCGCCTGCTACATCGGGAGAACCCCAATGCATTATTGAGATTAAAAAAGATTAAAGGAAAAAACTCTTCTGCAAACCATCCTTGGGCAAACGTTAGAAAAATGCCCAGAAAAGAGCCATGAAAAAGGATGACTTACTATTATTTGTATTATTATATGTAAAACAGAAGAAAGTATCGAAATCCGGCGTTGTCTTACAGTCACATCGAAACCTGTGGTTGGTTGAAAAGAAAGAAAAAGTTTATGACAGGGATGGAGGGCGGGGAACGTCGCTGCTCCGCGTGATACGTTGCCGAACTATGCCATTCTTAATAGAACGAGCATGTGCGCTAAGATTTACACGTAAGATAGTGTAAGATCAGTTTGCGATCGGTTGGCGCCCGTGTGCGTTTTGTTCTCGGCGAAAAGAGTAATGTGAAACACGGCGCCGACTAGACTTACCAATGGAGCACGCAAAGGACCCAACTTCAGGAGAGTCCACACCGGCCCCACGGAATCCTTGGTCACGCTCGCATATTGCGGTGGGTCAGAAAGAGGTACACTCCACCACACATCCATGACGAGAGGAGAAACCACCACTTGGATACAGCTCCCTGCAGGCACATTCATTAATTTGCACGTAGGCTACCAGGCAAAATGCAGTGCAGGACACGAGGAGTTGGAGGTCAATGGGAGAGGCTTTCGTCCTGCAGGGGTCCTAAGGTTGCTGTCGATGATGTAGCCTCCTCGATATGTAAAGACATGTCCACGGTGCGATAAAAAAACGAAGGAACCTCACACGAACGCGTAAGAGTTGAGGGTAGCGAAGCTGTGCGCAAACTTCACGACCATCGAACACGGTTTAAGTCCATGATTCCAGCCGATTTGCTTCTTCTTCGCTGCCGCAACGATCTCCACTCCATCATTGTTGCTATAATGGCGAAGAAGAAGCAAATCGAAGAAGCAGAAGGAACGAACGAACGAAACGCGCTCACTTAAACTTGGCGCTCGCAGGCGCAACGTGTTTTCTATCACGTGCTCTGTGTCGAGCAGGTGGCGTGATTCCTTTCATCAAAGTCACAGCCGAGTTAGTAAGCCGTTTGACTCTCGGGTACCAACTCATGCATGGTCGTAGCCGAGTGGGTAAGACGACTGACTCTAACTCTGTTGATCTACCTGACACAGATTCGAATCCTGCCGCCGCCTGTGATTTCGTTTCCTTATGTATTGAGTTCTGTGAAACGCCGGAATCAACGAATTTGTAATCAGCTTCGCTGTTCAAAACCCACGCTTCATCGCACTTCACGAAGGTTCCAGAGCACAACGGTGTTTCACAAAATTAAAACCCTAACGCGGAGCACGGGGAAGCAGTGCTTGCCAGTGCCCGTCTCTGAAAACCAGATCGGTCTGGTGCGCAAGGCAGCAGAAACCATTGGAGTCCTGGACCAAGGTTACCGCCCTGCTGAACCACGTGGGAAACTAATGCATCGCGGCAGGGGACCGCGGGGCAGTACCTCCAAACATTGAAAAATATAATTACAAATAGGTGTTATTTTCCGTCCAGTCCGGCTAATTACAAGCGGCTTTTACGACTTCGTGCCCGTGCGAACCTCTTTGTGAAGGCGTTCCCTAATTTTCACTGCTGCATAGCCGATAAAAAGACTCCTAAACCAGAAGTGGTACTCGAAATATTAACAAATCTGTCACATTTGCAACAAACAAAGAATGGGAATTATCGAATATTTAGAATATAAGGAGTGATATACTGCCTTCGGTTAACTGGTGATCAATACGATCCAAATGCTGGTGCATTCGCGCCATGATGTATTCATTACAAAAAGGTTAGACCTACAAGTTGAGCTAACATTGTGGTACTCTCAGTGAGAGGGGGAATACAACCGTCTGCGTCGTATTTCAAACGGGGAGCGAAGAAGGCACCATAACGCATACGAGCTCCCACCTGGCGTAATGTGCCTATTTTATAGGCAGGAAGGGCGTCACTCCGCGCGGAATTCTTTTTTTTAATGGCGTCTGTAAATACACACGTTAGGTTTAGCGCTGGCGATTCCGCAGGAGCAAGCAGTCTTTCTACGCCGCTGCCGACATGCGCAATTCTAACGGCAAGAGTTGTCGGTCACTCGCATTCCGATGATGGCACGCGTGAAACGCTGCTCATCCTGCCGCCAACAGCGTGGGAAACCAGGCGTGATCTAATGTAGCCCATCCAGGCTGAGCACCACATGTGGCCGGGGAGCCGTTCCAGCGCTTCGCGTGGGACGTCCGGTAGGGGTGACCTTTATTGCGCTTCGGCTGCGGTCCCTTGGAGACTAGAGCGCTGCAAGCAAGCTTGAGCAATTTCACGTCGTGGAGCGTCCGGCATCGCAGCGTTCTTTTGGGCCTTGTCCCCAAAGACTGGAGTTTCTTCCGCGTGCGGGGCACACCTGCGTATAAACGCGTGGCTGGCGCATCCATCGCGCCGTTCATAGGATTCGAGTCGGTCGAAGATCTCTAAGCCGCAAGACGCGCGTAGAGGCACGTACGGCGACGTACTGAGAAATCGACTGGATCGTAATGGCAGTAATTATGCTCCAAATTAGACCCTAAGAGCCCCTCACGAGGATTTGGGATTCAGACCGTAGCCGCCGCCTACTGCGCTGCTCCTGTTCAACACCTAAGGCCTGGACGTCGCCAAAAAAATTTACCTTAAAATCACTACCAACCGACTCCCATTTAACCTGCCCCCTAGCCCTCCATCAACCCACCATCATGAAAATGGGAGCATCATAGACGAACCGTTCACTAGATGCCATGACTTCAGTCAACAAGGCTTGTCCCCGCCAGATTGGGTAAGCTGGACATCTTTATATTGCACGTAAGCGCCAAAGCTCGGAGTTTAATTCTAGGTACGTCCGGGAAACTGGTTGCCTCGAAACAGGTGGGGGTACGCACGGACATTTATTCTCGTCGGCCTAACTAGTGTGTGATGAAGTAGATGTAAAAACGTTCCTTGTCCGCTTAGACTGAGACTAGGCAAGTTGTAATGTGTATTCTCCACTCATGCCACGGTAAGTCACGTAGAAGCGTTAGATAACGTGCTTGCGCTTGGCAATCACATAAAGTGTGCGAGAGCCCTGCGTCGCATCACTATATCCTGGTTTATTTGAATAAGAGTGCCTGACACACATGAGCAATCACGTATACAATAAAAGCGATATATTGTAGGCTGCATGTGTGAACGAATATCACTGCGGGAGCTGAAGGTTCTACCTGGAGTTAGCATACAAGCTTACTGCTCGGCTGACCTTTCTGCTTCATTAAAGCCTTCTCACTCACTCCATCCGTGAGTGCCTACCTCGGATTCTTTTTGTCGACGCGTATTAATGTTGGTACCTGAAGAGCATCCGCGTTGGGACGCAAATAACGCGATTCGTTTGACTTCATGGGATTATATTTCGCAAAATGATAGCAACCGTTGCTCTCTATGCTTCGTTTAGCTATTTTCCTCATCCTTCTATTTATGCTGATGAACAATATATATGTATATGCAATCATCTCAGCTGGAGCCACCAAGTCGCGGACAGCACAGACGACCGAATCACCGGAGCGCGCAAGCAGGCTGTCTTTCTGCCGAGACGAGGCTCCTGGCTACGCTATTCAGATTTGAAATTCGCCGTTCTCTTCATGTAAAACCGTAAAATAAAAGGCTCCTCGCCAAGGCCCGCGCAGGCATGCAAACTCGGCGGCGACACGCATCCCTCGCCAGCGGTGGCGCATGTGTATTACGCCGTAGTGAGTCAAAGTTTGGGCGCCTTCCGACGTGCGGCGGGCTCGTTCATTTGCACACATACGAGTCCCCATTGGTGCGCTGGCTTGAATCATTAAACTTGAATCAAAGCAGCGTGGAATGCGCTGCCGTTGCACGCGTAGCGGCCGAGCGGGCCCAACGGTCAGCGCATCGAGCGGCGGCCGACCGATAGATGCGCGCACCGCGTCCCTTCCTCCCCCTGCCGATGCTCTTCCCCACACAACGCGCTCGGGACCCCGCAGGCAGCGGCGACGGATGAACGCCGCTGACTCGATCTTCACGCATCGCTGCGGGCTTTAGGCCGCCGCAGCGGTCACGGCAGCGGACCATTGTTCATTTGTTCATCGCCCGGGGCGCAATTAAGATGAGTCTGCTGAGCCGCGCACGTCACGGTGAAAAAACACAGCGTTCAAGTGAACGTAGCGGTGCGCTCATCAAAATATGTGTGCGATATTAATGAGGACAGGCAGCTTTAATCGCTTATTGGGGAAGAATTACGGCGGACCAGCTGTTGTATTTTTTGTTTCCGAATTCACTCAGCATACTTCGTCAAACAAACAGCAGTGAGAACTTGTGTTTAATCACCATTTTTTGTTGCAATGTGCACACTCCCTCCACCAGTGCGTCCTGCAGGCCCCTGAGGTTCCTTGACGAGAACGAAAATGTTGCCAATGCGGGTGTTTCTTTCTTTTTTTTTTCTTTATTGACCCAGCCATAATGGGATAGAACTCGCAATCGTTTTGTCGCAGCACAATTGAGCTACGCACCACCGCGGCGGATGTCATTACCAAACGCGGGATTTTTAGGCATTACAGAGCGCGTTTTAGGCGCCAAAATAAGCAGGCAAAACACCTTTTTCGTCCTCCACCGTCGTAAACATAGGTACCATAAATGTTTACATAAATGAAAATAATGTCAAACGAACATCTATCTACGACAGGAAAACAAAAAACGTTTTGTTTATGATCGCACAAAAGCGCGAACAGTTGAGTATAGCCGCTCAATTGTCCCATAAATATCTACTGGCCCAATGAAGATCAATGGGCTGCATTCAACAAGTGCACAGCTCACATTCATTTTCAATGGCCACTGCCGCTTCTTCGAGCGTCGCATATGGTGAAGCAGGCATGAAAATGAATACGTGAGAGCTGGGAATACTGATCAAAAAAGCGTTACTTTATGTCTGCCTGACGAAATTTAATTACCACACAACAAAAATGCACAGATATAAAAACAAGACAGGCTACGATTTATCAATAAATTAAAACGCTCTTAGATGAGAACTGTCGAATACAACTATGGCAATTTTCTCATATACTATGATATTATCCGAATTGTTAAGGCAGCGCGTCCCGAACCTGTCAAATACACTCCCACACATTTTAAGAGCACTTTTGAGAAGATGTTATGCAGCCGAACAAATTTTTGATGGGAAAGCGTGTTTTAGAGCCCGTCGGCAGTGTAAATTTTGAGGCGTAAAGAAATTCAGTTGCGCCGTGATGTCTCGCCGTTGGCTCTTCAATATAGGACTGATCTGCTAACGAAGGCGTGTTTTATATGCTCAACCGTGGTGTTTAAAAAATGGAGTTGGATTTGAGTATGCTTCTAAAAACCACGATGCGACTGCAAATGATTGAAGAAATCTCTTTGAAGGGAACGCGAAACGTAGTCTAGGACTCACGGTGAAAATTATGGAAACAATAGCAAACTGCCACAATCTCTATATTTTTGTATTCAAAATTGCGCCTAGTGTAACTGAGGATGAGCGCTCTTCCCTCCACGGAACCAGATCGACCAGGGACAGTCTCCTCACATTCCGAGAGGTCACACAGCATTACCGCCTCTCCCGCCGCAAGCTTCCACCCGCTCACTCATCCCTCACTCTGGAGGAGGAACGCCTCTGGCGTCAGCTCCAAACGGAATCTCTACCGTGCAGAGCCGTCCTCCATCATGTCCACCCCTCCCTCTACCCATCCTCGCTCTGCCCCCGCTGCGGTGAAAAAGCCACGGTCCAACACCAAATTTGAGCTTGTGATGAGGACCCATTCCCTCCAATTATTTCTCCTGACCAGTGGATGGAGGCGTTGGGCCGCTCGGACCCCCAGCTCCAGAAGGAGCTCGTGACTCGAGCGGCTGAAGTTGTCGCGACCCTCCGGGTCGTGCCCACCGCGCCCTAACCCTTTATGTGAATAAAGTTATTTCTCTCTCTCTCTCTCTCTCTCATTCCACTGATGCTAGGGGTTGTTTACCGGGAGTTGGTTGAACAAGAGCACTAGGTTGAACCCCATAGAGTTCTGAACAGTCAGTGCAGCCCGGTAATTGAATAACTATCTAAAACTACACTTGAAAGCGAAACTTCAGACTAAATGGTGTTCTTATAGGCGCCGTTATCGAAAATAGGCATTTATATGCAATTATAGGCATTTAGGCATGGAAAAGTTATTGCACGCCCATGGAAAAGTTATTGTACGGAGAGTTGTTTCTTTGAAATGGTGTTAAATGTGGCCGGTTAGGTCGGGACTCGATCTGGCGACCTCGTTGTCCGCGCATGGCCACTGCGGCTATTCTTTGTCCTTGACTGTGTGTTAGCCTACTCAATTTTCCCGTCCAACGTTACAGTCATCATCTGAGAATCGGACCGGGCGTCCTCGTCGGCCCATCCTAAGCCGCTTGACGGCGTCGTTTCAAACCGGCGTCCCGGCGAGGTCACATTAAATCGGGCGGCTTTACCCGAGCGAGGCAGGGCCTGCATAAAATTCCGCGACCCCTGATAGCCCGGAACCCATCTCCGCCCAACAAGCCACTGACCTCTTTTTCATTTTCACCGCTTTTTCTGACTCAGAAAAAGAAAAGACGCCATAATTTAATGTTAGTACAAAAAACAGCAAATGCAAACATTTCTACGTGCCTCGAAGACCCTACTTTATTTTCTTGTAGGGACAGGTCCCGATCAGTGGCTTTGATGGGGCCAGGATGAATTTCAGGCTAATCGGCGATGCCCGTTACTGTTTTTATTTTTTCTTTCCGCTGCGGGAGGCAACTCGTCGCTCTTTTGTTTTAGTTCATGGACGCCGAAATAGCTGCGTCGTCCCTTGTAATTGCGCCTTGTGCACCCATTTAAAGCCCGCCACTTCCAACCGCAATCTTGAGACGCGCGGCCCCTCCGTCGCTCCCCGTCTTCCCCTCTTCTTTCTCTCCGTACATTCCGTAATTTTCCTTTGCCAGCCTGTCTCTTTCTAATGGATTTAGTTTTCTCTCTCATTTCCGCGAGGTGGCGGGTCTGAATTCCTATGCTCTTATGCGCAACAGCCACGTCAAAGCGTCACTAGCAAAGATTCATCAAACTTGAATACACCCCCAGCCAGCTAGGCACACCGAGATTAGTTGGCTGAGAATGCGAATGAATTCCCCGCGTCTTTATGCCACTTGTGAAAGGATTCCCAGGAATTTATTTTGCTTGCGTCCGCAAAACTTCAGATCCGTGACGATTTGTGCTCATCGTGGCTTCCGTGTGCTTTTCCCTTTCGAGACGAGCGCACTTGCGTAACGTGCCGTTCGGGCGCCTGTTTCCGTGGTCTATGGAAAGGTCAAGCCTGCAGACGTCAATTCGAGTTAATTTTTCCGTTGTGCCATTATTGTGGAAGGTTAGCAATGGTTAATTATCGCGAACTTCTGATAGCTGCTTCCAACAGGGAAAATCCTGCCATTAAGGAGTTAAAGGACTCCGAGGCGACGCGGAACAAATCCTAAAATAGCCATGCTCGGAGTCTCAAGTGGCTCGTACTGCGCACGCTGGGTGTCCGCGCTCATTGCGCAAGTTCGTGTCAAAGTCACGAAAGCATTTTCGGATCTTTATATCCTCGGTTTAAGTTGGAGCGTCATTTTTCAGTCCTTTCAGTCCTTCCCGAAGAAGTTGCTGATTTTTCCTCCTTCGCATGTTCTCTCAGATGCTAAGCCGTGGCTATCAATGAGATTAGAAATACTGCTGTGCCCTACTTTGAACTCGTGCCCATTTTTATTTGGTTGTCATTTAAAGGAAAGTACATTATGCATGGCGCTTAACAGCCTACTAATTTTGCTATCCCTTCAGCGTTTTCACTATTATCCTCACAAAAATGGCAGGCATTTATCACAACAAACGAGCTCCTAAAACAAATAAGGAGGAAGTGGTTACCCAGCCCAGCCTTATTTTCAGTGTTCCAAGAGAATTTATAACATCTTCAACAGCCTTTTCGTACATTCTTTATCTGATAAAAAGTAATGTTTCATTAACCATGTCTCCCTCTTTCTCTTATTTCTTTCCTTTTTTACTGGGGAATATTTGGGTTAGGTTTACGAAACTGGGGCGGCGTATTTATCAGCAGAAGCATCCGAAAACTCTAGTGCTCAAAAAATAAGCAAAACTAGCTTTTATTCGCTGTGATCGTAAATTATACCACAAAGATTGTTTATTTCTTCTGATGTAACAGATATAAAATATACGCGTAAGGGGTCAGCGTGTCCGAGAACGACGCGGGAACTGTGGCGAGCTTAGCTCACGAGGTACTGTTGATTCAAGATTGCAAGTTGAACGAGTTGGTGCGAAATCATATCGGAAAAAAATTCCCTCGCACTTCCCCGAGGGGGAGAGTGTGTAAGTGCGAATGCACGGTTGTGGATTGCGCGATTACGGTGGATATCGTGATCTTGGAGTGGAGAGGAGGCGCCCAACACCCGCAGTCACTGAGCGGAGAGAGGAGGAGGAGAGTAGCGCCCGCCGTTACGGCGAGGGCTACACGAGCGCCCTCACGCGTCGGAATGCGGAGCGCCCGCTACACGAACGAGAGCTCTCCCGCCCGAAGTGGAGAGGAGGCGCCCAACACCCGCAGTCACTGAGCGGAGAGAGGAGGAGGAGAGTAGCGCGCGCCCATCTCCCCCCGTTGCTAGGGAAGACGAGGAGCGCGCGCACCCGCAGCTGTTGCTATGCGGACTACGGCGGCGGACGATTCAGGCTCGCTTAAGAAGTGCATTCGCACTTAAAACCAGCGCACCAAAAACGGGGAGCAGATGAGGAAAGACACAAACAGCAAGCAGCGCTGGGTTGCTCTCCTCTCTTGTCCACATTTTTCGTGCGCTGGTTCATGCGATACGGGTCATTTATTTAGTTTTTTTCTGCTCTCCCCAAAAAAACTATCATGCACTCGTCTTCCATTTATTTATTTATTTATTTATTTATTTATTTATGTATTTATTTATTTATTTATTTATTTATTTATTCATTCATTCATTCATTCATTCATTCATTCATTCATTCATTCATTCATTCATTCACTCACTCACTCACATATGTGGTGCTTGGCGGCACACAGCAACAGAAGAACGCCTACACTTTTCAGTTTGTACGATCGCACCTTAAGCCGTCCTACGAGAAGTGGGTTAAAGTTCTTGGCATCCCTGTCCCGGAGAATGGCGGCTGCCGTGTGTGGCTTGAACAAATCAAGAAAACATGACATCAACAGCTTCACATAATCAAACGCATAAGCAACCGGTTAGGAGAAGCTACAACGGAGACACTCAAACTTTTGACCCAGGCTGTCCTCACGAGCAAAGTGACATATGGGGCGGTATGCTTCGATTTCACTAAGGCTCAGTTGCAGCGCTGAAGGTGCTACATCGTGAGAGCCTTCGAGTCATCACTGGCCTTCCCAGACATGCCAAACTCGAGGCATGTCTGGGAACAAGCACGCTCAACTCCTCCCACCTCTCACAGAAATCATTCGAACCCGTCAGGAAAGCCACGACTTCCGACGAGCATCCCCTCTCGCCGGCCGTGCGCTACTTGCGCTACTGCCACAATGCGCGGCACCACAATATCCCATCCCTTTGCCGCTTCCACCATGGGACGACTTCATCGTCGTTAACCAAAAGCCACCCCCAGTCACCGGTCCTACGCTTCGCCATTCTAACAAAAAAAGACGCACAGCTAAAATGACCGAGCAGTTTCCACATAGCGCTGTTTTTACCAACGCCACTCGGGACCCAACCACGAATACTGCCGGATTAGCGGCCATTCACAGGGCATTTCATGCCACGTGTCTACAAGGATACCCAAAAGCGCCTTCGTCTAGCCACCTCCAACTCAAAGCGATATTACTGGCTGTCGGACAACTTCAAATTTCTCATTGGCCTACCAACCAGCCTCATGCAACTATCTTCTCAGCGAGACAGGAGGCATTCCGCGCATTACGCCGGGTGCCTTATCAGAGTTCTATCTGTGCGTCCATCAAGATGCTTGCCCGAAGGCGACATTGTACAACAGGACTACAAATTAGGGTGGACTGGGTGCCAGGGCACTGCGTTAACTCCTCCAAGGAGGCCGCGCGTGCCCTGGCGAGCGATCTTCTTTCCACCCGCTCCCACCCAGTTTTGCCTCATCACGACCCCAACTTGGACCCCTTTGAAGCCAGTGCCCCCTACCAGCGACGTGCTAGAGCTCGACTCGGCAGCCACATCCCTACCAATGACTACCCGTTACCTACAGGACTGCCACGTGGCCTTCAGGTTCTGATCCACAAGGCTCGTGCTAGGGTGGCGCTTACCGAGGACATCCTTTTCAAGTGGCGCTCTTACATAGCAAAGAAAGGGAGGCCACCCGTTCTCCCAGGCGCTACCGCAAGCAATTCACCTCCGCCGCCCATGACACCACCCGCGTGCGTGACGTGCTCTTTAGAAGCCACACCGACCATTGAACACCTCCTTTGGAAGTGTCCAGGACTGCACGGGGAGCACCCCTCTTGCAAACACAGCAGCGTTACGTGCTTGAAGGACTGGCTCTACCCACCCGCAGCCACAGCCAAGCAGGTGTTTGCCTCCTTGTGGGACTTCGCTCTCGCCACTGGCGTCCACCTGAGGATGTAAAGTCATCCCAAATTAGTTGACACCACCCTCCCCACCCGCCCCCACATAGGCTGAGTCGCCATCCTCATGTTAATATAGTTTTATTTATTTATTTATTTATTTATTTATTTATTTATTTATTTTTATTTATTTATTTATTTATTTATTTATTTATTTATTTATTTATTTATTTATTTATTTATTTATTTATTTATTTATTTATTTATTTATTTATTTATTTATTTGTCGTTCCTTTGCATTTTTCTCATGAATTTAGTCATCTACCCCTGCCACATGCACCAATCCTTGCCAAAACTTTAGCGTGGCATTTAGCGTGTCGGCTACGCAAGGCGATCCTGCATTCAACTGTGGGCCACGGGACGCTGCAACACTGATCGAAGCGAAATAAAAAGAAATCAAATCGATGCGAATAACATTGTCCCGAATTTGGCAAAATACAGCGACAGCTCACGCTCTGGTAGAGCTAAGTTCCGCAATTTATACCTCCACAGTGTGGCGTTCGCCCGCACAGTATGCGGCTGAATTCATGCGCAACTTGCTATCGCTGACATCCTTGACAAGTATTGTATGATCGGGCCAGGCGCCACCCGTGCGCTGTGATCAATTGTGCAATCATGTCATAGTAATTTATTCGCGCTTTGGACACAATACACGTCCGTAGTTCGATTCTCAGTGGTTGGTAATGTTCCTCCATTACGAATGGAATCAAGCTACGAAAGAACCACTCCAAAGGCGCGATGGCTTATTATCACATTTCTCTACGTGCCTCGTTAAATTGAAGGCCTCTATGAATCATCTACCCCAGACCACATCCTCCGCTAGACCACTGGTGGGAAATCTCGGCGTGGGTTGTTAGGGAAGCCTATGTTGGTCGCGGCGTGAATTAACCCGTGGTCCTTCAGTACGGGTCGTGAACGCGTAGACGAGTAAGAGGCGCATCTTTGTAACAACCCTGCAACAATTTTTTTAACATTTTTCAGCATCTGAAACGATTTTAGATCATCGTCAGTAACACGTGTATATTAGGTGGTTACGGAATATCCAGTTCTACGTGACGTCGCGTAACATCGAAATGCTCTCAAAATTTGTTTCGCCCTTTCCTGCAATGTTTGCAGTCTAGTCGTTCTATCGCGTGCTTGTGTGACGTCACAAAAGCAGCATCGCCGCTGATGGCGGGCTTCGTTTCAGTTGCAGCAATGAAATCACTCAGTGGCCGCTTTAAATAACAGCGAAAAAAAGAGAAACATCTGTGTTGAAACACGCAAATCACGTAGTGCCGTTATGTACGTACTAAAGCTTTTGAATTGCTTCAGAGCACTAGGGAAAAGAGAGGCAGCGTGTATGGGCCCCGCTTCAAGGCCCTTTGCGCCCCAACTGCGAATTCACGCTTGGAGCTCGACGGTGCGGCTGTCACACCCCTCTGCCAGTTTGGTCCTTGACTAAATCTTCGTTTACTTTCTGAAAGGATCACTCTTCCTTCGTCGTAACCCTATATACCTCCCGAACAGTTCTTGCACTTAAGATCCCGTGCTTTATTTATCCGCCACGAAGCAATCTAATGATCGCTGTGGTACCGTGCGGCTGCATGACGATTTATTAGTGCGCGTGCAAAATTAGCTGCTCCGGAATTCGTTTCCTTTCTCTTTTTTTTTTTCTTCTCCTGGTTTCCGAAGCACGGGTAAATGCGAGATATTGCTTTCCGACGCTCGCAGTGCGTCGGTCGAATGCTCGCTATTCCCGCTCGTGCGACTAATTAAAAATTGCGCAATGAGCTAGATTTTAGCAAAAGCTCTCAGCGGGCCGCACGAGCCCTAGCGGCTCGAGGCGGCTAGGGAGGGCGTCGCTGCCGGGGTGCAACAGCAGCCGCAAATACGTTCTATACAGCGCGTGTTGAAGACCCTGTAAAGTTACCCTTCTTTTGCTGTTTGCACTTCGGGGAAGGAAGACTGTATTCGCCAAGAAAAGGAGAAAAAAAGATCGATCGGACTCGTGCTGCGTAAAACAAGAAATTCAAGAGGCCCGTGCACTTGTTCTCCTCCCCCTGAGCGAGGACGCCCTCCTCCCCGCGGCCTCTTGAACATTCTAACCGCGCGCGACGGCCTCTTTTTATCTTCCTGGCCCTACTTCCGCGGGCGCCCACGCGTGGTGTAGCTGTGCGGATACACTGCACGTGTGTAAATATGTGCATACAACCTCCGCCTGTACGCACGCACAGGCACTCATCAGAAATTGCAGACGCGCGGGTAAGCGTTCTTGCTCTTGCACTCCCGACGACGTCGATATAACGTCGTTGGAAATTCAATTAGAGAGAAAAGTCGATGAGATAAGGAACGGAGGCGGGCATCCCTAACGCCGCGCTGGTCGCTCCGGCGGTCTCCACATCTCCTCCTCTTTTTGCGTGGGCGTTTGCTTCTCTGCGCGCCGTCTCTGGAAACGGAGGAGAGTCGGAAGGACGCCCACTGCAGAACCGTTGCAAAAATGATTGAATTATAATTGTTCAGTTCGCGTTTCGCTCGCGTACACCGGCACGTACCAATAAGCGTAGGACGAGTCTGAAAAGTCAAGTTGAAAGGGCAGGGAAGAGAGGAAGTAAGGGTGACCCCCGATGTACCAGTCTTCTCACGTTGTTGCAGCACGCCTCCCCTCCTTCGGGGCATACGTGTCGACTGTCCAAACGCGCCGCACTCGTATAGACACGCACTAAGCGCCCATACTCTTTTTTTTTTTCCTCTCCAATTTGCGGGGCGGGCGACCGAGTGTCACCCTCAGTAACAATATTCGAGGTATAGCTTTGCGTCTTGCATGAAGAATACGTCGCTAATGCGCTGATCGCTCTGGCTGGCAAAACAAATTACGCGTTTGAGTATATGCGTGGGAGCGAATTGGCGCACGTGCGATGCACGTCATACGCTGTGCGCTTTAGGCGTAGCGTTGCGCGATGAGCCCTGTCTTCGGGGCCGTACTTTATTGCATGAACACTTCTTGGTACTTCCCTTTCACCCTTTTCGTTCATTTTCTCCTTCTGTGATCATCGCGTATTCATGGGAGCATGCCCCGTGCTCCGCTGCTACCGTCGCTGAAAAACCGCCGCGCCGCCCCGCAAAGACGCGCTAGCATGCGGAGAAGGTAGTCATTTGGCAACAGGGCAACGCGCAAGAAAGGGGCGGGGTAAGGGTAACGGAAGTGCCTGCACACGCGTACAGTCGGCGAGGCACGCGTCATCGATTGTTCGTGCATTTTCTCCGCGACGCCGCCTCCTCAATTTTATGCGCAAGTGGCATTCTCGTATGTGTATGCATTTAATACTACACGCTACGCCTCCTGGAAAGTTTGAAGAAACTGCGCGCGAGAGGAAAAAGGTAGAAAAAAAAACGTTTCTTTTTTCCACCTCGAAACAACGGAAACGTTCGACAGAAGGCCGCGTCGTTCCGCGTACGTATGCGTCAGCACGTTCCGGTCCGTCATCCGCGTTTGTAAAACCTGATTGCCGAAGTATGGCGGGGAAAACAGGGGGGCACAGAATACAAGGGCGCATGCGTGAGGCTGTTGCGTCGTGTATTAGGCGCGGCCAGTTCATTACGTTGACTGTTTGCTCCGAGCGCTCGCGTGACGCGCTCTCAGTGCGAACGAGCCGAGAGCTGTCTGGGCTCGAGTGAATTCAATACGAAGTGGTCCTTGCGAGCTTACGCTGCTGGCGAGCTCGCAATCCGGAGATATTCATGTGCCTGCAGTTGTATCTCCATCAAATGAATGCATGCGGGAAGTAAGTACAGTCTTTGTCAAAATTTTCTAGGCCGTGGCGAAAGTGCATAGGCCGCCAAAAATTCAAAGTACAAGTTTAACTCGCGAGCAAGGCTGAAATGTTTTATACCAGCAGGCTAGATCGATTGATTGAAGAACTTTTATTTGCCCAGATTTGTCGCTTGGCCGTCGGTCAGGAGCCCTTGGCCCCTAGCGGCGGTCGTAGCCATCAATACGAGACGGGTCTGGATGCCCGGGTCGGAGCTGACTAGCGCGGTCTCCCACTGCTAGGGAAAACACCTTTCTTTCTCACTGCCATAAAATATTTTGGTCACAGCAAACGTAAAGATCTTTTTTTTTAATTCTTTGTGACAAATAACCCTTGGCTTGGCCTGGAAAATTTTGACACAGACTGTACCTGCGCTAACACCGACGAGCACTTTGCCCCTGTTGCAGTGTAAGATGGTGTAGGGCATAGCGACTTTAATTAATTTTAGGGTTTAACGCGCCGACGCAACGCCGGCGATGAGGCGCGCCGTAGTGGATGGCTCCGGATTAATTTTGAGCACCTGGGCATCTTTAACGTGCGCCGAAATCTCGTACACACGAGCGTTCTTGCTTTTCCCCTCCATCAGAAAAGCGGCCGCCGCGGCCGGGGATCGAACCCGCGCCCTCGTGCTCAGCAGCGCAACGCCTCAGCCACTGATCCACCGCGGCGGGTCGGGCATAGCGACTTACGTAGGGGCGTTGTGGATGGCTTGCTGGATGTAATGCGGTGTTAGGTAGCTACTGATGGAGGGGTGCGTGGGAATCCGGCACCGCGGCACTTTTTCCTGCCCACGGCACGCTACTTCACGCCCGTTTTGGAGACACCCCCGGCGCCTCAAACATTTATCTACTCCGAAGGTGCGCACGTAACAGCGTATAAATGGTTGTGTACTACGAGTCCATCCACTTCCTTGGCTCACAGCGGGAGCTTTTTTTTTTCTTTTAGTTTTTCGCCAGCTCTCCCCGGCGAAAATTCCTTCGCTTTCTTTACACGTCCATTTTTCGCCGCCTATGCTTCGACCAAAGGCATTCATTGGAGCCGCCGCCTTCCACTACTGCCTTTTTTTCGGAAGATTCTTGCTTGTTCTTGTACCCACAATCTTAGGTTGGCCCAACCCAGGAAGAGGCATCTCCCCGTGAGGCTATGTTGCCCAGTCCGGGCTGGCTCTTGAAAAATGGAAGGAACTGGATGCCGCTCTTTTTTTCACTCTCGTGTCGGTCGCCTGCGAAAATGGTATCACGGGGCGGCTTATCTACAACGTTGCCACCTGAGATGCGGGGGATGGCGAGGCCGGCCGCTTCTACGCCTGCACAGGCACGCACCCGCCACGATGCCCGCTCGGGACGCGTGAGCGCTTCCTGGGAGAAAACATCTCCTGGCAACAGAGAGCCGCCCCCCCCCCCCCCCCCCCCCTTTAATGGCACGTCGTCGAAGTTGCACAAAGGCGCAGATTGGGTGTGTAACAGCCTGTTCATTCGGTTCCGGCCGATTTGGACGCATCCTGTGTGTTATCGCTACGAGTGATCCTCGCTGTTAACACGCGCTAAGTCCTGTCCAAGGCATCCTATTTGCCAACCGCCAGTTCGGCCGCCCGTATTTCACGTATTGAGGGGGAGTTCAAGCGTGGAATTTATAGGATGCGGGCTTGATGCTCACTAATCCGTGGGCTTCTGCGGACGATTGCGTCAGGCGGTAACTCTTTTCGAACTGCCGCGGAAGGCCAGCAAATATATAGGATTAATTACTGTTACATATTCAAATTTTGTGTACAAAATACGAATATTATAGAAATAGGGTCGGGAGATCTTCCAAATATATTGTAAGTACTACCATTATAGAACAAGCGAATTCTTATTGAACGACTAGATGAGAGCTGTGGTAAAGCATCTTGAGAGGCAGCGCAGAAAACAAATACAAGAGGAAGGAATCAGAAAAGACAGCGCTGAACTTGCGTACAATTTTGCTTAATGGCGAACACACACATAAATACTATAACCAACGTCCACATGAACTCCCAGTGATGACGCCATACTCAGAACATAAACCAAAATAGCGCACAAAGACCGCAAGCAGTGGAAACGGATTTCTCGATGTGTGGGAAATGGGGTATAATTGAATTAATTATCTGTGTGAGATTTTATTGCGTATAATGTAATATAGAATTTGTGTAGAACTGAGTAAAATATTTCGTAATATAAAAATTCAGCGTAGGCCACTCTCGTCATCACAAAGGTTGCACAGTTTAGCACATGTCCCCATTCGTGCCTTGTTGTCTGCCAACTGTGGTTTTCTTGCGGTGACATTTACATCGGTTAAACCGGTTGGTGTGTAAATATTAAATTGTCTGAACACAAGCTCTCATTAGAAATCAACGCGTGTTGGCATGTTCGCAGCAGGTGTGCTCCGGTATTTAAAGAAAAGAGCAATCCTTTCTGTGCAGGGGAATCAGTTGACCAGGGAAGTAACTGAGGCTTACCATATTAAGAAAAACGCCATTCCGTGTGTAAACACACCTCGTCATCTACGCCGCGGAATTTCAGCCCTCCACAGCAATTTTATGTCTACGTCGTCATAATTCCTGAGAATGTCACACATAATGGTCCATCCTTAGTTTTCAAAATTTCAATTCGCCGTGCTAGCACATATAAACTCTTATCCAAGTTTTTTTTGTCTTGCCTAAATCCATTCTTTAGTTCCCCGAAGGTTTTATTTTCTCGAAATATGGTTGAGAACAGGGCCAGTGGGCGCAGATTTATGCTGGTCGAACAGCGAGAACTGACAGGGCACAGAGGAAAAGACACGCGTGCCTGAATTTCTGGAATCCATGCGTGAATTTCTGAATTTCGGGTTTGACTGCCTGCCTTGCGAACCTAAGCGTCCCTGACACAAATGTAAGAGGTCTGTATGAATCCATTCTGACTTAGTTGCCGTTCCTTTTATATATTAAATTCATCCTATTCTGGAGTCACTTCTGCGATATTTGCGTGATTTCTATCCCAATATTTATTGCCCTGACAAATTATGCCTTACTTTTTGGTCCAAGCAGATTTATCAGCTGCAAACCAGCCTTCACCTTACGCACTCAAGCGTTAGGTGGTGCACCCTTTACAGAACCCAAAAGCGAGAGCGACGCCTGCTTTTCTGGTCAAAGCATAGACCTGCACATTTCGTGGAACGCGTTGTACAAAAAATAGGACATTGAGCTGCCGAGCGCGCATCCGGAAAGGGAAACAGCAGTTCGAGAGGAGTGTAGGGGAAAGGGCGACCGAGCGCGCGCTAAGAAAGGGAGCGGGCAGCGCCGGAGGACTGCAGGCCGCTGCCGCCCGCGCTAACCGAGTGTGCATGGTGTGACCAACAGGAGCCATACGCACTTGTACTTCATGTTTTGAAGCCTCCAAAGCCTCCGACAATTGAAGTGCCATTCCTGAGGGGCGGCTATTTGAAACAATACACCTCCCGGTTTGCACACATTGCTAAGTAGGCGGATTTTTTGCGCCACGCTTTCCGTTTCTACGGCGCGCGTTCAGAGTTTGGCAACCTAAATTGTGTGGTTCCGTTTCATCATTAAAACAACTATTGCAACGTGTGTTTATAACTGAAAATGTGTGGTGTAACAGGCGACGGATTTTTTTATGGACTGCCGAGAGCATGCGACGAAGCTGTCAGCTTTGTTTAAAGAACTTCGAACGAGAGTCACTCCGCATGCCTCTTTGGACGATGTCATTTTCCCTAAAGGCCATCGGATCATAAGGAGAGACATTTTGCGCCTGATCCTCCGGTTTTTGAGGGACACAAGCATCAATGACTTCTGGCAATTTCCAACGCATAGCGGTAAAACGGTGCTGATCGGGGCAGCAATGCCCGGCGTACCACGCAAAGCTGCGTCCGCCCGTTAATAAGCATCGCCAACACCACCAACACCACCACAACTACAAACCTTCGCTCAGCTGTATTCAGCACTAGTGTTTTTCCTCTGGTCCCCCTAAAGCTTTCGTTTTTTTTTTTTTTATGGCTCATGCGTTCTTTTTGTTCGTGGGCAGTGCAGTCGCTGCAGCGTATTCGCAAAGCTACAGTCCCCACACACTGAATTTTGCTTGACGAAAGCAACGCCAAGAACGTATTCCGAAAATTTCTCACAGTTGGTCAGAACGTTACGTCGCGTATAAAACAGTCTACGCTCTTTTTTTTTTTTTGCGTTTGCAGCGAATAAAAGCACGTACAAAACTCCTTGATCATTGTTTATTGCTTTACCGTACTGCATCTCCGCAGTTGCTCCGTATTCTCGTAGACTAAAAAAGGGGATTAGCCAAAAGAGGCGTATAATATTTTAAACAGTTTTGGGGACGCACGCGTGCACGCGTGCACTGAGTGACGGACAAAACTTTGGGATTAATTCTAAATTCGGTCAGAAGAAGACGTTTTCATAACCACGCGCTATTGGTCGTGGAGCATCTCACGCAAGCTTAAAATGATCAAGTTTCAGGTATAATGTGAGGCGAAAAAAACTGATCTATGAGACGCACGGTCATTTCCGCATAAGGAATGGTTCAGACCACGTGCAATATTTGAACCTGCTCCAAAACATGGCACACACGGGCATTTTTGTGTTAGCCCTGGCGGTCAACAGCCAGCCTCTACTTCTCGTTCAACAGCCTTAGATACTTGCCATCGCGACTCTACGTTAAATGCAAGCTAGCGCCCAGTATTTTGCTGAGTTAACGAAGTGCAGTTATCTTCCCGTAACTGAATACGTGGGACCCTCTGGCCAGCATATTCTTATTATTCTACACGACAGGTGACTGCTCCCACATTTATCAAATGTTTGACGATCGAGTAGTAGTACGACTTCTTTTTGTTTTATATATATATAAGCAACACTTCTCGCACACTGTTTACAAACACGCGTCAATCTATTAGTTATCCTGAGCGCGGGAGAGCCCGATGAACGACATAGGCTGCTCCGCAGGCCGTTGTGCAGCTGTTCGAACGAGAAGACTTACGCAATTAATGACTCGGGTCCGCGTGCAACGTTTTAGCCGTGCTGGCCCATCTGCTTTCGTTAGGGACTCATCTCTGGTCGATCACGTGAAGCTGGTAGCGGCGCCGTCGGCAGTGTAGCTGCTCGGACGTCGCTAGCCAACGACGAGCTTGCGTAAGACTCGTTTTTTTTTTTTTTTTTTTTTTTTTTTGCTCGACCCTTTTGTATAGCTCCGTGGGAAGATCGAGTGAGCGCCAAACGAACCCTCGGTCGTTTCGAGCGCAAAACAATTTCTCGTCATGACATTTTATTTTATTTTATTTCATTTTATTTTTGCCGTGTCCTAGGTAGGGAAGTTCGGGGAATATCCCATCTCCCCCTTCCCCGCTTTACTTCCCCGTCTCCTTTCTGCGCGATGCGCCATGCGCATCAAAATCCGCCGCGCCCACCCGGAAAACGCTAGGAATGCCCATACAGACGCCGCGGCGACCCTCTCCGAGGGCATCCTATTGTTTGCCCTCGTCGGTGACGTCCGCCGTATGTTTTAAGTTTTAAATTGGCCGCTTTTTCTGCGCCTTTGCCCGCTGCCCCTGTTTGCCGGGGCGCGCCTTTGTGCACCGCGTGCCCGCCATGGTCTCGGCGTTTCTTTCCTGCGTCAGTCAGAGCCGAGCGGCAGCGAAAACGCGCCCCCACCGACGTGATCCACGTGTCGAGTTGCTGACGCGGCCTTATCGGCTCATCTTTCTTCCTCCCTGCTTTTCTACGCCAACGGGGCTACGGTGAAGAAGAGGTTTTTTTACCCTCTCTCTCTTTCTCTCTCTCCCTTCGCAAGAGCCGATGCGTCTTGGCGAATTTATGCTCCTCTCGTTTGCTTCGGTGTCACCTTCTGTTGTCTTGTACACCAAGAAGCGGGCCGTTCTGTTTTGCGCCTTGTCTCCCATTCGCCAAGGAAACACTAGACTTCGTCGTACAAAGGCGCATTTTCAAAAGCGCTCCAAGCCGTCCAAAAATCGTCAAGCAGGTGGTTGAGTGATGTAGTTATGCCGGTGGGCGTCTTTTGATGAGCAAGTATTCAGTGTCCCCTTTGCGGGGGAGTTCGGGAAACAATGTTGGGAGCGGGGTCGCCTATCACCATGCCTTCCACGTGCGGATGCGCTCACTTTCTTCGAGGAAAAGTGGAGGATATCAATACGCAGTTACATATATTAGAGGAACCGGAGATGCGCGTTATTTCTTATATAAATGGCAGCTATTTCGTTCGCAACGAATGAGACCTGTAGAAATCCTCAGCCTATTAGGAAAATATGTCCCCGGGTCGCCGTAGTGACGGTAAAATGTTCGTGGTTTTAATGAAATCGTAGCTTTATGCGCATTTGTGGGCTTACTGTTACAGATTATCGTAGCTAAGGCGCGAGTATCTTTCTCTTCCTTTCCAGGAAAGACTGTAGCGCCCACGCAAGAACTGCCGATGCATGGCACGTGTGTTGATGCAAGTAAATGCAGCTTGAGCCCGGGCGGCAGCAAGCTCTGAGATGCCATGGTGGCTAAGGAACAAATGCGTTTGGTACTTATTACGAAGTCGGGGGTTCGAATTATATTTGTGACAGCGGCGTTTCTGGTAGACGTCAAATACAAAAGTTGGCATATAACATCTTTGTTTCGTAAGCAATAAAGACTTCTGGGTGGTCGTAATCTGAAGCGCCAGTCTCCACTTGGGCTGGCCCATCTTCTATTGTTGTGCCCGACGCCTTAATTACGCTGTTCTTTTCCTGATACTTTGGGAAGCAATCAGTCAATGAATCGTACTTTATTCCAGTTTTTTGGTACAGGGGTCACAAAAAACTGAGGGTGGCAAGAAAAAAGCGGTCAAAATGGCCGCTTCACAAGCCTCGCCACCCCAGCCATTTGTACAGTCTTGTTGAAGTGGTTAATTGGACCAGGATTTATCAGATGTAGGTGAGGAATATCAGCAAAGTAATTTGGAGGTGGGGGGTGGGGGGTGGGGGGTCTACGTGTTAAAACGAACTGCCTTTTTTTATTTTACGCATAACAGCGTAGCAAGCTCATTGACTTCTGCAACTCATGCTGTACGGTTTCTAGTGCACTCGCGAATCAAATCACCTTACGAACAGAGGCTTGCTGCATTTTTAGAAAACGCCTATAAATAATTGTTTGTTTCCAACACCGTATAGCCAGCGCTCACAATTACATTACCGATATGACGGCATCATTACTTAAACAACTGCACCAATAACTTCGCACGCGATCGAATGCGCCGCAGCATTTGCCATCATTTCTCTCACAAAGGCCCCAGAAAGTTGGAGTTCGGCTACCTCCTGACCTCCCTGGTAGCTCTAGCGACGTTGTTTAATGGGTTTGCTATGTGCCAGTTTTAGCACGCAAGCGCCGTCGCTGCACTCACAAGCCGCAGATTATGCTCGAGACTATTTCCTCCACGCCGCAGACAGGAGAGTCGTCAGCTTCCCCGACGATAGCCGCAATGCCTCACAGGATTGTACCCTGACTCCAGCCCATTATTCACTGGCGTGCAATAACCATACTCATCAGTAAACCTGCCCCCTTTCTTCCCCGGCTGCCGAGGACGATTTGGATGCCCCTCTCCTGGCCTGGTCACTTGATGATGATGATGATGATGTTTGTATTTTTATGGCGCAACGCCAACTGGGGCAAAGATCGCCAAATCAGTGCCTCGTCACTTTACAAAAAGCTGACCAGCATCATTCTGCCCTTACAGAATACTGACCCTCCCCACTACCCAACATTATCCCACACCCCGCCGAGCTACACCACTTATACCCAACCAAGTGCCCTGCAGAATGCAAATTTCGCTTTTAACAAGGCACACTGACTCATGCCACCGGCGGGTGCGCTCACAACCCAGCCCTCCCACCTCCTACCTCTCCTCTCCCCCTTCCCAAGCTGTGGGTGAACCTAAAGACCAGCGCTAATTTTTTTTTTTTCGTAACACTTAGATATTGTTATTTCAGTTTATGTTCGCTCGGACACGTAGCGGAGGCACTTCACCGCAGCACAGGAGGGACCGGTGGTGTTCACCAGGCAGGTCCCCCCAGAAGAAGCTAAAAGGTAGGGTGATGTGCCCAACGCCAACCGTTATCTCTGGGGGCATCGCAGATGCGTTGATATCAGCGTCCGGAGAAAATTTCCGACTAAAAATTACCGACATTGCTTGAGCCTCAAACTTATCCTCTTGATGCTCTAAACTACGGCCAACTCCTTTGTTGATGCGCAACACATATTGTAACAGATGTAAGCCATACGAATGTAAAAAGGTGCTTTGGCCATGCAGAGAAAATGAAAACAAAGAAGAGCTCCAGACGATCGTGCCGCGGCATTACAACTCCCCAATAGTTTGCATACCAGCCGGATCTATACACAGCGATGTATCCCCCCTTCTTTTTCGTCGCACTTCAAAGGTGGCGCCAACGTCTGGATTTTCGTCAAAGTTTTATGTAACCAACTACCAGCGGCCTGTTTGCCATCGATAAAGAGGATTTGTTTTATACCGGACCCAAGTACAAAACACGTTCAAATAGAGGTACAGCACAATAATGGTTCAAATACAAGGTACAAATACCAGTTGATTTCCACACTACGTGATCACTTCCGCACGCCGCGGTCGTTTGGAAGCACTTTAATACTTGAAGGTAGCTCGCTGGTAGCACACTAAAAGTACCTCGACCCATGAGATCCTTTGCTACGAGCTATAACCTTTCACCACAACAGGGCCAAACCAGTGCGTCATGTTTCACATCACATTGACACGCACACACGTCGATTGGATGCCACCCGTAATCGACCTACACTGTCCGGAATGAAAAACACCAGCCGATCTAGTACCGAAATGGTTGTGTACGCAACTGTAAACAAGCTTAGAGCGCAAGCGCGGAGCTAAACATCCAGCAACAGCGCAGTGACACGGAGACCCAGTCGCCGCGGAGCGCACGTCCGAACGACATCACAGCAGGCTCGACAGCAGGCACGACATCACAGCAGGCTCGTGCCCAGGAAGACATGCCTTGAGCACAATATAATTGCCGTAACAGTATCAAGCGAACAGGCAAGCGTGACAAACTTTGAACTTCGCGACGCTCAACGCCACGAGCACGCCTTGTTTACAACGCGATGTTGGGGGGATTAGGCGCGCAGAAGGCCTTTTTCGTACGCTATTTCCCCAGAAGAAGTGGTGCAATCCCCCCCCCCCCCCCCCCCAAAAAAAAAAAAAAGCGGAGAGCAACCGTCGACCGAAAGGCCGCCGGAGAGCGGCACACCGGTTATATGCGCAGCGCGCCCGAATGAAAGGAGACCGCGGAGAGAAAGAGTACTGCACATGCGCAGCACCGCGCGCAGCGCCGCCCACCGGCGGAGTGAGAGCGCGCTGGGCCGTACACCCGCAGATGTTGAGAGAGTGTGTTCGCTCTCACCTGGGGACCCGCCGTTGCCAGTGCGTCTGCCGCGGCTATGACGCAACACAATCCAACACAATCCACTTTAATCCAATCCAATCCAAGCCAAGCCAATCGAATCCAATCCAATGCTCCTCGCGAGAGAGTGTTCGCTATCGGAGAGGAGAGGGGGTGAGCGGAGGAGAGTGCCGACGCCGACGACGGACGCACGCAGGAAGGACAGGGCCGCCGACAAGAGATGCTCTCAGCGTCGCATCTAAAAGCGCACAAACGTTTCGCATAGGCGAGAGGGACAGATGGGTGCCGGCTGAACGAGAACAGTGACGTTACGAAACTGGTGACGCGGAAGCGTCTGCGCCGACATTAAGCCTGCAGCAGCCAATAGTTAAGCCACTGTTGTTTCACTTTTCTGCCGATCCACGGTCATCTGATCGCCATCGTGCAGCACACACGATGTAGGCTAGCCAGCATATGCACAATGCGGTGTTGCATTGGCGAAGGAGTCCCAGAACCAACCTCCGTCAATGCCGCGGTAGCGTGGTGGACGAGCGGATTGCCTGTTTCGAACGACGAATAGCCGAGAGCAAACCTTCACTTGTTTAATGGATGACGAGAGGAGAGCAGTGACTATACAGGTGACACACGCTGGCGTGCTTACAGCAGGACAGCGGGCAGAGCAACGCTCTCAACAAGAGCCCGGGGTGAACTCACTCGGCTCCCCGAAGGGCGAGAAATTATAGCCAAAAGTCCCAACCGCAAAAAGTATAAATACACAAAAACACCCTCCACAAGTTTCGCGACCCACGCCGGCGAACGCTGTTCCGGAGGGAGGGCGGCAGAAAAGGACGGTCATTTAAGGCGGAGACAATCTGGAACACGCCGCCGCTAGAACCTTTGCCTTCGTCAACAGCCGTGACTCGTAGGTTTCAGGCCGCTGCGCGTCCGCCAGGCTGCAATGTTTTGAAGCATGACGGAATCTGTATAGATACGATTAGCGGGTCAGCATATATAGATAGCGATTACCGCACTTCGATCATCCGGAATGTAATCAACCTGCAACGTAGAAAAAGAAACACTACTTTTTACGTAGCATCACGACATCGAACATAACGCGCTAATTGATGAACATCCATGAATGGCTGCTCAACAAAAATTAATAAACTCACTGTAATTAGCTACAAAACTATATTCTGTAAAGGACCGTCCACTCTTGGTTCAAACACGGCGCAACGTGGCCGCGCTCCGGGGAGCGCCAGCGCACAAGCCGCGGCCGCGCATCGAAGCTAAACGGCGCAGGCGCATAGGAGCTTGGAGGCAGGTCTTCGTGTCGTCTGCTAGGGCGGTAGCGTTGCTTTGCTGTGAAGCACGCCTAACTCGGCATGCTTGTAGCGTCTTAGCGCGCCGCGACCACGTTTCGGGAAGGCGCACTTTCCTCACAGCGTCGCGTTGTGTAGTTTCTGCGCACGTCAACTGAGCGCTTCCTCTTTTCAGTTCCACAGCACCACTTAAATGCATGTATTTTTGAAGGCAGTACCTTCTTGGGGGTGGGCGACCAGGGAGGTCACTCAAGGCTCCGGCCAAAAAGGGGCACCGACCTGCACTGAACGCCCTCCCCCCCTTGTTCTTTCCACCAGGCTCTGTCTTCCGTCCATCAAAAGAAGAGACTTCGGCGGTGCACCTTGAAGTGAGGGAGAAAACGCCTATGTCCAAATAATCCCAAATTTTCGAGCCTATAACGAGAAACATGGACACACAATTTCACACCCAAAACAAGGGTGCGAAGGTGTAATTGGCCTTCCGAATAACCGCCTGAGGAGACTTTGGGGGGCAGTATTAACAAAACTAAATCAAGTGTAACTGTTTGCCCCCGACACTTATGCTGAAAGAAAATGCTGAAAGAAGAACAAAACTTACGCTGAAAGGGCGCTTAATCGCGAAGTTATCGGCCCGAAACGTAAGCTATACTTAAGGCAGAAAAAAGTGACGCTTAAAATTAAATTGATCTTATTTTTTAGTAACTATAGATTTTTTGCTACTATTGCTACTCCGTGCATGATATGGAAAAAAATTCGGACAATTGCCTGGCTACTTCGGAAAGGGAGGTTGCATTTCCGGGGTCTGACATTGTTTTAAAGTCCGGTTGGTTTTATTTTACGAGACAAAAAACGAATAAATATTTATTTATCGAGAAGAGGCTGATATTACGGGCTTCGCCACGAGGAAGGCATCCTTGGAATTTCTAAACTTCGATTGAAATCTCCTCCCTCCCGTGTTGCAAACAAACTGATGAAAAACTTGATACGCCAACTCCTGGTTACAGCTGTCTTATCGTACGCACATTTCTAAGCAGGGCTGTTTGTTAAGGGAAAGAAAGACAGAAATTCTGAAATTATTGGCGTGTGTTGAAAGTTTTGAAGAGAAACAAAAAAGAGTGAAGTGCAAGTACAAGTCCCTTTAAAGTACAAGAAAAAGCCGAATTCTCGTATTGGGCTAACTAACCTGATCTATCGTGACAAACCTCGCACAGTCTACAAAATTACTTGAGGAGGTTGTGCTCATATCGACAGCAATCATTTGGCCCCGCTAGACGTTTGCCCTCGTGTGGGAGGAATAGTGGTGCGGAAATCGCAGAGCCCAGCCGAGACATGTTTATACAGCAACGAATATATTAATGATTATAAAAATAATATATGTGCATTTTCAATGCAAAAGCCCCCCCCCCCCCCCCCTTTCAGAAAAAAAAAGCAAAAGCCACTTCACTGTCAATAAGTTTAACGCTAAAACTTTGCCCTTCTGTCAATGTGTTACCTGAGCTAGCGCACCTATTGTTTTAGATACTTAGTACTAAGACCACCACTTCCACATTTTGACAATGTATCCTTGTCTGTCTGATCCTCTGCGCCGCACGCTATTCAATGAGGAGGCGCATGTTCGTGGTACTGCAGAAAATCTACAATTTTAAAGGCGCATTCTACAAAAAAAAAATTCACAGCATATCCACGGGGTGAATGATGATGAGTGGGCGAAGCTCCTGAGGGGAAATCATCGGTAAAACCGTGACTCTTCAGTGAAAGTTTGCCGACTACATCTGTGTCCGAACGTAACGTCTAGAAAGTCTCGCTTCAACCGCGCGTCGGCACCTTGGGGCTGAGCTCGCCTGATGCGTTTTGCAGACGCCTCACGAGCTCTCACTGCATCGGGGTCTGCCTGCCGATACGCGCGCTTTCTCGCCGCTTCCCGTTCTCTGACGTTTTGGAGATCCTCTTCGCGCCGCAGCCGTGCCGCTTCGCGTACGGCAGGGTCCTCGCGCCGTTGCCGTGACGCTTGGGCCCAAGGAGGTTACAACCTCCTTGCTTGGGCCTCTCGTTCTCGAACGCTGGGATCTTGGCGGCGTCGTCGCGCAGCCAGACGACACGCTTCGGCCTCCCGCTCTCGTACGGCAGGATCTTGGCGGCGGCGTCGCGCAGCTTCACGGAGCGCTTCTGTCTCGCGGGCTCGCCCATCTGCAGCCTTATCCATCGGGCGACTCCGAGCGCGCGCCAACAGCGAACGGATTTTATTACAACGCTCCCCGCCATCTAGTAAACAATCCAAGAACTAAACTAGAGGTAGCCACGCCATCTAGTAAACAATCCAAGCGCATCTTTCCATCATATACAAGTACCGCCATCTAGTAAACAATCCAAGAACTAAACTAGAGGTAGCCACGCCATCTAGTAAACAATCCAAGAACTAAACTAGAGGTGGCTACATACACACGTCGAGGATGGACAGACCCACGCCCTAAGGAGCTTCGCCCCTAAAAAACGACACTTTGTCGGGTACTTGAGATCTTATTCCTGCTCCTGCTATTTGAGAGTCGCTATGGCACAACTCGCTTCGATTTAATGCCCGCCGTATCCGTTCCTCTAACACGGGTGGGTTGCTTAAGTTAATATCAGACAGTCAACAGAAGGTTTAAAATCGTACGGAAAAACTCAGGCAATGACTCAGTCAATATCGGGGCCTCGCTACTGCACTCAAGCTTCTTGATGGGTAACTGCAGTTGTCTGGCATTTTGGTCAATGCAACTAACCTTTTTTTTTTTGCCTCCCACAACGGAACTCATACAGTTGAATGAATGTTTATTCCTCCTCCTTAATGGCAAGCCTCTTTTTGTTTGTGTATTTTCAGCAGCACGGTCTGCTTGAAATGTACATGGTTTGTGACCTGCTCGGACCTTTAGGGGGCGTCATGCATGACTACCTAATTCTGGCTGGGGCATTGATTCGCGGCCCCCGTTGCAGGCTTCAGCCACCGAAAAACACAGCTCGCGGGAATGAACTGTCAAATACACTTTTGTTTTACGATTAGACATCCTCCAAAAAAAACAAAATGAATCATAAAAAGAAAAAGAAGCAATCGCAAAAGGGTAATTATAAAAAAAATATATCATCCCTTCCCCAAAAACGATGAGAGAATCGCGAAAGCGACGCTTTTTTGCGCACTAAGTAAACGCCTTTACGAACAATCTAAATGCATACCGATACGTGATTCATGAGATTTATACTATTGTACTCCTTCATGATAGCTACATGTATTGTCTCATCCAGAATAGTTCCTTTTGCGCGATTTTCAACTGACCGTTTTAACACAACAGAAGCCACGTTTTACGCATGTTGAGCTCCTAAGCGGGTGGAGTGGATTGGAAAATACTTTAATGACAAAGATCCTGCAGTAGGCGGGGGCCGATTTACGGCTCCGCCTCAACGCGGTCTAGCGTTGCATCTCCTTTCGGAGCCCTACTGAGCACTAGCTCCTTTTCGGAGCCCGTGCCTTTCAAGCGCCGTGAAGATCTCCTGGTTGGCCCATTCTTGATCCATCTTGGTGGCTGACTCGATGTCTCCTTGAAGTTTTGCTGGATGCATCTCGAAACTGGGACTGTCCGGTTCGGTGGCACAGTCCCACATAACGTGCCACCGGTTGGCCGGTCCCTTCTTGCACACACTGCACAGGGCCTCGGGGTATTCGTCCGGGAACATCCGATGTAACGCTGCCGGTGATGTGACCGACGCTGTCTGGAGTCTTCTTAGCCACACCGCTTCCTCGCGACCCAGCGACCGATGTGGCGGCGGGTACGCCCGTATCGAAAGCCGCATGTCCTTGAGTGTTTCGCCATAGCCTATCGCTCGGTCCTTGGTCTCCGACCACCATTCGCACTCGGGACGACTATCCACATTGGGAGCGCGGTGAGTAATAGCGCGCGCCTCCCTGTGGCCCGTCTCGTTGTGGTTGGGTGTATTCGGAGAGCATTCACCCGCGTGCGCACGGATCCACCTGACTTCCACTCTTCTTTCTTCCTGCGCAACCACTCGTTCGATTATCTTGGGTGCCTTGTCACTGATCCGGCCGTTCACTAGGTTTCGGGCGGCTTCTAGCGAATCGCTTAGGACGGTGTCACACCACGGCTCGGTCATTGCTAGGGCGATGGCGATCTCCTCTGCTTTGGTTGCATTAACACACCGCATACTCGCTGACGTGGACAATTCCCCCGTTCTCGCATTAATGGTAACCGCTGCGTATCTGCCCTTTCCGTAGTCTCCTGCATCCACGTATCTCGTTCTCGGGTCACCGCTGTACTGCTCGATGAGGTACTTGGCCCTGGCTCGCCTCCGCTCCCGGTTGTGCTCTGGATGTACGTTCTTCGGGATGGGACTCACCCGCACGTTTTCTCGATCGTTATCACAGAGCTCGTGAAGCTGCCTCCCCGTGACCTGATAGCCGTACCCCAAGGTCTTGAGTATGGCCCGGCCCGTCTTGGTCCCCTCCAGTCTCTCTCGCTGTGCCGCCAGCTGCGCAGAGCTCGTCCAGAGCTCGTCCAGAGTGTCGTGAACGCCCAACTGCATCAGCCGATCGGTGTTCGTTGACTCCTTCAACCCCAGCGCTCGCTTGTACAACCTTCTGATCATGGTGTCAATCTTGTTCTTGTCCGTCTGCGACAACTTGTGGTAAGCCCCCGTGTACGCTATGTGACTGACAGCAAGGATTGCACCAGCCTCGCGAGCCCTCCCTCACGCATGCCCGCCTGCTTGGACGACACGCGCTGGATCAGCCGCAGGGTACTTGCTGTCTTGACCGCGAACTTCTTCATCAGAGTATCCTTGCTGCCGTTGCCGCTGATCAGCATGCACAGCACCCGGATCTCAGGAACCTCGGGAATTCTCTGACCGGTCTTGGTGATCAGAAAGAGGCGATCGCACTCTCTCTCGGGGGCAACCGAGGTCGCCTGGCCTTGCGAAGCGAGTACACCAGGAGCTCTGACTTGGATGGCGACACTGCAGGCCCGTCCCGTCAAGCCGCTCTTCGATAGCCGAGACTGCTCTCTGCAGCCTCCTCTCAATACTGGCGTCCGTGCCGCCGGTGCTCCACAACGTAATATCGTCAGCATAGATGGTATGCTGGACGCCCTTGACGCCCACCACCGCTTCGGCGACCCGGATCATGACGATGTTAAACAGCAGCGGTGAGATAACAGACCCCTGGGGCGTGCCTACGCTGCCAATATCTCGTTCTGGTAACTCAATCTCCCCTGCGTGCAGCTCGATCTTTCGTCCCGAAAGGAAGTTTTTGATATATTCATAACTTCTCTCGCCCATGTTGAGCTTCGTCACCTGCGCCAGGATGGCTGAGTGCTTGACCCGATCAAAGGCGCTTTGCAGGTCCAATCCAAGGATCACCCTGCTGTCTCTCATCTCGTTCTCGATGATCTCTTGTTTCAGTGGTATCATCACGGCTTGGGTGCTCAGGCCCCTCCGAAACCCGATCATCGAGCCCCTCTTGCTCTAGGTAATCTTGCCAGCGGTTCGCCAACACGTGCTCGAGGACCTCCCCCACGCACGAAGTCAGCGAGATGGGGCGCAAGTCCTCGATGCCTGGTGGCCTGCCCGGTTTCGGGATCAATACCGTATTCGCCTTCTTCCACTACATCGGTAGCTTGCCACTCCGCCAGCACACGTTGTAGTATCTCGTAAGCGCCTCGATTGACAGGTCATCTAAATTTCGCACGGTCTTGTTCGAAACCCCATCTGGTCCCGCCGTCGACCTGGTGTTCAGCTCCCGCAGAGCGGTCTGGACCTCGGCCGTCGTGATGTCACGATCTAGTTTCTCATTCGAGACCCCTGCGTATGCCGGGTGTTGCTCGGCCTGCGTTTCAGGTAGATACTTGGCACTCAGCTTCTTAATCAGCTCGTCCCTGCTGAGGCTCTTTCCGGCCTCGAGCGCGACCCGAACTATGCCATTCTGCTGGAACGACTTGGTCTTGGTCTCGTGCCATAAATGGCGGATCAACGACCAGGCCTTGCCCTGATGCAAGCTACCATCTATGCGGTTGCACAGCTCGTCCCACTGCTGCCTGCAGAGCAACGCGCTGTGCCTCGCAATCGCGCGGTTCAGTTCAGTCACCTTCTTCCGAAGCTTCTTGTTCCACTTCTGCTTCTTCCACCGCTCCTTGATCGATGTCTTAGCCTCGATCAAGTGCGCCAGCTTGCTGTCGATGCTCGGGATGTCATCGTCAGTCTCGATCGACTTTGTAGCTTGCTTGACCTCCTCCTTGATGCCGGCCGTCCACTCTTCGATATTAACAATGTCTTTTACCGCCACCGGGTCTTCTCGCCTATGGTTGCAAAAAGCGTCCACCTCTGCTCCATCTTGCGGCCACCGCCGCCGACCAGCTCGATCTCCAAGATGTAGTGGTCGCTCCCCAGGTCCTCCCCGGTGTTACGCCACGTCGCCTCTCCCCCCTTCTTGACGAAGGTCAGGTCCAGCGTGGTGTCCCGTTGAGTCGATGGGCCGCTCGTCCGCGTTGGTTGCTTGGGGTTAGTGATCAGGGTGAACCCCTGCTCGGTTGCGTCGTACATCAGGCCTTTGCCTTTGGCCGTATCACACTTGTAGCCCCATGCTTGATGCGAGGCATTGAAGTCTCCCGCCACCACCAGTGTCTCTTTCTTGGCTTGGTTGCTCGCCGCTCTCATCAGGGTCTTGAACAGGGTCCTGGCTGTGGTCTTTCGAGTTACTGTATACGTTCACCAACAACACGGGGCGCTTGCAGCCTTTACCTGGCGCGATATCGACACACACTTGCTCGCACTTGCTCTTATAGCCTTTGTTTAGTTGATGTTCATGGCGGTTAAGCCCTTCCTTACCAGGGTACACGCCCCTCGCCGACCGGACGTGTCAGCGTGGGCCCTGCACCCCGGCAAGGTCGAGTCCTTTACCACCGTTTGTTGTAACATGATGATGTCTGGCTTCTTCGCCGCGCCCCGCGCATGCTGCTGGAGCAACGCTCTCTTGTTGTTGAAGCTTTGATAATTCCATTGCCAGACCGTGGCGACGTGGTCGCCGCCCCCGATTTTACTGTGCGATGGGACCGTCTTGGCATGGTTGCTGCTCTGCTGATTGCTGCGCTCGTTCTTTCATATACGGGTGGTTGACGAACTGCGCCGCAAACACTGGGCTTCTTACTATGGGCTTTAGCGTTTGCTCAACCAGCTCGAACCTCGCGTTCAAGTTCTGTACCAAACCCGCCATTGTAGTAATCGTTTCCTCAAGTCTGGCGAACCTTTGCTGTGTTGTCCCCGCCTCCTGCTCCGTCACCGTCGTCAGAGTAGCGACCGTGGTGGTTAGTTTCTCGAGCTGGGCTTCGAGGTTGACCTTTGTTGACTTGCGTGGCTTCTTTTTGGGCGCCTCGGATGCCTCTTCTTCTTCTTCGTCTCTGGCGACCTCCATCGGCAGCTGTTGCGATGCCGCAACTTTTTCCTGATGCTGCTCTGCTTTTCTCTGCTGTTGTGCCTGCTTCTGCTTCGCTGGAACGGCCACCTCTGTATCCGCTGGCCTTGCCTGCCCTTGGTGCCATATCTGCTGCCCTTGCGGTTGTGACTGTTGACACCCCAGTTTTTTTTTTTTTTTTCACCTCTGCCAGCCGCTTCGCCAGCATCTCGATGGTTGCCCTTTGCTTTTCGTTAGTTGCTCTTAGTTGATCGTTGGCCCTCCATAGTTGCTCGTAACCCTCGTCGTTCTTGTATCCGTTCGCTGCTGTCCTGCCGTTGCTCTGCGCGGCGGCCGCCCAGCTCACCCCGCGCGGAGCTGCTCCGGCTGCTTATGGCCGCCGCTATTGTTTCCGCGAATAGACTCGCGTGACACACCGCATGACCTTGACCGCAGGTGTTGTGACTCACCCCGCGATGCACGTCGTCCACGGCTTACGTCATGTGTCGTCACGCCACCTGCGCTTCCAAGCCGCGGGAAGGAGCCCGGTGAAGGCGTCCGCTGCCGCTGCTGCCTTTGTTGTTGTTCGACGTTTCTTCGTTCCCAACGCCTTTTTCTTACTACGTACGGAATCTTGTATCTTGATATACAGGCTCGGTCACCCGTTGGGTGACTCTCGCCACACAACTTGCACTTGGATACACATGTATGGTCTTCCCTTGTGTTACTGATCCCACAGGCCAGGCAAACATTCGCGCTGGGAGTCGGGCATACGTCGCCGCGGCGAATTTGTTTCGGTATACTTTTGACAACAAAAGAGTTACAGCCGTTTTCTGTAATCATACGTCCTTCGTAGATGGCCATGCTTCACTCCATAATACGCAACGCAGAACAGGCCAGCTTACAGAAACCAAACTTATACCGATACCTTCAAAGTCTGCTTCACCTCTAAACACAGATGCATTGCTGGGAAGACATTTTTTTTGTCCAGTTGACTGTTTTTTTTTTAATGCTTTAATGCGAGCTTATCGGTTGACCAACCAGTCTATGGGGAAATGCATTAGATTTTTGACAGGACGCCATCGGTCCCACTATACAGCGAAGTTTTCGCTTAAAAAAAGTTCAGTGTCCTTCTGCTCTGTGAAGAAGGATGCCCAGCGAAGCTGTGGTGCCTAGCCTCAACGTGAGCGACAATATGCTTTTGCCGTGGCGCACTCCAAGGCGTGCACAAAACAATACACGTTTGTTCGCAATTTGCGATTGAGCACACTTCCTAGTTAATTACCTAAACGAAACCTGGACGGACCAGAGTTTTGTTCCAGTGGACAAGCATGAGCTGTCCGCTTCCCACCCGTGGAAGCCCATGTATTGACAGCAGACGGTAATTCCCTAATATTTCCAGCTTTACTGTGAAGTATGTAATTTTGATACGCAAAGGAAATTTTATAGCCACTTCTGTAATCATGCTCTCTCCGTAGACGGATGTGCTTCACTGTACAACGCACCATGTGGAATAGCCAGGTTACAATTAAAGGCCAATTAAAGTTGTCTTCACCTCTTAGAAGCAATTTATTGCTGAGAAGACATCTCTTCAGGAGCCTTCAAAATATGAAGGCCCTCGGTGGTTTTTATTATTCCTATGATCGTTTCCGTACGCTGAAGGTGTGGCGCACAGTTTTACAATTCCAGGATTTGACTCGGCCCCGTAAAATGGCGCCACGCTCGCTTAGTATTCTTGTCTACACGTCGTTCTGTAATCGGAGAAGGCCTACTGGGTCCTAGACATAGGCAGCTTCACTGTAAAAATGAGTTGCATGGGCGGGGAGGGAGGGGGGGGGGAGGGGGGGCGTCTTGGCAGCAGTTCGCACAGGGCGCCGAATGAGGTAAGGCAGATCCTGTGCACAGACACCCATGTGCTGCGCAATGCCAGTGCACATTAAATAAATCCTGGTGGCTGAAATTACACGGAGCCCTCCTCTACAGCATCTCTCATCAAACCAAACTAAACCAGTCGTGAAATGTTTGCAACAATACATGCAAATGGGACCGTGGTACTGAAAAGAAAAAGTGCTCACTTATCGTACGCAGAAACTACACAACCAGCCGCAGTGAGGAAGGTGAGCTTTCCCGCAACGAGGTCGCGGTGCGCTGAGACGCTACCAGCATGCCAAGAGTTAGGCGTGCTTCACAGCAAAGCAAGCACGGCGCGCTTCCGCACTAGCAGACGACACAAATCCCATCCTTCAAGCCCCTATGCACCTGCGCGGCTTAGCTTCGATGCGCGGCCGCGGCTTGTGCGCTGCCGCTCCGCGGAGCGCGGCCACGCTGCGCCGTGTTCGTACCTAGAGTGGACAACCCTGTACATCATAGGCACAGGCGTCACTGAATGCGATTAAGATAAATCTGTGAACAAAATGCAACAAAGAAGCAAGACACTGTCGCTGTCGTTGACAAAAACCTTCCGGCACAGCTCAGGTACAGCTTGCCGGCTCATTGCACTACTTTCTAGACCGATTACTCTGTAGTTATTTAGTGCCATAGAAAAAATTTTCTCAGAGTTTACTTCCTGTGCAGTACCAAGTTATACCTGCTTCCGGAGACATGGCAGCTATCGACTGTAACTCTACAGGCGGCAACTTCTGACGACAAGTTGCACAAAAATTGTTGAGTCTTCTGCGAGTCATTGTTTCACAGTTTATAGTCAAGGTAAACCTGTGGTCTATGCGAAATATGACTAGCTTGCAGTGATGCTGCTAAGTTCCTGAACGGTCTGCCTTTTTAGCGAAATTTAAGGGCAATAATAAAAATTATGCAACGATCTGATGCAGATAAGTTCTATCTCTAGGTGCAAAAGCAAGCTTCATTCATTCATTCATTCATTCATTCATTCATTCATCACCGTATTCATTTTCACTGCAGCGCACTAAAACCTCTCCCGATATGGGAGGTTTCAGCCGAATGCTGCACCCAGGGGGGCCAAATCTTGTAGCGCACCCGCCTACATTTGCGTGCTGAAGCGAGCCCAAGTATATCTTTGTTCTATTTAAAGTGTAAGCATCAGACGCGAAAGTACGCTCAGATTTGTTGTGGTGGACCCTCCCAGTGTTTGCGCACGAATGGCGGACGGACGGACGAATGGACGGACGGATGGGTTGATTGACCACCGATGCATTTATTTATTTATTTATTTATTGATCCATCGATCGAACTTGTTGACTGACCTAATGATTGAGTTTATAAAGCGTTGTCCAGTAACCTCTGCGGGCATGTGCTGTGGGCATATGGTAAGCGTCAGAGTACGCGCACAGGCTTCAGAGAGCAGAGCTTACTTGTGGTTGGCATACAGCCATGGAAAAATCAAATGCAAACACGAAAATATGAACCAGAACGCGCAAAATCAAAAAATAGTGTTCTTTGAGGTCCAATAATGGCGCGTTATTGGTATATTTGGAGAACCGCATTTCCAAACTTTGTTTTTGTAACTAAGCTATAGGCGTAATTTGACTTGCATGGAAAGAAATCGCGCTATTTGTGTGTTTTGGTTCATATCTTTCTGTTTGCGTTTCATTTGTGTATGACTGTACTTAGCGCTTCCGCACTAATATTCACACCAAACAAAGATAGTATTTGAGGATATTTACCTCGAAATGAAGGCGCGCAGGGTTTTCCGCTGCTGCAACAGCACGCGCCAAATGTACCAACAGAGTAAATAAAATACTCCACTTGAAAAAAAATCTGGCACATTCCACCCAGTGAATTAGGGTGACCAGCGGAGCTGTACAGACATTTCCACTTAGTAACGACGGTCACAATGCTTTGTTGTCGCTATGATATGCACTGATCGGCGTACTCTCAGCTGCAGCCACGTTCTCGTATAATGTCAAGTCGATGCACGGTACGCCGCTGGGTGGTCCGTTGTGTCGCATCGGTGTGGCGTTGCTAGCCAAATGTCTCTAACACGAAAAGGGTAAACAGTTGCCGACACATCCACATTGAAATCACTGACTACGACCACACGAGTAGTGTCATCGCAACTAACCCACGGTCCGGATACGGTCTGAGGAAAGCTCGGTATTTCTGAAGGGTTACGAATGCGAAAGCATTAACGAGCAACTGAACGGCTGAGACGCTTTGCTTCCATCCCACGTCCTCGAAGGCCTCACTCTTGCCAGTTGGCAAGGTTTGCTTCGCAATCCGCTTCCGCCTCACGCTTTCGAATGGCTTAAATCTGTTTTCCTACGCGTTTCGCCCCTGCTGTTGCGACCGGGCGGGGGCACCCGATCCGTTCTCCGTCGTGGCCTCCAACATACGATGGGTAGCGTGTATGATGCGAGCGGCCAGCCGCTGTTGCAGCCGAAGAGAAGTCCAGAGCAGTAGGATAACGTAACTGTTTACTTCATAGCGAGGGGTGAGCCGAAGCCAAAAAAACATACAATGCCCTGACGGGCGAGGTTACAATACAGAGCTCGAGCAGAGCGACCGCATGGATTCGCTGCTCAGACAGGAATGAATTTCAGCGTTTGTGCTGCTTCTATTTATACCCAAAAAACGCCCCCAAGAGTAACACGCCACGAACATCACAGACACCCACACGCTCTTTCCATAGTTCGTGAGTCATCCATGGCTTCGTCCCACGTGGCGTCCGAGAGGGGGGGAGAGAGTGTCCTTGAAAGGTGCCGGGGTCGCGCTAACGAAGGTTGATCGCGCCGATAGCGAAACATCTGAGCCGGGTATGTCGGGGCGTGACTCAGCGACGCGCAGGTGCCTGAAGGGTGTGGCGAACGTCGTGGCTTCGCACGTGGAAGCTGATGCCGGAGAACACGTGGCGGCTGATGCGGGAAAACACGTGGCGTTGGCCGATTCGTAACAGCTAAACACGTGGCGTTGCCCGATTCGTAACACTGCTCATTCCCTTTCGCTTCAGCCCAGTTAACGCTCGTGCTAGGGAACGCCTCGTGCTTCAAAGACACGAGGAGGCCCGGGAGTTTTTGACGTGAGGACGTCTAAAAATGCGGGAAAACCTAGCCTAATACAGCTCCGCTGTGAATGATACTGAAGCCGCAACACATTGCTCACGGAGTGGTCCCACAAAAGCGAAGTAAAAGCTGCAGTAACCCCGATGGTTTCTTGCCGGTGGGCCGCCTTCGTGGCTTTGAACACCGTCACTGACAATCACGATTCAAAGCACCACACATCCTTCAACACGTCTGGGGAAAAAGTCCGAAGATTTAAAATCACGTAGCTATCATTGCAAATAACGTGCCGTGCCGGCAAACGCACTAACCACGCATTTGTTTTTTTATGGCTTCATCCCGGAGAGACGAATCCAGCTGGCATACATGTTTGCATGTTGCTCTTATAGGTAGCGACTTTTCATTGGTTATCGCGGAATCGCTTGGTGTCGTGGGTGTTTCCTATTTGGTCTTTGCACCTATGCGCTTTTTTTTTATTCCTGATGTTTTGCAGATGCTCTGCTCCACTCACGCTTTTGAAGCCGAACGGTCGGGGAGAGCCGGCTCTTCCTAGGATGCTGTTTGCTTCCTTGTTATCGCCAATTTGCGCAGGTTTTTCTGTCGTAAACAGATATATTAATCCAGCCCCTAGTTTGTATAGCACGCCTTGCTAGGAACAAAACAGCTGTAAACTCACATTTAGCTCTGTGCCAAGTACCGCTCGAAATCGGTGAGCTTCAGATTTCTAGTAGCTAAACTCAGCGTTTCTCGATTTATTCCTGTGAACTAAGCTGCCTTCGAGTCTTCCTGGTTATCATATCAGCAGACGTTGTCAGTATATTGACAGGCCCACACTTTACCATCCCTGCGTCCACAAGTTATAAGCGCCGTTGGCAAACTTACGAAAACCGCATGGTGGGCCAGTTACGCATTTTTTCGTCCAGAAACAGTTACCTCAGGAGCAATGCGTTGTTTTTTTTTTCGTATTTTTATTGAAAAAAAAAACATTCAACGTGCATATTTAATACAAACTTTGCTGTACAAAAATTATAAAATGTTATTTTAAGCCTCAATGTTCTACAATGTTCTCGTTCTGCTGGGGTAGTTCAGTTCCACCCCATTTGACATTACAAGTTACAACGCTTCCGCTGCCTTCATAATTTGTAATCGCCCTAGCCTGAAAGCAAACACATGCTCTGTGAAAAACAATCACACTTAGATGTTCAAGTTAATAATATTGCAGTTCGCGATAACATTTATACTCCCTTCCGCCTGCCCTCTCTTTTATCACCTGAACCCCGCTACCGCAGTGCCGAGTAGCGAACCGGGCTCTACGCCTGGATAATTTCTCGGCCTTTCCGTTTGCGTTTCTCCTCCTGAATATTCCCCAAGCTTCTCCTAAAACTGACCCCGGAGGTACAGTACGTAGTAGACGTACGGAGGAGGCAGGACTCGGGAAAAGTCATAGACTGAATAAACAGAGACAAACAAGACAAAAATCATCAGCAGCCCAATACAGCCTGGAGGGGATACGCTGAGCTGTTAGCCAGCGCAATATGTAGCAATTAGGGTAGGTTTGATTCACTGCACCGGCGCCGCTTTCATATATATCACGACGACAGCGAACCGCCAGATGCCTCCGACAGAAACAGCTACGCCGACGTACAAACCCATATCTCCGCTTCTACGCTCTCTTCATCGCTTCCCTTGCATCGTAGTCAACTCCAACCAACAGTCGCGCACAATCTTCGTCGCGGGGATAAAAATCCTGCGGTACGGGAGAGCAGTTTGCCGGCCTTGGCCGTGCGCGCTTAACAATAGGGGACACGAAACGGGCGCCGGCGCTGCTGGTTCACGCAGGAGTGGCGGAGGAAGGGGGATCGGGGAAAGCGGCCTCCGGGACAGGCGGCGTCCACCTTGTTAGCGGGCACCGATCGACACGAGCTTGCCAGCCAAACCGTCGCACTTTTCCCGCTCGCAATTTGTGCTCGGGAGACTGACAGTGTGGCGCCGGGTCATCCGTTAGGCGGCCGAGCGCCGGCGTCCTCCGGGGCCCCGCTGAGTCGGCCTGGCGCGCTTAATTGAAATAATTGGCGCCACCCCCCGGGTAATAGGCCTCGGGCGATCGTCATACAGCCATTAGGCCAACAAGACGCCTCCCGCGGCCTGGTCGATGCCTGCGCGACCACCGCTCCTCAGCATTGCGGCCTCCCTCGAGACGCCAGCGAAAGCGCGCTGTATTCTCGCGCGCGGAAAGGGGTAGAGGGGGTGGGGGGGGAAGAGAGAGAGAGAGAGAAGGAGGGGTGCAGGGCGCGTCTCTGAGCGAAGAAACGCGCCTTAAGGCTATCCGCAGAGCTTTGTACTGCCATCTAGAGGAACTTGTTGAGTGCCATGCAATTGGGCCCCATTCGTAGAGTAACGTAGAGTACCATTGATGTTCGTGCGTGTACGTAACCCACAGGGAACGTCGTACTTGATAGTCCCATTAAATGCGCCATGTGGTTCTCTAACGTGCACCTGGCAGAGGGCAATGTTTGTGCAAGACTAAGACAGCACTTTTCTGAGCACTAAAAATGTTATGCTCCGAGTAAACAGCTGTGTAAGTCGACTCCAGCCGCTATGACAGCGCACTGGTATAGTCTTCCAGATAATAAATCGCCCAGAAGTAGGCGTCGCTCTGTGCCGCACGAGGCAATTCGATTAGCGCCACTGCAGCACACGGCGCTACTTGCGCCCCAGGGGGGCCTTTTTACCTCACGGGGCCTCATCACATTTATAAGGCGGGGCGGAGACATCTTCAACAGCGGCTTTCAACCCATCTTATACTGTGTCTGCCAAACGTTAATGTCCCCGAAAATGTTTACTTAGCTCACTGTCTCCCTCTGCATGTTTTCCAACACCGCAGCATCCATGCTCTCATTTGTACTACGAAAAAACGAAACTTTCGTGTGGTTTTGGAGCGCCCTCTCGAGTTTACTCAGGTGTAGTTTTGATTGATTGATTGATTGATTGATTGATTGATTGATTGATTGATTGATTGATTGATTGATTGATTGATTGATTGATTGATTGATTGATTGATTGATTGATTGATTGATTAATTGATTGATTGATTGATTGATTGACAATGGTATCCCCTTTATATAGGGGTGATCACTACAGTCACAGCTCCAAAGAAGCTGATGTATTCATGCCACACTGCTCTTTATATTTCTGCGCTGCTCTTAGCGGCATGCTCAAATTAAATTTTGTTACGAGTTCAAAGGACGTAGAACGGGGCTAGTTGTTACTGCCATTCAATCAATGTAAGATGAAACCATTACAGGTGCTAGCTGTCATGCGTCGTATTCTCCTGTCTGCTTTTCCTTTACCAGCATTCGAGTCTTTTAGTTACCTCTACAGCCCCGTGGTTCACTCTCTTCGCATTACCTTTAAACCCTGGGACTTCGGGAAGCTGAATATTTCCGACATGTTCATATGAATGGATACGATAACATTCCGATACAATAAGCGGAATCGTTCATCTTCTTTCCGCAGACCCCACAGGCGCCATCATTTTGGCTATACTTCCCCACAAAGTTTTTCATTCTCAAGCAACCATCTCTACCCTGAAAAAGCAAAGCGCTGCTCTTTAGTTATCATAGAGATTTCTCTATACAGTTGATAAACTTCTCTGCCTTGTACATCTCTAACGATGTTTTTGATTCCATTTTTTTTCTCTATTTATTCGTTTATGCCTGTAAAAGAACCCAAGCTTCCGTCTTAAACACCGGAATAACAGGTGCAACCTCTTGGCCCGCCATTTCCCGCAAATTTGATCACTACATTGTCAACTGTACCAAGCACATCCCGGAGCGGACGAGCTTCTTTCGTGATCTTTGGAAGTTAGAAGTACCACATGCTGCAGCCGTGGAGATGATTTTTTCTGGAGGCCATTGGATTGTGCAAAGGGTTGTGTCGCCTCCTGCTGGGGTTTTTACGGGGCTTAGGGCTGAGTTATTAGTGGTGACTTCCTGTTTCTTTGACTCGATATCGTGTCGTTTAGACGAAGCAATTGACGTCAGGCTAAGGCCACCTTAGTAAATAACACTCACTTTTACTACTACACACAAAAAAATTTCATTTCAGAAGAAACAAATATTCTGGAGAAGACTTCTGGCCTGCGGTTTTTAGAAGCTCGATTCCTCAAGTCGGTGGCGGCCGCGCGGAGCATTTCTCTTTGATTGTTTTAAAGTGAGCTAAAAGCACAACTATCCAGTTCGCGAGCACCAGTGTTCGCACCCACGGGCTTCATGCAAACTGCTTCGATGACGCGAGTTGTGCACCTAAAGAAAAAGACTCGGAACATATTTATCTCGGTGAACAGGGAATCCGCTGCTGCCGAAAATACTTCTAAAAAGTACCCAAGCGGCACTGAAAAGGTGGGAAAACGCAATGATGCGAACATTCATTACAAAATCATTGAGTAAAAAAAAAAAAACCTTTAGAGGTGACGACTCATTTTGTTCACCTGTCAGAGCGTATTACTGTCCCCGCCTTTTTGGGGCGATTCCGAGGACGACGCTAAGTGTGTCGTCAAAATCGAATTTAGCACTCGTATTTTTTTTTTTTTTCGCGGACCGGCGCCTAAAGCTAGTGACAAACGTAAAAAAAGAAGAAAGAAAAAAAGAAGCTGCGCGAAAAAGGAATGAATGGGGAGTAATGGGGAGGTCCTTTGTCCCTTTGTTGTGCCGCTGCTCCCGGGCGGCGTCCTTTGGGAAGGCCTCTGTAACATCCCGTTACAGCGAACAGATTGCTCGCTAAAAGCGAAGCGGCGCAGCTTCGGAAGTCCGGTCACGTGAGCGGCGAGAGAACTCCGCAAGGGCGAATGCGAGTCGATCGCAGGGAGAGACGCGGCCCAGGAGGGGAGAAGAGGGGGGACATCGAGGACGTCTCCTTCTTCCCGGCGGCTTGTTTACGGGCGGAAGACGGCCGAATTGCGTTTTAAACGTCGCCGGAGAGGATTCGCGGGAAGACGTGGAGAGGCCCCGCGTTCCTCCCACGCGCCGCCTCCACGGCGCCTTGTTTTTTTCCCTTTGTTCCCCCAAGGGAGGCGGGGACATCATGCCGGCGAAAACATGCACGTGACCCAGATATTCTAATCGTCCCCCCGACGGCCTTCTCCGCCTTCTTGATAGAGCCGACTCACGCGCCCACTTCCGTCATTACCTGGCCGCCGCCGACGGCGAGCGCCCGCCGCCTGCGCTTCTGCTGCTGCCGCCAGCCAGGAGGCCGCCGCGCATCGTGAGTATACGCACTTAACGATGTTCACGCCGCCCAACACTGCGTGGAGGAACGAGATGCCGCTGCATGCGGGCGCTTTTTCAGCCCACTCTGTTCATCGACAGCGTTTAACGCAATAGGCAGCGGGAGTGACCGCACTTAATGACGAACTCCTTGGCGATGCGAGGTTGGGTTTCTTACGTGCCATTTCACTCTGCTGCCCGACCTCTGAGAGCAAACGTTAGTGCGTGTTGTGTAGCGTAGCCGGTGGGCGCAGTGAACTTTGCCTTCATCTTCAGCGTCGTTGAGAATTGACGTCCGAGAAGCAGGCGAGCGCGCGGAGTTTCTTGAAGCGCGACATGACAAGCAAGTAAGGTTGGGGTGGAGCACCACTGCGTCACGGGTGTACCAAAATGTAGAGTGTTTCCAGAGGGGTAAAATCGCCAACAACCACGTGCCGTGGTAGGTATTTGGGACTGAAACTTGTTTATTTTATGTATGCCGACTTATTTACGTTTCCAGGCATCCAGAACAGCAAATGAGGGGACACAGGTTGTGATCGTCAACACCGCCATATCGCAGTATTTGGGGCGTATACATCTCAAGACACGCCGCAGACGCTGAAAAAGCCTCACTTCCGCGTCCGAACGTTGTCTTGGCGAGGACAGGTCTGATGAAACTCTTCCATAAACAAGCCTTCTTATCGAAACAATGTATGTTTTCCCTCAATAATTATATCTAACGGGTGCCTGCACAGACCTAGCGTCGTGGTGAGGTCACTGTGTGCCTTGAGGTTGCAAACGTGATAGTTTTATCAGCTACGTCCATCTCTAGAAGTTTTGTTTTCAGTCAACACTCATTTTCTGTATTTCTCTTTTTTTTTTTTTTTTTGCGGGGAAAATATTCATTTCCCTCTGCTCTTAACGGGTGTTATCGAGGAATTTCAGTGTGAGCAGGCATATAGTGTGGAGCCGAAAATCACCGGGCTACCCGTTGGCAACTATATACGTTTCCCGAAGAGCCAAATCAATCTCTTTGAATTTCTAGTTAAATGTTTTGACGGTGGTTTATAATCATTTGCCATTTCCTCACTGGCGGTATTATTTTGATCTCTCCGACGTGAGAAGTAGCACGTAAGCCCTCTCTTATCTGAGGTTGTATTCGAATCTAAATTAACGGATTCCAGCAAAACAATTAATGGACCAAAAAGGCTGTCTCGATGCGGCATCAGCGTAGTAGTCAAGGTGCCTAAAAGCTACGTGGTATATGGTCCCCCTTGGCGAAGAAAGTGAAAACATGGCGCACAAAGAATGCGAGGTCAAACACGTATATCTACCCGCATTGTCCCAGCCGTTGTATATATGAGCTACCTTCGTCGCGGGGTTCTCGCTGTGAAAAATATCTTAAGGAAGCTGTTATGAGGAATTCTCAGATATTGCGTAAACACTCTGACCGCAAGCGTCGTGAGACTTCACTGCAACACAAAAAGTTAATGTGGGAAAGCTAACTTTAAAACAACCGAGTCTTTTTATAGTACGTGTCTGCTGTACATCGGCTCTTTTAAATCTGCTTTACTGTTTAAATATGGACACTGTTTCAGGAGCAGTCCAAGCAGTCCTGTATAAAATATGAAGGCCCCAGGACCTCTCATTAAATAACGTCATAAGACCGTACATGTGGAGCGCGTCGGGTTGCGTTTCGGGAGCGTGATTTTTCAATAGCAGTATCTCTAGAATGCTCACGCATTAAAAAGGACTGCCTGTCTCATTGGGCCAGACCCTTTCGTGAATGCGGTTGCCCCACTCTGTTTTCCAGCGCCCTTTGTGCATCGCAGAGTCGAGGAAAATCATTCAGAAGATATGCAAAAAACCACGTGTGCCAGTAGCACTTCGACCCCCTACGCCAACAGTAGTGCACCCTGGCGGCGTGCAGTAATGCTCATAATACGAACTTGCGAAGTTTTGCAGTTGTTCCTGGAGCCCTTATTACATATGGCATGTATTTTACCATAGTTGTCTTATTAAATGATTTGCGAGTCAGCATCATGTTTGAGTCCGAGCCAAATTGTCCAGCTTTCTGTTGCCGCATTGTATTGAACACTTTGCTGGATGACCACCAGACGCGCTGCGGCACCTGTTGTTCGGTTGTTCGGAACAGCCTGATGAGCTCGTTCTGTGTCTTGACCAATTTTGCAGCCAGCTCAGCCGGTTACATGATCGGCTGTTTACGGAGGAGACAATCTTAGCAAAGTGGAAACTTCAACTGGTTGGTATATCAAATTTGCGGTAACGGCGCAATGAACGGGTAAGCAAGGACAACAGGACGATGTTATGTTGATTGTTCTGCTGACTTTCCTTGTCCCGTTCATTACACCGTTTCGGCAAGTTTGAGACAATCGTGGCTCATTGGTTATGATAGCCATTTTCAAAGAAGGTTTTCCGGTACACTACGTCCTACGCGAACGTTTGTAGTCAGTCGCAGGGACTACGTCTGCACACGTACCTCCCCTCGTGCTTCTGTTTTTACGTCTCCTCACCCTTCAACTCCCTCAGCCTCGGTGTAGAGTATAACCCACCGGGCTACGTGCCCCGTTGACCTCCTTCTCCTCCCCTTTCTCCTCCTTCTCTTTCTCCTCCAAAATGTTTCTCGATTTTGGTTTGATTTCTCGAAAATGCTTCTTAATTTGGCATATTACTATACTTTCATCTGCTTTCATGTTCATTTCTTCTATCGTTGCATAGAAATGCAACAAAACTTTCAAGCTCAATCATCTCATTCTTACTCCTTGGTTTAAAACACCGGAGTTGGATGAAAGATATTACTCAGGGCTGTAGAGCAATTTTCGTTTGCGAACATTAACCAAACCCACCTGAGTAGATTGCTTCGTTGGAATAACAGTCATACCGCATCCAAGGAAACTTCACTCAAGCAAGCTAAATAATTCGGGAAACAGTTTCAGGCAGCAGACTCTCCAGTTACGTCCTTGCACAGAAACTATGGCGCTTTACAGCACGCTAGTGCAATTGGCTGAGGCCCACACTATCAAACGCACATTAAATAGGGTTGATGAACTTGGAAAAGGAGTATTGCGCTTGAAATTTAGGGCATATTTTCTAGCAGTAAGAAAGGTGGGGTAAACAACAGAGGTTCTGAACGAACGCGTAACCATGTATACAGCTGAACCGAATGCGCGACTACTGCCGGTCGTCGCTGCGGAATGCCACCGCAGTGCAGACAATTTTATCACACGCCTACAGCCAGCTGGCATAAACGACACTGCCACTTACGTGGCCCTGTTTTTCGAGTCATACCCAATGTTTTAAGCAATGATTACTCTCACCCGTAATAAAATACGGCGCGCACAGGGGCGATCATAAGCAAATGGAGCGCTGAAGGAGCGGCCGACAAGCATCCCGCTTTCTCCATGGATGGCGCTAGCGCCGTACTCGCCACTAGTGACCTTTAGTAGTTTCGGTTTCGCCGTAGGCCGCCATTGTCCGCTGGAAGTGCACCTCTCATAATGGGTTAGAGACGAAGAAAAGCCATTATTTGTAATATTGCCGACGCATTCCGAGTCCATGTTGGTCGTCGCCAAATGGAACAGCACGCTCGCGTAAGAGCTCCATTCAACGGAAACATCTGAAGTGCCCGGTTCGCCACCACAAGGCGTCATTCAGTCATTCGCTTCCGAGAGTTCAGGTTCCCTACATAGGCCCACAGTTCTGCACCTATTACGACAGGTAGATCAGACGAAGTGCGGAAAAGCGAAGAAAAAAACGCTTGCCTTTATAGCTCACAACTGGGGTTCGGAACGTATACGAACATCATGTACCTTTCGGAGGCCACTCTCGAGGACACAGTTATGTGTGAAATCTTGAGCGATGCACTACGTTGCGCAAGTCTTGTTAACGTTGAAGCGGATCATCCTAACGGTGCATTATTCGCGTAGTCCGATGCAGCGCCTCAACTAAAACGCCACCATAAAAGGGAAGTTCACCGCTTCAAATTTCAGTAATTAAACCCCACGCAGAGTTCTATTCTGCGGCATGAATGGTAACCACTGTTAAGCCATTAGGCCAGGAATGAATTAAATTTGCCGCTGTAAATCTCACAAAAGTTACTACGCGAATAGATAAGTAAAAACGACAAATATATGACGACCAAAAATTGTCTTGTCACATATATTTCCAAACCAATTCTCTAATGCATAATATGAAAATGCAAAAAATCCCCACTTCTACAGCCCTATGTGACAGCTCGGGAAAAAAATTCATGTGAGCGTTTGAGCAATTTGAGCGGTTAGAAACCTAATTTTTCGCCCTAAGAATAATTTCACCATTTGTCCACCAGCGCGCTTAACGTTAACTATAACGCATATATACGAGTTTTTCCGTCCAATGCATGCGCTATATGGCAGTTTCAGCATGTGAGTTTATATAGCCGCAAGCTAGCCCACACCGAACAGGCAAGAGCTGATAACACGGAACTGGTGTGCAAGGCTGACCGCATCGGTTGTTAGTCATCTGACAATAAACGCTGCTGCATCTTTTCCATCGCTTGTAGGAACACAAAGAAGCGGTTAAGGAAAAACGTACAACTTCCACACTCATTCAGTGTTATTTTGTTTTATATATCCTTTTATATTTTTAAAATATCGCGTTCACAGCTAACCATTTTAGGGTAGTCTGAAAAGAAAATCTTTCAAAACAAGGTTTAGGACATTATTAATGCATGCCGAATTGTGTCATATTACATGATGTTACAGCCCCCGGGCTTTGTTGTTTCAAGTGAGATGTAAAAATAGAAAAAAAAATAAATACCTCGGGCAGCCTTATGTTGAACGAAACGAGTGAACAGGAAACCAGGTGGCGGTCACCAATAAAAACAGCTCACAATCAATCTTTATGTGCCATTTTTCGTGACTAAGTAACCTCTGAAGGTTGGCACACACTGCCTAGTTGCACATTATAGTCTCCGTTCATAGCGACGTCTCAAAAAAAGAGTCAAATTTGCCAATCAAGGCGCACGAGCGCAGGGGCACCGGCGAAGACCGTGGCGAGAAACGCGGTCTAAAAGATCAGCAATGGTGGATGACGTCACATCAGCCAATGGGCGCCACGCTGCAAACTGTCAATACGGGAAGGCCGATGGTAACCAATGGGTGGTGCGTTGGTTACCTGTTAGATTGCAGCGTTCGGGTGCTACGTTGAATCAACATGCTAAACATCAATAATTATGTACCTATCCCAATTACATAACTAATGACGTCATGAAACATGCGATGCAGCCGGAGAATTGATTATTTTTTCTTTAACTGCTTAATTTTCTCCGTAAATGAAGCAGCGTTTTCTGCCCTAAGAACTGTTATGGCGCATTAAGCACGAAATATATGGGATGAAACAAAGTTGTACGTTGTTTTCATGGCCCCTTTTAGTTGTGTTTACGGTTGCCAAAGCGGGAAAACACTGATATACGTCGCTGGTAGAAATCATGCGGGCAAAACAAAGATTGAGGAACCAATTTGTGAAGTCATTGCAGGCAATGTAACACAGTAGCAATGCTCAATATTGAGCATGCCGTCCTCCAATGTAGAAAGAACGCGTTTTTCTTCTTCTGAGATAACTTTGCACAAAGGTCGCTGAGAATGCAAAGGTCTCATCGCAAAGGTCGGTAAGAAGCAAATGGGAGAAAGGTCAGTAGGAAACTTCTGCATAGACAATTGCAACAGTCGAGGAGATACACTGGTAGGATTTGCAGGGAGAAATAACCTGAGGGTAATGAACACATTCTTCTACTAACGAAATAATAGTAAATGGACATAGAAAAGTCCCGATGGTACAACCAAAAACGAAATTGACTTCATTCTAAGTGCCAACCCGGGTATCGTGCAAGACGCAGAGGTGCTAAGATTCGGAGCAGCGATCACAGGATAGTTAGATACAAGCTAAGGCCGAATCTCAGAAGAGAAAGAACGAAAGCCGGGAAAACTAGGAAACCCCGCATGGACTCAGTCAGACCCAGATCGCAGGAGTTTAAAATAACTCTCCAAAACCAATTCTCGCTTTTGAACGAGCAGAACGAGGTCAGTGTAGATAGGCTAAGTGACAACCTAACATCGGCAACTCAGTGAATCAGCAGCAGCCGTGGGAGGAGCCACATGTGGAGAACAAACTGGAAAACCAACCAAGAAAACGAAGGAACTACAGTTAAACCTGGATGTAACGAAGTTGCCAAAAGTTCGCAACGCCATTATGAATGTTTTGAGTTACAGCTCGCGGGAATGACGCAGAAACGAATCCAAAATGCTGGACATCAGTGAAAGTTCATACATTTATTTTACAGTGAAAAACTGCGTGCGTCGCGCCTGCTGCTTTCGCCCGAGCTAACTCACTGTACGGCGCTCGAAAGAAGCAAGATCACTTACCCCTGTATTAACAAATGCAACTTGAGTAGTATCACTTTTGCCCTTTGGCACTTTTCGGTGGCTTAACGCGTTTCAAGAACCCAATATGTTCTAAAAGAGCGCCTTTTTTGCAAACTTGGTGCTTTTTTAACGCACTCAAAGTCGTTTAGAGGGTGCTGGGATACTTTAAAAGGCGGCGACAGTCTTCTTTCTCGCCGGCGGATACGCCATTAAAATTTGTGGGCTTGTCTTGGAAATACACAACTTTTTTATTTTCTGGCAGCAGAACTCATACCTGGCGAACCGATACCACAGATAGCAGTTGAGACGCCCGACTGCACGCTGACAGTACGGCCTAGCAACCCAGAAATTAAGTTTCGAACCGAAACCGCATTCACACGTGGAAACGCACGGTAGTTTACGGTGCGGGCGAAAAAAATTACTCCCACCTCCCCTCGCGGGAACCCCTGAGTAGATGCGACGCATAGAGGGTTCCGTTGTTGTTTCCGTTAGGTTGATTCTCCCATTGCGTGAAACGTGCCGTGAACCCCCTGCCGCGGCTATGACGCAACATGGCGCGGCTATGACGCAACACAATCCAACACAATCCACTTTAATCCAATCCAATCCAGTCCAAATCCAATCCAAGCCAAGCCAATCGAATCCAATCCAATGCCCCTTGCGAGAGAGTGTTCGCTATCGGAGAGGAGAGGGGGTGAGCGGGGGAGAGCGCAGCTCGCGCGGCGAAGAGAATGAGGGAGGGGTGTGGACGGACAACGACAACGCCGTATGGAGGGACAAGGTGAGTGAATGAGATGCCGTCGCATCTAAAAAACGTTGAGTGTAGTTACTCTAGCTACCCGGTGTGGTGTCACGCTACACAAGCAAAACCAGAAGTGAATGCTACGTTCGCCATAAGATGGCGCTAGCCACTCCGTTCATCATCATCATCATCACGACGAATTTAGTTTTTAGGTGGTTCTAGACGTTTTCGTTGCTGTTGGCTCCTTGCATTAGTGCTCGTATTCGCTAAATTAGTGAATTTCTCCGGCCGATTTTTGAGTAAAAGTACAAAAAACAATGATTGATCACCTTGCCGACCTAATTATATCAAGGTTACCCGCCGCAACGTTTCGTTGCCTAGAGGTCGCAAGCACATGAGCTTCAATAGGTGTGGCAATGGGTAATTGAAAAACTTCGTCAAATCTAGGAATTCGTCACATGGAGATTCGTTACGCCCAGGTTTAACTGTAATTGCCAAATGGAAGAGCATAAAAGTGTCAAGTGCGGTGGATGGGATTGAATTAGCCGAGCTGTCAAAACTGATTAAAAGAAGTAAAACAAAAGACATTCGTGCATTTAACATGGCAGTGATCGAGGAAACGCTGCAAATAGGGGGAAGCTTGAAAGCAACTAAGAGAAAGCTAGCCATCGGAAAAGACAAGGATGTACGCACTCAGAGATGAGCAGGGAAACATTACGCACAACTTGGACGAGATAATAAAGGTAGCAGAACGATTCTACACTAGGCTATATGCCAGCGATGTTAGACCAAGGGAGACTACTGAGAATACGAGCTCAACTTGCGATTCCTTACTAGTAACTAAAGAGGAAGTTAGAAAGGCTCTCAAAGGCATAAAAATAGGAAACAGTAAAGGTGACGGCGGCATAACCGCAGTTTTGAAGCAGGCAGGAGATATTGTACTGGAAAAGCTTGCTGTGCCATTTTCGGAATGCTTGAAGACTCAAAAAGGGTCCATAGCCTGGAAAAATGCCAAAATTATTCTGATTCATAAGAAGGGAGATCCCAAGGACCTCAAGAATTACAGACCCATCAGCCTACTCTCATTTGTTTACAAGCTGTTTACCAAAGTTATAGTTAGCCGCATAGGCGACAGCCTCGATTCCCATCAACCCAGAGAGCAGGCTGGGTTTAGAATAGGGTACTCAACCATGGGTCAAATCCACGTCGTCAATCAAGTGATAAAAAATCCGCAAGAGTACACTAAACCCCTTTACATGGCATTTATAGATTATGAGAAAGCGTTTTATTCCGTACTCAGCGCAGCCGTTTTAGAATAACTAAAAGACCAGAAAATAGAGGAAACCTACTTAAGACTTCTAGAACACATATATAAGGGATGCACGGGCAGGACAGTCCTCCACAAGCAAAGCGATAAATTTCCGATCCGAAAGGGAGTAAGACAGGGAGATTACATCTCACCAAAACTATTCAAAGCATGTGTGGAGGGGGTATTTAGAAAGCTTGAATAGGAAAACAGGATTGAGGATAAACGGAGAATACTTGAGCCGTTTGAGGTTTGCGGACGACATAGTTTTTGCTGAGTGAGACTGCAGAACGCATGCAAACAATGCTTGAGGAACTACAATCACAAAGCACGGCCGTGGGGCTAAAAATAAATATGAATAAATTTAAAGTAATAGAAATAAGCATGCCAAGAATGTCTTGTTCAGCTTAGGAAACGAAACGCTAGAAGAGGTAACATGATATGACTACCTCGAACAGATGGTTAGGGCTGACCCCGACCACGAGAGAGAAATCCGACGCAGAATAGGTGTGTGCTGGGAAGCACTCGGCAAGCACTCCCAAGTAATGAAAAGTACGCTACCTCTGTCACTCAAAAGAAAAATCTATAACCAGTGCATACTGCCGGTGATGGCATACGGAGCTGAAACTTGGCGCCTTACTAAACAACTAGAGTGCAAACTTATAGATCGGCTCGAAGGGAGCATGGAACGATTAACGTTAGGAATAACACCCAGGGACAAGAAACGAGCTACCTGAATCAGAGAACAAACTAGACTAGAAGACATCATAGTTCAAATAAAGAAAAAGGACTCAGGCTGGCCGTGTAATGAGACGAACCGACAACCGAAACAGAGGGGATACCAAGAAATGGGTCTAGGAGAAGGGAAAGGCCAGTAATGGGATGGAGGGATTAAATAAGGAAATTTGGGGGTAAGCTGTGGACTCGAGCAGCACAGGACAGGAGCGGCTGGGGGTCAGTGGGAGACCTTCGTCCTGCAGATCACCCGAGCAGGGTGATTATGATGATTTACACGCAAAGAGTGCAACAGCGCCGATGAACTGTTATTACCGTGAGCAGGCAATGAGATGGGATGAGTCCTTTATGCAGCCATATTTTAGATGCGGAGCGTCTTATGCTCGGGGGTATGTCCCGCGGCGTCGTCGGTAGTCCGGCGTCCGCACACCACCTGCGCATGCGCCGCCGTCGTCATCTTCCCATAGAGGAACCGCTGAAGACGAAGATGGAGATGAAGACAATCTTATGCTCGGGGGTACGTCCCGCGGCCTCGGCGGTGGTCCGGCGTCCACACACCACCTGCGCATGCGCCACCGTCGTCATCTTCCCATATGGGAACCGCTGAAGACGAAGAAGGAGAAGAAGACAAAGCTGCGAAGAGGAGGGCGTGTACGTTGCTGTCGCCCCGTCCGCAGCACTTCTGATGATGATTTTGGCAGGACGCTCCTAGGGATTGGCCTAGGGATTGGCCGCATGCTTCGCTTGACTCCGGTTGTGCTTGCGCTTGACTCCGTGATTCTTCAGATGAAGTAGGATGGAAGCAACAGCCCCGTCAGTGAGTGTGCTGACGCAATTAAGTGAGAGCATCAGCGCAAACGCTAACAGACCTTTCGATACCACTTCAATCTCGTCTCACTCGCGTATATACGCATTCAATAAGGAAAATTACACCCATCTCCCCGAAGGGAACCATGAGTAGGATATATGAGCATTACGGGGTTCACTACATTTCCACCAAATTTAGCTAACCAACATCACAGAAACGCAAACGGAACCCCCATGACGCTCCGCATCCTACTCATGGTTCCCTTTGGGGAGATGGGTGTAATTTTTTTCATCGTCAAGTTGTTTTCCAATCTAAGGCGCCAAAACGTAGCTTCTTGCCACCCTTACGGTAACTAGGAGGCTATTACGCGCACCCCTGTAAATATCCTAGCCGCAGCATTCCAATGTGCATGCATGAACTCCCAAGCACGCAAACAAGATGCAATAGAAACAACAAAAATTCATAGCCCTTCCACTCTGTGAAGAAGGATGACCAGCAAAGCTGTGGTGCTGAGCCTCAACGTGGAAAAAATTATGCTTTGACCGGTTCGTATAGTCCAAGGGGTGCACGAAGCAAAATACGTTTTTTTGTAATTTGCGATTGAGCATACTTCCATGGTTAGTTACCTGAATGAAAATTTGACAACCTATACTTTAATTCCAGTGGACAAACATGGGGCTGTCCGTTTCCCTCCAGAAGAAGCCCATGTATTGAGAGCAGACGAGAATTCCACAATATTTACAACTTCGCTGTGAACTATGTAATTTTAAAAAGCAAATAAAACTCTGCGTAATCTTAGAGTCGTCTTAGCGGCTAATTGTCATGGAATGTTTTTATGGATAGTGTCAATAAAACAAGAGTTAGAGCCACTTTCTGTAATGATACTCCCTACGAAGACGGACGTCCTTCACTGGGCACAACTAATGTGGGAAAGCCATCTTACAAAGAGCACGCTGACAACGATCCCAAAGTCGGCTTCACCTCTAGACAAATAGGCATTGCTAGAAAGACATTTGTTCAGGGGAAATATAAGCAATGTTTGGAGGCTCTAGTACTTTTTTTTTCATTTTGTATGATTTTCCCCCCATACCCCGAAGGTGAGGCGCACAATTTTACGATCCCGGGTATCTGAGAGAGAGAGAAAAACTTTATTTTTCCGGGTATTTGAGTGGGCGCCGCAAAGTGGCGATACGGTCGCGTGCAATTCTTGCCTACATCGCTCTGTTGCCGGAGGCGATCTGCTGGATCCTAGCCATAGACAGCTTTGCTGTAAAAACAAAAGTCTTATTCTTCTGAAATCGCATAAGCAGCCCACAAATAACGCACCAAGAAACGCATATAATACTGATTCTTATTCGCTAAGAGCAAAGTTACTGGAGAGTTTTAGAATACCGCTATCGTATTAGCGTTAGGGATGCCGTTTTAGTATTACGAAATGCCGCGGTCACTGCGACTTGGCGGTGTGAAAACGTTTTAGAACGTTTAGAATACAAGTATAGACATCTGACGAAATGTGACAAAGTATTGTTGATTAAAGTTATTTGCTTCCGTTTAAAAGAGCTTGAAACGAGACAGCCACAAAATAATACTCTCCTTTTGAGTTTAGAGTGTTGTGTGCATCTCTTGTACATCTTTTAAAACACTTTTTTTTCGCCGGCGTCTACTATAGACAGCTGACAGCGAATAACGTTAACTAGAATTAACGCCTACATTAAATATTTCAAACGAAAAAGTGGAAAGCGCGTTGCAATAATTACGCAAGAACTCGCATCACCTTGCTCAGCAGAAGTTTGGAAGCGTAAGAACGTTTCAGAAGCTCGACAACTTCCCACCACCCTGTCCCCAAGCAGGCATGGAGTTTTGCCTTCGAATGGAAGTGTTCCTCCTCCTCCTCCTCCTCCTCCTCCTCCTCCTCCTCCTCCTGACCAGCATTACCCTTCGCAGTTCAGTTCTTTCTACTAGTAGGTATCCTTCTCCCGAAGAGGGACATTTTGGACCGCCGTTCCGTACTCCCGCCTCCGCCACAGCCTGTCACGCGGAGCGGGCCCCCGATCGTATGCCCCTCATTTCATTCCTTCAGTGAGCTATGAGGAGCATGTCATGATTATCATGACGATGACAACGCGTCGGAATACCGTGGCCATTACCAAACAAAATATTCAAACTTTTAAGGGGGGGGGGGGGGGGGGGGGCATGGAGTGGGAATCGACGAGGCCCCTTAACTTTACCTGTCGTGAGATAAACATAAGTATAACTACTTTTCTGTCCCGAACTACGCAATGAGCTTCCGCGCCTTGGATGTCTGCTGTCGCAACGACAATAAAAGTCTTGCAATTCCCGTAAAGAAAAAAAATTGCCGCGTATCTGCTCACTTCGCGGCAAATGTCGTCAAAAGACGATAGTCTTCTGCCGCCTTTGCTTCATAAATGCCTCTCATCTCTCCCTCGCCACCCGCTCATGTTCTTCTCCTCCCTTTTCGCTCCTCCCACGATAAACACGGAGGAGGTTCACTTAAGTCAATTCAATTTTACCGCGTTCCACTACTCGCGCGCCATCTACTAGAACCTTCCGTTACTGTTGAACTTAGAGCATCGCAACATGGTCCGCGAGCTTTTTTTTTTGTATTTTGCGGGAAAAATGTTGTCTTCAACGCGTATTTTTTATTTTCTGTCGCTAATATCAAGCACACAAGTATACACTGCGAGTACCAGTTGTGCATTGATTTTTTTGCCTCAAATATGCCTAATGTTTTCTTTTTACTCAATAATGTCGACAAGTGTGAAATATGTTTCCATATTTAGTGGCTCGGAAACGTTTTGTCCGTATGAACGTCTCGCTCAAGAATTGTTTCACTTTTGGCCGGATGGTTGAATCTAGAAGCAGACAGACATACAGACATACAGTCCTAAATGTTCAGGTTCAGGTAGCCCAAGAAAGACTGTCGTCTTTAACACTACAATGAATAAAGCAATCGGAAGGCTATGTAGCTTAGGTCAAATGCACCCCGTTGTTCCTGTTTTCTGGTGTTCGCTTGATTCCTTGTTTTGCTTTTTAAATTGTTCGCCATCATGTTCTTTCTCCATGTCCTTGTTTTTAGTGGCTGCGGCTAGACGACTAAGTGTCGTCTAGCTGACTTCTTAAACGATAGCTCTAGGCCGGGTCATTCCTCATAGCATATCCGCCATCGCCCGGACATGGGCCGAGCCTGAAGGGCGTGCACCCTTAGCACTGCGCGTGCGACTAACCTCGCAAGCTGCGACAAACCAACCCTGGCCGCCGCTACTTTGTGGGAAACCCCGGCCACAGCGCTGCAAACAAGGCTCCCTCATCAGCCGATCGCTGTGACCCGCATTTCGCACCGGCAGGCACGCGTCCCTGTGCGGTGTAGCGCGGTTCCGGCGCCAAACGAAGCGCGCGTGGGCCAGAATTACGAGATTCCACAACTCAGTTCAGTGACGAAACTCGGCGGGTAAATCCACTGTGCGGGTAATCAGCGCGCCTAATTAGCTGCCTGCCAGCGCCCGCGCTCGCCGCCCTTTCGCGCTGGAAGAAAGCCCCCCACCCGGCCCCCTCGCTGTCCGCGTGCTGCTGGCGGCAGCCTCTGCATGCTCGAAGCCACGGCGCCAGGCGGAGGCGGCGTGGCTGCGCGGTAGAGAGACCTCTGTCAGTGCGCGTTAAACCCCGTCAAGCCAACTTCCAGAGACGCGTTGTTTTATTTGCGTGAAATCAGACCATCAGCGGCTGCTGGTAACTGCTTGATTGTGTCTTTGATCGCGAATCCGTGTTTGTTTGTTTGTCTGCTGGAACACGCGCGAATGATCATGAAACGCAGCTTTTTTTCCCCTGTGTGTGTGTGCGTGTGCGTGTGCGCGCGCGTGCGAGCGTGCGTTAGTGTGTGCGTGTGTGTGTATATGAAAATTGCAAATGACAACTGCAAACAACGTGGCTACTTTATGCGTCATTCTGAGTGAAAACTGCAAATGGCGTATGCCCGAAAAGTACCAGAGGTGGCTGACGAGTGTGGCGACCTTACGTGGATGTTTACTCAATGCACACCTTGAAGTGCGTTGTAGCAGTTGACGCCCGGTGCCTTTCTGGCCCCCATTGAAAACTTAGCGTTAAGATCAGTTCTGTATATATTTTATGCGGTTGCAAGAAGCAACATTCTGCAAAAATGGGTACGCTTAATTATTTACTCATTAAATTGCTCGAGTTAGAGCTAAACCACAAAACGTTGCCCAAGTATTAATCCGCAGTGAACGTCGCGTGAGTCCTTCATTGTTTGTAGCTTAGTATAATTTTTTAGCTCTGTGCCCTCTCGTTCCTACACTATTACCACGTTGTACGGCGGGTATGCGATTGCTCTTCTGCTTCGAGCCGTTGCGAACGTAACGCAGCAAAGGAAAAAGCAAACCCGGAAGATTTCAGGTCCCTGCCGCGGTCGTTTCTCGTTCGCTCCTCCTATGAAGCTGATGAGACCCGACACGCTTGCGAGGTGTCTCGCAGCTTCTGCGACCCTCCGCGGGCCCGGCGCTCCTCGGTCCTCCATTTTGCCGGTAAACAAGGTTTGCCGTCAGTTCTTTTCAGGCCTGCCTCAGATAGGGTCAGCCAGCGGCCTCCGCAGTCTGTTTGCGATACGGAGGAGGCACTGGTGAAAGGAAGGCACCGCAGCTCGCCGGGGGCCCTACCTTGTTCCGGCAGGCACGAAGCGGAGATTGATTTCATTTTTCAGCGGCGTCGGGGTCCTATCGCGCGCCGCCCCTTCTCTACAGCCGAAAAGATGAAACCGTGCTGCTCCTCTGCCATTCAGTTTATAGCGCAGGCTGTGCAGGGATCGATGTGGGCGCGGCAATCTCCACAAAGGCGCCATAAATTCAATCTCTTTGATCCATCGTTCGTTACAGCCCCGCGGCTCCCTTCAGGATTTTTACAAACCTCGGCCATTCTTGATTTACTAGCCCCGCTGCCCACGGGATGCGCCGCTGCGCAGGGATTGCGCGGATATCTCCTCCCCGCGCGACGGCACACCGCTCAGCCTGTCGCGTGGGCCCCGCGGAATTCGCCGCTCTTCGAGGGCCGCCCCTTATCGCTCCTTTCTGCCCCCTTTCCCGTTCAATTTCACCGCTTAATTGAAACTGGCCTCCTAGAGCAAGTATAAGCCGTGGTATACGCGTGGACCTTCGCCCGCTGGCGGAGGAAAGACGCGCTTGATTGACGTTCGCTCAGCGATGAAGTTCACGCCAGCGGTCGGAAAAGATGCTCCGTGGAGGGAACGCTTAAACGGTGCCAGGTGCAAACCTCTAACCTCATTCTGGGTTTCCACTGAATGAACCTAAAGCAAATGCGCTCCGTTGTATACGGATCGTTTCCGGCGTGTTTTGAAACATCGCGAGCAATTAAAATGTTGCTAAGCTCAGACCCACAGAAATTGAATTATGGGCTTAACGCATAGAAACCACTCCTGTGGTATGAAAAACACAATAGTGAAACGCTCCTGTATATTGAGACCACCTGGGCTTCCGTATAGCTCAAAAGGTGCCTTCTAGTACACGGGCATTGTTTCCTTTCACATCCTTTTAAAAACGCATGAATAAAACTCCGCCATCGCGCTCAGCGGTAGAACTGATCGAGCTATTCATAATTGATAATCAGGTTTAACGCGCCGACGCGACACAGGCGATGAGGCGCGTCGTAGCGGAGGGCTCCGGTATAATTTTGATCACCTGGGGATCTTTAACGTGCGCCGAAATCTCGAACTAGGGGCGTTTTCGCTTTTAGCCTCCATCAGAAAAGCGGAAACCACGGCCAGGAATCAAACCCACGTCCATGGGCTCAGCAGCACAGCCACCGCGGCGGGTGCGGTAGAGCGTTTAAGACTCTGAGCCGATGTGAAAGCTCGACGGATACTGACAACCGCCGTTCAAAGTTACTGAGATTCGATGAAGGTCATAAATTATGGGGTTGTTCATGAAGGCTGCGGCCAGTTGCGGCAAAGGAGCCCAAAACTGCTCCGGGCTCCATTGAAGTACTCGTCGTGCTCGTCTCCTTTTTCCCGAAGTCAGCGCCGAACCTCCTCGCGGCGTTTGTCCCCGGCACACCGTCGCCATCTCCGGGAACCGATCTCCCGTGCAGCGGCTGCAATGTGCTGACCACGGCAGCACACTCCGGAGGGAGGCGTGTCCCGTTTCAAGCGGTTGCTCTAAAATGAGCAAACATGACCTCGTGGTCGAAGCAGTGGGGTAGGAGTCTTTTGATCTGCAGTCATGGGACCTCCGCGTTAGGCTGTCTGCACAGGTTTTATTATCTTTATTACAACAAAACAAGGTGGTACAATTAAGGTGATGCAAAGTTTCAGCTCAAGGTTTAGCTCGCCGCAGCAACATCTGCGCTCAGAGGCATGCCTTAGTGGGGTGCTCTGGATCAGTTTAGGCTTCCCCTGATTCATTCGTTGGCACCTAGAAATGCTTGCAATGGCGATTTTAGGGCGAAATCGCCTCTTGGCGCGTTCCACGAAGTGCGCCATCATCGTTGCTATGATATGGTACCAAAAATCGATAGCACCGAGAACCGTACTTGTGGCGAACACGGCGTTGCGGTGGTCAAACGCCCGCATTGACAGCGACGCTTCATCCGGCCGTGAACGCGACTGTGCGTTGGACGCGAGCGGGGAACTTAGGTTGGAGTACTTGCACTGCTTAGGTACAAATCACGGACGGAGACAAGGAAGTACAACACGGGGCCCCAAAGAATAAACAGTTGATAGCTTGCGCCTTCCCGTTCTTGTGTTTTGTCGCCTCCGTTAGCGTTTTGCGCAGTTTTAGTAGCGCAAGTAATCTAACCTAAGTTCGACATGTACCAACTAGCGCAAAGAAGTGCTTTACTGCGAACGTGGCATGCGCCGGCGGGACGTCCCATTGGCTGCGACCGGGGGCAAGCGCTGGAATGACACTCCCATTGGCCGCAACGCATCATGTGACTCCAAAACGCAGGTATGCGGAGACCGGACATCCCGATTGGGTATGCGACGGCCTGACGTTAGGCCTAACGCTATGGTTTGATGGATGTCCGTCATCGTTAGCCAGTACCCGCAGCTTGACGTACGAGGAGTGCCTGTGACGTCGTTAGGTTCAACGTTAATGTTACTATACGTTAAGACTGAACATAGTATGTCCAGCAACATTCTCACATACGCACTCAAGGGGGTGGTATGATGGCGGTTACGGGAAGCTCACCGCCGATTTACCATTTCCCGTTGGCAGCGACGACCCACTCGAAAAATCGCTCTGCGCCGTTCCGTTCAATTGGACAGCTTGCGTACAGGAAGGGCTTACATTTCTTGGGTGTTTCTTTGCATTATTTACTCCTCTTTTTCTTCGCATGTGGCGTAACGAGCTGAACGCAAAGGCTCGGCTAACATCGCCTCGCCATTAAACATCATCATCTTTCTAGTGCCACACTGCCGATTAGCGCCTTCGGTCCTAACCATCGCGCTTGGAAACACCGTGCTGACGATAAATATATCTTTCTATGTTGGGAACCAATATTTCTGGCTCTAACAGAGCGGTATGCGTGATTCGGACATGGCCGAAACAAATACTTCTAGTTTCTGCTTTGTTTCATCAAAGTGGCTATCCAATGCGTTTATTGCTGCAACGGCAAAAAAAAAAAAGCTGGCCAAAAGTAGTGGTATGGCTTAAGTGGCGTCGCTCAAGCCCGCGAACATTGTCAGAGCGGAAAAACAAGGAAAATCTTTTGAGCGTGTTTGTAAGGCATCTGATCCGTGTACTCAAACAGTAATACTTGGCTCGAGTACATCGTGGCCACCCACTCTAAGTACTGGAGGTGCTTGTTGAATACGTACTAGGAGAATTAAAATTTTCAGACATAAAAATTTAAAAAGCGGGAAAAGTGTCGCATGGTCCATCTGAAGACAGCTGAAATTATCATTGGATTAAATCCGTCGGCCCAACTAGGTTTAAATTCTTCGTCCAACTATTAGCCTGTTTAGTCCGAAACGAATAATAAGTTCCAAACTTTAAAACGACCGGGCCACGAAAATAGAAGTTGACCTTTCTCATCAGAGAACCATCGAGTTCCTGAAATGTGATAATGAACCTTCTGAGTGAGCAAGCCAATAAGCAAAGAAGCTGTCATTCCTATGGTACATGCACATTTTATTCATTATTACCCGATCTGCCTCGCAAATGCAGCCAAATTTTAACGCCAAACTTGCCTTACACCATGCCTCCCTCCTGCGCAAGAAAGGAGTCTGTCTAAGCCCCCCCCTCCCTTTCGCACCCAGCGAGTTTCTACCGGTGTCAGGTGCATTCCATGGCACAAACTGGTGATGGCAGACATGTCAACTTGCATTAACTTCAGACACTTTTGGAAAAATTAAATCGCCATAAGTAACAACTCGCGCGATTCCGCAATATAAACATGTCCATTTAAGCCTGTAAACGCGACGGCCAACGATAAATTTGCGATCGCTATAAAGTCCGCCTTACCCCATAACCAGCCTGGAAAAACAGCATTAGTGTTGCTACCTTGATTATCGCCCGGGCTTTAGCATTATGTCAAGTGCGCTGACTCTAGTGTAGTTCCATACTTGACACCGGCGCGGGCCCAGTGAATAGTTTCCGGTTCGGGTTCGGAGTCAGACGTATGCCGGGGATGGGTGAAGCCAATCTTTGATAGGGGGTCGCACAGATTGGAATACTTCGATACATGGGGCCTTCCGTCTCCCTTACATAGAAGCCCATGCATTGACAGCTGACAACCTTTGCGAATCCACTGTGAATCACTTAACTACGAAAAGTAAATGAAATTCGCCGTAATAATATAGTTGTCGTAGTGGCCAATTGTCATATAATTGTTTCCGAGAAAGTTATCATCAAGTTTTCTCGATAAAGTTGGCTTTGCCGCCATGCGTTTTTGTAGACGCAAAACTGAACTGACCTGACATTTCAAAGCCGAGATAACTATGTAAAAAACTTCCTTTGTATATGCAGATATCTCTTGGGAATTTTCAACAGCAAATGTTCCGTAAAACATATTTTATATCAATTTTAATCTTTGGACGCACGAAAAAGCTCGGAACGGATACCCCTTTGACATCGGCATCAGCATGATGCGTTGAGCCGTTGAGCTCCTCGCTCAAAACTGCTGACGTGAGGGCTTCCGTGACGTAGCCATGGGGTTGATCGCTGTTAGGCGCGCGCTGCTCGCCCGTGGTATCACGTCACAGTTTTGGGCCTGGCCATACGTCAAGAGCGCTGTCCTGTCGCGGCGGCCGCTTCTATGTTCGTCGAAACCGAAACTGACATGAGTAAACGAGTCTGTAAATGATTATTTACGCTGTAATCGACCGTCAAATCTGCCATTCTATGATTACTTGACTGGTAGGCACCCGTAGCGGCGAAAAAAAAAAAAATCCCGGGCCATCTCCATCAACGTGAAACCTGGGGAGGGGAGAAGCATGCAGTGTATAAGTGTATTCTTTACGCCTTGGCGTTTTTGCCAACGGAGATGAAACCGTTGGGTGTAGAGGTGTACAGCCTAGCGGTAAAAGTCTCTTGTCTTTGAAGCACGACGCTCGCGAGGCGTAAACGTGTGTCCCGGTGTTTTTTTAGTACGCGTTACCAAGCGCTGCAGAGCGAGGCGTAAACGAGTGTCCCGCTGTTTTTTTTTTTGTTTTTTTTTTAGTATGCATTACGTTCTAGCGCGAGGCGTAAACGAGTTTCCCAGTGTTTTAGTACCGTGACTACATGAAACGACGATTACGACGACGGTTACGATGACGACGATGGCAGGATACGCCAACAGCCCCAGCCCATAAGGGGCTTCGCCCCTAATAAGACGTTTGAAACATTGTACGGACCACCCAAGCTCTTAAAGTCAAGAAGAATAGAGGGAGGCAAGGCTTTCTAATGGCGAATTCTCCCTCAAATAGAGAGAGAGAGCAAGAGAGGGAGAGAGAGTTTGTTGTTAGAGCAGAAAAATACTTGGAGCGCCAGCCATATACATCTTCGCAGTAAAAGGTGTGCACATGATTACGACGTTAATGGTATACGTAAAAGAGAAAAGAACCAAATGTCACTGAGAGCACTTTTTCGACAGCGCATGGCTGAAATATATCCCCATGAATTGATAACTCTTATATCTTCTGTCGCCGAAATTCCTCTTTGGGTTCGGCGTGGTAACATGGTAACACAATAACGGTTCGGGTTCTGGCTCAGCTGCGGCAAAAATACCGTCTCGATGCTGGTTTTCGCTTCAGGGTTCTGTTTCAGCTCGACACTCCAGAAAGGGGAGGGTGGCCCGCTGCCATCGTATTTTGCACAAAACTTACCTGTGCAATATACTGAGAGCTCTACTATATATATGTAAGTACTTAGCAAGGGGCTGAGGAGACGCGGACGTTGACCGGGCACTGGTCATTCTGTGACGCATACTCTTTCGGCGGTGCACTAAGCTTCAGACGTGTCTTTGAACTCCGAAAAGACACGCCAAACGGCATTCTGCATATTTTCGATGAAGGTGCCCCAAAAACACCGGGTATGGGGCAGGCACCATCGAACGGATGCGCATATTGCGTGATCGGAACCTGCCCGTCGCTATTCCGAAACGTACAGAGAAAAGGCAGCATACTCTAAGAGATGAGGGGCCCTTTTAGAGCTTTCTTCTACGCAACGGCTGCTTGGCTAAGGCTGTTCGTGTTTGTGCTACAGTTGCTGCACTGTTCGAATACAAAGACTACTTTAAACAAGCCGTAGGCACTGGCACAGTCAGGCGCGGATATGAACTACTGCATGCATTGGAGCAGACCACGCGCGAGAGCATATTCTTTTTAATACTTGCTCTCGAGTGAGTTGGTCCATGTTTCTATTATAATTTAGCGAGAAAAAAATAACCCGGCACGTAGTCCGGACAAGGACGGTGTTCTTTGTATCTCAGGTGTTAGTTTTTTGTGCTCAATTTTAATAAACAACGAACACATTCTTTATACTTGCTTCGAACGCTCAGTAATGACGGATACATCGGTAAATACAAAAAAATTTTAATTAGGTGACCGGTATACGTAGTTCCATTCCGTAAGTAAACAAAGTAAAGGGCATAAAAACCTCAAGTCGAAATGATTTCAATTTTATTCATGGTAGTTGAAATGCGAAGCGTATAATAAATGACAAATGGCGCTTTATGAAAGTGCCTGCACACACATTGTTGAACACTTTATTGATGCTAGCGTTCACTAGTAGTTTCGGAATTGCCTACTTACCGATATACATTCATCAAACTTCAACGGCAAATCACTCGTATATGTGCAGCGCAAAATGAGGGTCATTGAAAATATTTGTTCACTTTTGCGCGCAATATATCTCAGTAAATAAATAGCTTTTTTAACTGTACAAACGCTTTTGTGACATAGTAGGTGCGCAGCAGCTTCCAGCTGTTTATCTCCCTAAGCGCGTGTATTTTAACTTTTTGTCTTTCGCAAAAATGGGGCTTGCACGTTTTGACGTGCATGCTGGAGGGATTTCGTTCGCGGTGGAAGCCACTGCGCTGTTCTCATTTTTGGTGCTCTGCCGCCTAATTATGCGCCTGAACAGACCGTCTCGTATGCTGTTTACCATGGTGCCTTTGAACTTAAACACACAAACAAAGCAGGCAGCACAGCACAAAATTATTTCACTTAACGGGACAATAAAGAGTTACCTCCGCCATTCAACAGCCCAAAACTTCTCTTTCCGAGGTGCTTTTCGGAATCTTTTCAATGTAAACTTGGATGGAGGACAGCTATGAAGCTCCGTCCGCCAAATGAGTGCATTCAGTTGCTTTATTTTTCTTGTGAGGGCAATCGATGGCCGCTGTGCCGTGGTGTTGGCAGAGACTGGGAACTTCATGTTGTAAAGATCCGATCTCTAACGCCATGTTGCGGTGTCAAGATATCACTGTGCTACGGCGTAAGCAGATTAACAGCCGCGAATACACGAAATGCCTGCGATGATGTTGACAAGCGTTGACTGATGGGCTAGTTGGTATTTTAACATGAAATTGTTTTATTCCCGGCTACACCAAGATTTCGCTGACGTCATATTCGTCACGGAAGTGACGCCAGTACAACGAAGCAAGTGGCGTGTAAAGGGTGCACCCCTGCACGCAGGGCCTTCTGGCGGGGAAGCAACCTTTAGTACTAAAGAGTACGTTTTACTTAGGGTTGTTCGCTTTAGGGTTTTATATTTTAACACGAAAGTGTTTTATGCCGTGATACTCCAAGATTTCACTGACGTCATATCCGTCACGGAAATGACGCCAGTACACTTTTGCCGAAGAGACCCGCCAGCTGGGCGTCGCTTGCCAATCACACCCACAATACAGCCGCCGACCCGCAAATCACGCTCAGCTGCAGATTTCGCAGCACATTTCACTTTGTGTTTTACTGATTCCTGTGAGAGAGGAATCAACCACAGCTTTTTTGCATCTTTGAGGCACAGCGTAATGGAGCAGGACACAGGGGAGGAACATGAGCCATCACTGTGTCCGCATCCTTCCACTGTGTTTTGTTCCAATGTGCTGTGCCTCAAGAATGTGATGATTTGCAGTGCCTGCGTGCAAAGCCTGTATATATCACTTAGGAGTCCGTGGGGCCGAAGCGGAATCCAGCATTGATAGCACTGCGCAGCATTTTTTTCTCGCTTATTAGACATTCATACAACCGGTTGAAAAACTTTTATTGTCAAGTCTCTTATCACTACTACTGATACAAGTGCGAAGAGGTCGACTTACAAATTGTTTGCATCCGTCACTTGTTCTTACCTAATAACGGCCACTACTGGACATGCTCGCTTTAATTGCTTTGGAAATGAGCATTGGATCATGGCGTCGCACGGTTAGTACATCTTTAGCGGCCGCTTTACCCCTCTGTTCCTAGCAACATCCGCACCAGGAAAGAAAAAGATACTCTTCTGTTAAGCTGATTGTCACCGCCGTATGCTGCCACTTTTTGCTAAGTTTATTTGCGCTTACGCGGTCTCCACCGAGTGACGCCCCGCTAGCACTTCGGCCTCTTTGTAGTCAGTGCTGGGTCGTAAACGAACACCACTGAAGACAAAAAATACAAGTTGGTATAGATAGATAGGGCAGCTCCACAGAAAACACGAGTGTAGCACTCTTGCATACAACATTTCTGAAATAGCGTAGAAATGGCTAAAACGTGAAGGCACGTTCCGCCAGCAGTAGGCATTCCGCGCAGCTTGCACCAGACGCGTTAAAAATCACGCGACAGGTATTACAACGATGTGCCTACACAAGGTTATATAGCCAGAAGTTGAGTTTTTTATGATGTAGGAACTCTTTATGTACACGTGCCGTCAAAAGTAATTGGAACACGGTCTCTTAATTTATTCTTCCGGAAACTGCCTTGTTGTATTGGTGTGCGTTTAAAGGAGTACTCAAAAACTACCTGTAAACTGGTAATGGCCGTCAGAAAGCCAGCAAGACAAATATCTTGTGATATTCACAAATACTTGTTCCAATTACATATGACGGCACCTGTGCGAGCATTTCAAAACAAAAAGAAACCTAGAAACAATATCATGCCGGAGTAATTGTAGTTTATGCGGCGACGCCGAAGTTTTGGCGGTTTCGGTTCGATGACTGATTACTCGGCCAGATCATCATACGATTCTGGTACGTCAAGGTGTTAATGACTACTTTTATGACAGCCCTAGCTACTGTGGGCTCTTGCAGTGGCAAAAACCTCTTGGAAGCGCTAATTTCAGCTAATGTCAGTTTGTTTTTATTGGCCAACTACTATCCCCATTTGCACCAAAGCGTCATCTATCCTTGTGATCAGAAGCAACCCGGTGGGGGACGAGAATTGCTTGAGGACGCAAAATTTCCTTCCGGCGTCTACGCGTGGCCATCGTCGCGGTGTCACCCGATGGCGTCAGCTGTAGTTCTATCGCTTGGTTCGATCTAAAAGGTGTGTGCCGGAACCACCTATTACAAAGTACTGTTAAAAAATTTGCCGCTACAGCAAAGCTAATTAGGAAGGTATGATTGATGAATTGGAAGTTTCCTGCGATCAGGTTTCTCTTCCATCTTTCCCGAACCTATCAGTGATCGAAAACTGGGTTCTCTTCAGAGACAAAATCCTTACTTTGGTGGACAAATACGTTCCCCTAACTTCTATTTCTAACGACAATAAAAACTGGTGGTTTGCGGAAACACTTAAGCCCCATAGAATATTAAAAAAGCGGCTCTACAAAATTCCAAAACACACTTCGAGTCCTTCAAAATGGAAAAAAATACAAAGTTTTTTTTAAAAGAGTACTGCTCTGAAGTAAGCGCAGCGAAATGTTGATATTTCATGACGACTTGTCTTTCGTGTGAAAGGATCACCTCCAAAAAATTCTTGCAAGTAATTCCGCTTTACAATGCTACCAATTCAATCAGTATACACGATCGATGCAAACCACATGCTTCTCTCGGTTGTGGATAGTGCTTCAGTTTTGAACTCATTTTTTATTCTTCTGTGTTCACGTGCGAAGTCCATTCCAGAGTGCCCAAAGCTCCCGCATGTGATTGTAGATTCATGGAAACAATTGCCGCCAGCTCCGAAGGTATTGCAAATCTAACTGAAAATAATTAAGCTTTCAAATTTCTCAGGCATTGATAACGCAAATTCTAAGGTGCCTAAAAATACGTCATTCTTCTCAAGTAAAATCCTGTACCACATCTTCACGCAATCTTTATCAATAAGACAGCTGTCGGCTGATTGGAAAATGGGCAAAGTAGTTCCCTTGTTTAAAAGTTGCAATATAAATTCACCAGAAACTTGTCGCCCTATATCACTAACATATATCTGCTCTAAGATGCTTGAGCATATAATTTCTTCACATATTAATTGTCATTCGAAGACTAAGAACTTTTTTTTTTAGAAGATGCTTAGAAGAGGCTTTTCATGCGACACCCAGTAATTCGAATTCCTCGCTGATCGTCACTTCAATATGGATAATAATCTACAAAGTGACTGCATTTTTCTTGACTTTTCTAAAGCCTTCGACCGCATACTTTATTCTCGTCTGATTTCAAAATTCACTGAGCTTCGCTTAGATTCTCTAACGTCATCCTTGATCCATAACTTTTTTTTTCGACAGCAGTTCACTGTGGTTAATAACTCGCCTCTCCAATTTCTGACGTCACCTCCGGACTCCCCTCATGGTAGCGTCCTGTGACCACTGCTTTTTCTAATCTACATTAATGATCTCCCAACTAATACCTCTTCCTCAATACGGCTTTTTGCAGATGATTGCATTTTATACCGTTCTATAACTAGTTCTGATGATCAGCTTGCACTCTGAAAAGACCTAGTATTTCGTTGGCGTTACGCCGCCATACCCTACAGCTGCCTAACTCACTTCCGCCTCACAGTGACATAAACAGCGACCAATTGTATTTCGTCAATGAACAAACGCTAAAGTGGCTACGAGAAGGACGGATTTTGCTTGGAAATAAACTTCGCGGTTACTTTGCGGTCTTTAACTCTCACCGGTCCTCACTGCAGTAACGCTGTTTGTCAAGTTACTAGTCACGGATAGTACATGGGAACACCGAGTATTGCTTGGGACAACAGGTTTAATGTGCAAAAATTGATGGCAGGGTTGTGCCTCGAGCAGTCCGGGGGCAGTCGAGACCGGTAGTACAGGAGACCCACTCACAGCCGCGCAAAGTTGGTGGAATCGCATCGGAGTGGAGGTAGCGCGACAAAGAAATGCTTGTGAGTGGATATAACAACGCTGGTATTTTTTTCCACCCGCATGAATTTTGTTGCTTGATGTGCAGCGATTGCCAGAACCACACCGTTGCTCATTAGTCGGTACTGTACCCTTATGCAGGGCCGGAAACAGAAAATCCCACTTTCTGACGTGTGCGGAACGTTATACAAGACGTAAATACGCCCAACAAAAGTGCCTGTACAGCGGTTCTCGACCATGAATGTGCCGGGGACCCCTTTCGGGCTAGCAAAAGCGACGGGGAGCCCACGACGAACTATGTCGATGCGTGTTATCAAGTGAAACAATTTCCAGTTGCATCTAAAATGGCCCACATTCTTATTCAATGCCTGCCTTTGTGCCTCGGCTTTTACGCTGATGCGTGTTATTTTGTCACCCAATTTGCTCTTGCAGCTAAAAGTAACCTAAACACCTACACGTTGCCTTTTATATGTCTGGCTTTTCCGCCGCTGGGATGTTGTGCAAAACGCCAACGCTAAAACATGTCTTACGGGGAGAACTTAAACTGAGAATGGGGAGAACTTAAACATGGGGGAACGGGGAGAACTTAAACAGAGCCCAGTAGTGAACTTCTAAATATTTTAGTTGGACAAAAATGCAACGTTTAGTTGTATTTTCATATGAGCGGAGGCTGCAGGAAAATTATTAATGTAAATCACCTCGCGTCAGTAATTTCCAGCATGTACGTGTACCATGGAAATCCCGCTCCCCTGCGGGAAAGCATCCGTGAGCTTGTGGCGTCATGTGACTGACACGGGGAGCAACACTCTGCGCGCCAGTGCCATTCTTGCGCGGTGCACGTGTCATGCTTGGGTAATTGAGAGCGCATATCTGTTTCCCTTGCCCCGCAGGCCGCCGGTTGCCATGTGTGCCACCTGGTGGCTAAGGGGGCGGAGCTGTCGCCGCCGCAACTGCCCCCCAAGCCCAAGTTGGCAGTGCACCTGAACGGCGAGTGGCTGAGCCTGCGCTGCGAGGTGCAGCCGCTCGGGCTGTTCCTGGCCCGCCGGCTGCTCTTCGAACCCGGGGCCAATGGCTCGTGGAGCGGCTGGTTCCAGTACTTCCGGGACCCGAACTGCAAGCAGCGCTGGTTCCTGCTCAGCAGGCGCGGCACCTACGAGCTGGCGGGGCCGTCGCAGCGGCTGCGCGGCGCCACCAGGCTGAACCTGCGCACGCTGTGGGCGCAGATCACGCCTCAGCACCGGGGCATCGTCACCAACCTCAACTCGGCCGCTGAGGAGGGCCGCTGCGGCTCCCGGTGGACCCTGCGCCGGCCGCAGGACGTGACGGCCACGGGTGGCTGCCGCCTGCTGGGCGTCACGGTGCCCAGCACGGCCTACGAGCTGGCGCACAACGAGCTCGACGTGTACGGCAATGCGCTGCTCTTCCTGGGACACGCCGACACGGACGGGGTGGCCTCGCGGCCCGACCGGCGCGCCACATCCTACGAGACGCCGCTGGTGCAGTGCCGCACGCTGCCCGAGCCCAGCAACGAGCTGGCCGGCCGGCCGCTGGCGCTCGTCTCCTCCGGCGGCGTCTCCCCGATGCCGATGGTGGTGCTGCTGCCGCTACTGCTGCTGCTCCTGCTGCAGCCGCCAGCAGCCGCCGGCAAGGCAGACTGACCGCGCAGCGCGGGTTCCGCCTCGCGACCCACCGGGCGACGGACGTTTCCCGTGTGGTCGCGGGCGCGGAGCCCCCGGGACATCGTTGCAGTGAAAGGACCGGAGGTGCAGACGAAGGCGTTATCGTCGCGTTGAGCACTGAGCCAGTACAATGTTCGGAATCGTAGAGCGACTCTCGGCCACACGACGAGTGCTCGCACCTCCGTGTTTCCGCCTGTCTCCGCGTCACCGTGTCCCGTCGACGACTAAAAACACCCGCGTGAAAAACCAGGGCAAACAGCGAATGTCGCCACGTGCTTGGATGTCGTTCATGGATGCGAATGCACTGCCACTTGATGTCCACACTATACTCTACGAGCGCATGCACTCGCTGCACTGAGGGCCTGGCTCTTCCCCGGCGGGCCGCCTCGGGGCCGCATTGCGAACACCCGCTGATGGGCGAGACAGCACCAGCAATGCGAGACGCGCCCGCTGGCGCCATTCTTGTTTGCACGTCTGTTTCCCGGCTAAGCAGGCATCGAGAAAACCATCTGGCAGCAGATACACCGCCTCTTTCGATAATTAAGAAACCAACAAAATTAAGCCAGCGCCCAAAAGTAGCTGAAATAACGCCGCGAAGGGTTCAAATGTGATGGCACTTAGGAGGCCCGCATTATAGGTTCGATTGTCCACACGGTGAGACGCTCCATAGGATGAGGAAGATGGCTTCCCCCCATCCTCCTCCTCCTCCTCCTCCCCATGGGAGCCGCGCCTGCCGTGCCACTCCATCTCAGAAGACGTTTGACCATCCCTGAAGGGTGCACTGCAGGTTTGAGCCGTAGATGCGTCCATCCTAGGGCTAGCGTTTCCAGTTAGGGTGTCTTGTCAAGAATCAATAAGATTCGGAGGAGGGATGTTTGCTTGCCCCACCTCCTCATCCGCTTGCTTATCAAAAGAAAGGTGCTGGCTGCCTTTTGTTTCTATCATGCGGCCGAGGAAGATGAAGTACTCTCATTAAAGGTTGCATGTGCCATTCCACTCGACGCGAACGCTTTTGCAATCGGAATTGACTAGATAATCGCCAAAGGGCGTGGCGAGGCTTTTACTGTTCTGTTTGTTTATTCGCAAAACTGTGAACCTCAGCAGTGAATTTGTGACAGAACAGAGGAATAGTTCGCACACATAACAATATCTTTTCAGCGTACTGCATACACACGACAGAAACGGCATAGTAATAGCAATAACGTAATAACGAAAAATGGGTGATAGTCTATGTTATTATCAGTGCTTGGCATTCGTCTATGTCCGACTTTTCACATATGCTATTCTAGTCAATATTAGCGTACGCAGGAGAACATAACACGAAAAGTATGTTGTTTGTTGTTATAATTAATCATCATAACAACAATGAATGTGTCAAAATGGAATATGGTTTATCCTAATTTCCTTTCTACTTAAAATCGTTAGTTACAGGTGGAGACCCACCTGCATGCGGGGTCGTGTTTCCAGGAAAGGGCTGAAGTGTGGCAGGATTCTGGTCTGGCGATTTGTACAAAACCTAACAAAAGTAGAGGGTAAGTGCAGTTCGAGCGCAAACTATGGATGAAACTGATTGCTTATTTGTGAAATAAGTAACCATCAAAAGTTATAAAATAAACATAGCGAGGAAATAAATATAAAATAATTGCAGTAGGACTGTACCGATGAAATAAAAAACTACTAACCTTGTTCACGTACACTTTATGTCAGGATAAAATTATTATTTACATAGCGTAATTTGTGAAGAGAGGCACAAACGAAAGGTATAAATGGCAATGAGCGGTGGTGATAGGCGGTCACAAGCGACCAGCGGGTAACTTTTAGAAGCTAGCTGATTCCGTCAAATTGTGGCGGAAATGGGAGCGTCATGATTCTCTAGCAGCCCGAAAGCTGGCGATGTGTCGCGCACTCGAGAAGCGCCGACGCTGTCCACGCCGAAGGTGAGACGTCAAGCCCGGAGTGCACCGATGGTGCCCGAAACAGCGAGCGTGCTGCCGCCGTCTGTTTGGTCTGCGCGCATGGAGACGCAGCGGGCGCGCCAACTTTCGCGTCGAAACTGCACGGGAGCTTAGCACACCCGAGTATGCGGCCAGCCCGTGAGTGGAAAGCGTGCCCGGGAGGGGCCAAGCGACGCCTCTCCGTCGCAGGCGCGTGGCGTGAACCTCGTTCACTTGCCAGGCGCGTCGATGTCCAGCTCAAAGTATAGCGCTAGGCTCGCGAACGCCAGCCTAGAGTCAAGGCTTGAATGTTGTGTGCTTACTCGATTTCTTGGTAGTGACTCGACAACCTCCATATCAGTAGCGTGTAGCTAGCCTCGTAGCGATTTCTGGCCCCTGCAGTTGCAGTGCTGTTGTCTGGCGTGCATGAGAGACGGACTGAGCGGCGAAGAAAGGAAAGGAAGCGAAAGATCTGGCTGATTTGGCGACAAGCATCATTAGGCACTTCGTCTGTGCGTCCTTCTGTCCTACTGTGTTCCCGCCCTCGTAGTCATGCCGCGTAAGGCCCGCAGTGGCCGACTCTGCTATGGGACGTATTATTTGACTTGGGTCGGAGCGTTAGGCGCTCGTTCCTTGCAGTGTGCTGTTTCTTGCCCTTATCTTAGAGTGAGAGTCCGGCCTGTGCATTATCCGCTCGGTTTCTTCATTTCTTGTTGAAATACACCGAGACTTTGCAGTGTACCAATTGTTTTGTCCTGATATATAGTTGTTTGGTTTTTGAGCAGTCGAGGTAAACCTGTTGCTTCATATCGCATTGTAGCATGTGAACGTTCCTAGAGTGCAGGATATCACTTTAGAAGAGATTTGCTCTTCATGTATACGCTTAAAGGGACCCGTGTGTGAGTGACACATCTGAAGTGTCACAGTGTAAGAGTGTATAACTTGATGGCGTGTTACCAAGCACAAATATTGGCTTACACGTTTTGTAGCCGGTTCTTGCAATGCGCGCCTTCCTCTGCACTTTTGGTTTTTTCCATAGCTCGTTCTGTGAGGACAATAAGATACGCAAGATAAGGGTGACGCACTCCGTTTCCCGTATTTGATCCCCGTATATGTAGGAAACCTACTTGGTCACAAACGTATACGTTTTATTTTTTTATTTTTTTTGAGGAACACGTTTTTTTTTCTATGCTCCTTAACTTCCCTGCTTAAAAAAGCAAGTAATGCCGCAGGCAGACGAATACAAAAAGGCTTCTTAAATACAAGTTGTCGCGGTTCTCCTGAGTTAATCGAATCATAGCTTTCCCTTTCGGTGTTAAAAATTTCCCAGTTATGTTTATTCGACGCAGTAGGAACAGCGTAAGTGCATTTTATTGATCCACTACGATCTGTGTTCCTCAAAAACCACACTGACCACGTGATGTCATGGGCAACAAATTGTGTCAGGCACCGTTGAATGCCCCGCGGGCAACCTTTTTCTTAATTTAGCTTCGCCAGAAAAGCTGTCAGGGATGCATATTATAACGCTGCTTTTATCGTTAATTTATGTATTTAAACGCAATCTTTGGTACACCGGAGGAAACCAAGTAACTTTTACTTAAAATCGGTATCATCTTCGAACCTTAATTGTCCCCCGCAAGGAGAGCTGGCGCCCTTTCCCAAAGAGCCCTTTCCCAGACCCTGATCCCAAGTGTGTTGACTTCGTACTTGTTTATGGAAACGCGCCGATATCGATACTGCTAATCATACGTGTCCTGTGCTCCCAGCTTGTGTGCCGGTGGTTCCCCAGGCATCCCCGGCCCCGCACTCAGCATAAGCTTGTCTGTGTTAGCATCAGAGCAGATGGATAAACGCTCCGCAAGGGATCTGCCTCTGATTGCTCGCGTAACCATATGTCGTGTCTACGAAACTGTGCTGTGACTTACGTTAGGCAAAACTTATGGCTTCATCCTTGTATTACCCTCCGCCCCCCAAATAAGAAAAAAAGATCAAACACAGGAGAAATGTTTCCCCGAAAAACACAGGAGCCATCGGCACGTTTCTTACTGCTTTCTATACTGTAGTGAATTTCTATGATAGAGCTTCAAGCAGCCATAACACACCAGTATTAAACAAACCGCGCTAAACAAGGGAGTGAACATTTTTTTTTTCTCTAATGACGTCAATATTGGTACACGTTTTCGACGAGTTTCAGACTGCTTTGATGTCATTTGATCAATTTTTATGCCAGGGCATCGATCCTTGCACTTTCTTACGTCGCCGCACCTCTTGCACGCAAGTTGGTCTGGAGAGAAGTTTCACGCAGTTTTTTGAAGCCCGGTACCGCGCTCTTTGTCACTGAGTGAGAAACTTGACCTCACTCCAGTTTCTTGACCTCACTCGGGTGTACACTCTAAAGGTCCCCGTATGGCGCCATCACCACAACGCCCCAGAATGACCAATCGAAGTGGCCCCCTGTGCAAAATCGGCGAATGACGTGGCCCAGCATTCAATTTGAGTGGAAAGAGTCATTGCGCAGTGCAAAGCGCCTTGCACGGCTCGCGTGTTGTCCCTGCGTTCGTGCACGTTTTTTTAGTGAAATCGTAACCTGGGCTTCGTCATTCGCCGAATTTGCACACTTGGTCACTTCACTTGGTCATTCTGGAGCGCTGCGGTGAAGATGCCCTACACGAAGACTTCTTAGAGTGAAGACTTGTACACTGAAAGCACTGTCTTAATTATGTGAAATATTTAAAACTACCTCAGCTTTCCTTTAACTGCGCTAACGGGCGGCGAGACTGACTAAAATACTTGTAACGAAATTCGGATGCGAAATTTGATATTTTCCAATTGCATTATTTACAGTTCTGCGTTGACATACGCATGCTTTAAATCTTGCATTTCCGTCGAAGGTCGCAAATCCCGTTGTTGTTGATTCATCACTGGTCCCGAAAACACGAGGGCATGCCGCTCAAAAACATTACGTGGAAATAGTCAACGGAAACTTTATAATGACGTCCCGCACTAGTGCTGTCTGGGAAATACGTTTTTGTTTTTGTTTTTTCTGCCTCTCTTTGCGGATTTTTTATACTACTAAACATGAAAAAGCAATTTGACTTAATGTTTACTCTTTAGGCAGTTTTATGGCTGGCAAGAAAGCATATGTAACTGAGGCTAAATAATTCCAATCCCAAATCTGCACCTCATTCACACTATAGAAATACTATTCGCATGGGGCCGGGCTAGAGGGACCGATTCATGCCACCAGCAAAGAAAATTTTGCAAATGACCTCAATGCTCATACTATTTGGCTCAAAAACGGGATCTGCGCTGTGGCTCTGAGCAATGCAGAACGTCTGCTTGCATTGCGTAATGCCACAGCGTAAACCAAACTTTTGAGCCAAACCGTATGCTCGGCATCGTCACTCGCTGAAATTTTATTATTGGCTGCGTTAATTTGTAAATTTATTGCATTGTGGTGAAGCTTAACTACAGGATTGCCTGTGAGTGTAGTTGCGTTTTGTCGCCGGTAAACACGAAAAAAATTGTAACACTCTGTTTCAAGTGGCACTCATTCCTTTGCGAGCGCAAATACTATGCCCACTCGGAAACGAACTCGGCATTATATAATAATGTTATGTTTTAAGGCGGTTGACTATTAATAGAGAGTTTTAGCATAGCGGGCAGCGTAGGCTACGCTAGCGGCGGCGGGTACGGGCCCGGCTGCGCATTCGGGTCCCCGTACCCTCCAGCGCTAACGTAGCGTACGCTTCCCGCTATGTTCAACCTCTCTACTAACGCTGTATCCAATAAAAAAAAAAGAGATTTCACGCACCGAAGCTACAACTGGGCTAGAGGCGCGCATAGCAGATGGCAGCAGAATAACTCGGACCACCTCAGAATCTTAAGCGTGCGCCTAAATCACAACCTACGAGCGTTCACATTGTTCGCATCCGTAAGACGCCGCAGTGGCCGGGAATGGAACCCGCGCCTTTGGGCTCAGCAGTGCGACTCCTTAGCCACCAAGGTGGCTACAAGCTTTAACCAAGCAGATTTGTAATGCGATTGGTTCGACTCTGAGTACACATAAAATTCTGGTACGGGTCCTATTGTTCTCCTATATAAGTCAAAAAAGAGATAATAATAAAGAGATTTGAAATCTTTGTACATTTCAGAGGAAAGTAGTTTTAAGCTTTACGCTTCGTGGCTGTTTCTTTTTATTGTTTTGCGCGTGTACGCTCCCAGCTGCGTCACAAATGCTTCGAGAAAGAGATGGCTGCGATAACAGTTCTTAGACAAGGTGCCAATGTTTGCTTGAAGTTGTTGCCTCCGAACGAGGGATGAATTCTGCACTGGTGTGTTCCTGTTTGTTAAGTGTCGTCTCAGTGTACCGCGCGTGTTAGGTGTTAGGTGTTAGGTGTTTGAGCGTTGCAGCTTCCCCTGGCATGTGTGTGGCTTTTTTCTTCTGTACTTCATTATCGCCCTGAAGGCGACAAACGGCAGCCGTCTGCGTCCTCCAGCGCGCTGGCCGACATTTGTCACGCGCCATTTTTTGTCTCAGTGGGAAAGAAAAAGCAGTACACTAAGGTGAGCAGGGTGGACAGCGTGATTTGTGGTGAAGATTCACCCCTGTGACAGCGCAAAACAGACGACAAATCCGACATGCCGCTTGTCGCCCAGGCCCTTGTCGCTTTCCGGCTTCGCCTCCCCCCCCCCCATAGCCAAGCGTCTCGCGTTGATGTCCATAGTAGTCGCGTTGTGTAGTTGTAAACGGTGTCGTATCGAGTTATCATAGCCTGACGATGTCCAGGAAATCCACCTGCTTAAGCACAAAGTAGAGGAGCTGCCTCGGGTGCCTCAAACCGCAGCTCTTCTGGCAGCACGGCCCAGCCTGACTGCGCAAACAATTGCGGTTGTCGCACTTACTTTACTTTTTACTGCACCCACTGTCTCTTGTAGCATGCACCCTCCTCCGAAGCACGCCGGCGCATCTCCCTCGCTGCGTCGATGCCTGGCCTCGTGGAACAACCAGCCGCACAAGGTTGACCACTTCACGGCGCCTGTGCGACTGCTGCACAATGTACTCCTTGTGTGTAATGAAGCTTTCATAAAGAATGTTTTCCGAAAAGACAGTCGGTGTGGAAATTGCCTATGCGACACGCGGCGCGAGGGGAGCCTCGTTCGGCCGCGCTCCTAAACTGTCGCCACTGGATGGCGCTTGACACGGGGCCAGGCGCCAGGGCCAGGTGCCAGGCGCCGCGAAATTGAGTGAATGAAGCTGACCAGTGAGACGGAAAGAGGTGTACGAAGCGGTGGGGAATCATGAAGGCGAAAATGTGCCATAAAGACGAGTATATAGCCGATTCGGCTGGCTGGCAGCTGTTTCGGAAACAGTTATGGTACACTACCTTTGCGAGAAGGCACTTGAAAGACACAGAATGAACAGAGTAAAGGCTGCGGTAATATTTATTTATTTATTTATTTATTTATTTATTTATTTATTTATTTATTTATTTATTTATTTATTTATTTATTTATTTATTTATTTATTTATTTATTTATCTGTTTGTTTGTTTATTTATTTATTTATCTGTTTGTTTGTGTATTTATTTATTTATCTGTTTGTTTGTTTGTTTGTTTGTTTGTTTGTTTGTTTGTTTGTTTGTTTGTTTGTTTGTTTGTTTGTTTGTTTGTTTGTTTGAAGTGCTCACCAACAGCGCTGGGCCTTCTCAGTTGATGCACTGGGTAAATGAATATAAGGCATACCAACAGGCAACACATAGGAAGGGAAATAAATCAAGAGTGGGTAAAAATAAACGTGTAGATATATGCAAAAGTGGAGAGGGATAAAAGACGGCAAAAACATTTTCCGAGCAACAAAAGCTCGGAGATCGTGTGTCGAGTATATGCACTAATGAACACGTATGCAGGCATAAGCAAGGTGTTGCCTTCGGTGCGGAAAGGCAACAGAGGGAAACGTGACAAGCGTCCACGGTTTGAGCTTGTGCACATCCCTCTTTTACCCGCCCTGTCTTGCCATCTCGGGCACATGGTGCCTTACTGCGTGGTTCAGGAAGGTGTGCTTGGCAGTAGGCGCCTCACTACTATTGTTAGTGCGCACCTGAGTACACAGAATCGGTGTCGGCTGGGGTACACTCGGAAAAGTACTCGTGGGTAGTGAACAGTGGTTATGTTACTAAAGAGAATGGTGCATAACCGATGCGTATTTCCTGTTCTAACTTACGCGCAAAAACTTGGCGCCTTGTTAAGGCCCCTGAAAGAAAGCTTAGGTCAGACCAACTAGCCATGGAAAGAAGCGTTTCAGCCCATTCATGAAATTCATCCCACTCCCCCGCACTTCACAAAATGTCAGTCTGAATGCAACTCTTACGCAATGACATATGGTGCATAAGGTGCATTTCCGATTGCGTTTGTTCGTGGTAACGGAGGAGAGAATACCGTTTGTGTAGCCCTTAGCATACTGTTATCCTTTGCAAATAACGAGGAAAGGGACGCCGTTCAAGGTGTGCCACGGTTCCCAGGTAGGCCCTCGCAACAGTGTTTTGTAGGTTTCTTCTAAGGCGTGCGGTGTCACGCCTGCTGCCGAGCTTTATTGATGGGAAGGGATACACGAACAAACGGCAGCTCCACTGTGTCCCCTGCGAGGTTATGAGAGCACTGACGCGGAGAAACTTAATTCTGCGAGATCTGCAATGATTGCTGCTACGTTCAGGAGCGTAGCCGGGGGGGGGGGGGGGGGGGGGGGGGGGGGGAAAGTGGGGGGTGTCAGAACATCCCTCGAAATTTACTGAGTGGTGCATTTCCCCCCTCGGCCCCCTCCACATTTCCGCCTTCTTTTCGTCCACGCGGTTTACACTCCGCATCGGTATATTATTATGTAAAACAAAATAAGAAAATTAGGCAAGAAAAATGAAACTTAAGTGAGATTTGTGCGCAGTATATCTTTCCTTTCACGTTTGTTTTTCGGGTGGCATATAGCAACCCCCCAAAATATTTCAGGCTACACCACTGTCTACGTTACATTTTTTTTTACTTTAGTCGAGCACTGTTGTGAGACTAAGTGCTTTAGTGCTTAAGTTATCTTAAGTGCTTTTACAGCGATTGACTCGACAGCCATAAAGGGCAATGAAATAACCAAGATTCATGTTTTTCGGTAACAGATACTTCTGTATATAAGCGGCAGTCGATCTGCCTCTGAAAAACTCATGAGTGCAGAAAGTGCGAAATCGACTGACATAGGAAACATCTTCTGACATAGGAAACAATTGACATAGGAAACATCTTCCTCAGGCTCTTTGCATTCGCAGGATGGTGAATTGACACCGTGAATTTTGAACAGAAACGAATTTGTATAGGCAACACCCGCTCGCAAACGATGCAAAAGAATTTCCACTTTTCGCGGCAGCTCCACATTGAGTCGGAACTGTAACGCTAGGTCTATTGCGTGCAGCGATGACCGCTTCGTGTCCTCTCAAACCACGCCTCTTCGGACCGTTGCTCACTCAGCTCCCGTGTGATGCTACTTATATCAACGGTGAGGAGCGGAACGGCGAGCTCGTCACCTTGGTCGTGGCCCTGTTTTTCGAGTCTGTCTGCCCTCTCATTTCATGTCGAGCCGCTGTGGCTGGGTACCCATTGGAAATCTACGACGTGTCCATTATCATGGGCCGTTTGAAGATGTTCGGCATTCGTATGAGCCAATATACGGTACCCATTCCTGGCCTGAACGTTTGACAGCCGCACAAGTGTTGGCTTTGAGTCTGAGCAGACAACTCACCTAGCACTTTGCGGCCTTGTGGCAATAAACTTTACAGCATCTAGAATGACAGAGTTCCGCAGTTGTCGAGGATGTTGCGTGGGACAATCGGAACATGTGCTCCTCACCTAATGCAGGCACTGCGAATGCGCAAGCTGAGCTGCGTGCATTTGCATTGTAAGAGAGAGAGAGAGAATAAACTTTATTTAATGAGAGGAGTCAAGCGGGCGGTTTCCTCAGTTCAGGATCCCGTTGTAGCGTCCAGCCGCCTCAGCCCGGTGGATCAGCCGAAGCTGCTCTTCGAGGCTAGAGCTGGCCAGCACTTCCTCCCACTGCTCAATCGAGGGATTAGATATCGGGGAAAGTGAGGGGTTAAGCTGGCACTCCCACACCATGTGATACAAGGTGCAGGGCGCGTTGCAGAATTGGCACTGTGAGTAGTATATTTTTGGCCAGAATAGGTGGAGTTTGGTCGGGTGGGGGAACGTGTTGGTTTGGAGGAGACGCCAGGAGCGCTCCTCTGCCTTGCTGAGGGAGGGGTGGCCAGCGGGTAGCATAAGCCTGGTGAGTCTGTAGAATTGGGTCACCTCCTGGTATGAAGTTACAGGGATCGCTGTCTCAAGCCAACTTTCTCGCGGCGCTCGGCTGGTCAGACCTCGAGCAATCTCATGAGCAAAGACATTACCGCAGAGGGAAGCGTGAGCTGGTGTCCAGACAATCGACACCCTTTTCTTCGGGGGGTTCTGGCCGAGGATCTTCATGGCGATGCACGAGATGCGGCCTTGGAGGTAGCTCCTGCACGCTGACTGTGAATCTGTAATTATCACTTCCGCTGGGGTCTGCGTTATTGCCAGCGCAATAGCTACCTCTTCGGCCTGTAGCGTCGAGACTTTGTTGAGAGTGAGGCTCGTGGCGTGGCTATCCTTCTTCGTCGCAGTCGCTACCATGGCTCCTCGTCTTGCATAATCTGCGGCGTCTGTATAATAAACCATATCGTCTGAGCCGTAGTTTTTCTCCAGCGCTCTAACTCGCGCCTCTCTCCGACCCTCGTGGAACTGCGGGTGCATGTTTCTGGGCAGCGGGGCCACTCTGATGTTTCGGCGTAGTTCGCGAGGGATGCCTACTGTGGTTTCAAGAGGGCGATCAGGGATGTTTATGCCCAGTCTTAGCAGAAGGGCCCTGCCTGCATCCGTCCCTGCTAGCCGGTAACGCTGACTGAGCAGGTGGCCCTCAATCAGCTCGTCCACAGTGTTGTGCACCCCAAGCTTGAGGAGACGATCCGTGGAGGTGTAGGGGGGCAGACCAAGGGCTTGTTTATACGCCTTTCGCAAGTGCGTATCTAACTTGTTCTTCTCTGCCTTGTTTAGTAGTGCATAGGGCGTCACATAGCAGATTCTCGATACGACGAACGCCTGAACGAGGCGAAGCGTATCCGCCTCCTTGATGCCTCTTCCCTTGGTCGTGATCCGACGGAGCATGTGGGCAATCTGACAAGTCGTGTGTTCCAATTTCCTTATCATCGTGGTGTTTGCGCAATCTGCTTGAATTACCATACCTTAAATCTTCACTTGCGGAGACGGGGTGATGGTAGCACCGTCCAGCATGATCTCCATCGAAGGGACATCTGTTTGCCTACCGCCCTTTCTGCGAACCGTCCGCGAACACATGTAGCTTATCGACATGCTCGTTGTACATACAGAGTGATCAAAATTAATTCGACGGACGGGTTTTTTTTTTTAATTAGGCGCTTAGCTTTACGTAAAGGCCACCAGTACAGTGAGGTTATGCGCCCAGGGGAATACTTAATTAGGTGGTAATTATTGATGTCGGTGGCTTGATTAACTAAAATTGAATAATTAACTTTTTAGTGGCTGCAGTAAGAAGAGACGTTTGTATTCAAAAGTTAGACGCAATAGTGTTTCTAAGCAGTTTAATTTGGAAGAATTCTTCTAGCGCATCCGTGCATCTAGCGCATCTAGCGCATGCGCCACACAAAGCTTCAGTTTTCTCTAAGGACAGCCCTCCGGCTCAACCCACTTATACAACATAAAAGTGGAGGATTGGCCAAGAATTATTAAAGGCTACACGATGATGTCCTCAAAGATTTTAGCACGTACCCACAAGGGGGGATTGGTCAGGGCTAAATCGGTTGTTGAAATACGTGGGGACTTCAAAATACTAAATTATTTCGGGAAAGAGGCTGTAAACGGAAACTTAGCTATGAATAAAACCTGAATTACCCATTAATTAGCACCCTTCGCAATTCAAACGACCTGAATCAGAAAGAAAATTTTGAATGCAATTATATATATCCCTTTTTGCAAACCCCAAATTTGATGCACCAATAGATAATATAAGTGGAATCGAAAAAGTCAACCCAGACGCTCAATTGGGCCCTTCAAAAGCAGTGCGCTTCATTTTCTTAGAAGGGGAGCCTCTGCCTCGCCTAGACACTTATACAACATACACGTGGGGTATTTTCCAATAATTTCGAAGCCAAAATTGGCGCTAAACACTTGATAAACCACATTTTGTATAGTTTGGAGACATACACATTAGAGTTACCAAAGAAAAGAAGGACGACCCTTGGCTGATATAACTTATGCAACATGCGCTTCTGGCGGATTATCAAATAATTAATAAAGGCTCGACGCACCATATCTAGGAATGCCGGCCTCCTCTAGTCTAAACTCTTTCAGCCTGAAATGGGTGAATTATTTCTCATCTGCTTTGGAGACATCCAAAGCACGACGGCTATCACCCGTCGGCTATCACCCCAGTGTGGTCAGAATTCCGCCAGGCAGAGGGCTCACGTGAGCACGCACTTCTTAATGTCAGCTCTGGGTGTGTTTTGGTGTATGTATGTGGACATTCCGTCTTTTGTCTGCACACCGCATGCATCCCCCCATTGTTCTCTCCTCTCTGAAATAATTGTGAATCGGTGGTTTACCGTGTTTCTGTTCCCATGCAGCTTCTATATCCTCCTTTACGAATTGGAACGGCTTTTTTTTTTATTTAAACAATTCTATACTACATTATTTTATGCATTTTCTCGTAGATACGAATGACCTCGTCATCTTTTAGGCCACCTTAGGCGCTAAGCACAGGCTATCACATAGTTTTATTGACGTTCTGCACCGTGCAAGAAATTCCAGCTCTGCGCGTGGTACCTGCCGTTTGGTGTGTTGGTCACCTCAAAAAGCGGCACATACCCATGCGAGGATTGGCCAAGAAGCTTGCAATGGGAAACCAGGCAATGGAGAGAGAGAGAGAGAGAGAGAGAGAGAGAGAGAGAGAGAGAGAGAGAGAGAGGAGGGAGGGGGAGAGAGAGAGCATATAAACGTTTGGTCAAAACGAGCAAGTAATAGGGACCTTGATTTATTTACAAGAGAAAAAAAAGAAAGAAAAAGAATAAAAAAATTCAGGGAAGCTTGCACTCACGCGTAAGAGTTGAATGGCGAAGCTGTTGCAGGTGATCATTGACGGACACAAAGTTGAGTTTTAGTATCGTTGTGGTGTCGCGGTTGACGCCGGCGGCATGACATTTCGCTGACCTTATGTTCAGCAATGCCAGAGTGAGGTTGTCGTTTTGAGCGACGTATTCGTACGCCACTGTCTGCAAGGGCGACTTATCGTCTCTAGCGGACGCTTGGCACACCGATCCTCGCGAAGCTCGGCCTCTTCCTCGGCCGTGCGAACTATCCGCGGCCGGGCCATGTGGAGTCAATGACCACCTACAGCAGCTTCGACATTCAAGTCGCGGCTATTCTACGGTACAGAGCGCATGAGCACGACACGAGCACGAATGAATAAGGGGCGTACGCTATGCCGTGCCTTTCTCGTCCCGAGCAAGTGTCACCACGAGACGGCGAACGCTGGAGTTTTTCTGGGGCCAATGTTGGCCAATCTACCTAAGTGTATGGTTGCTTGGCTTGACGAACGTGCGCTTGAGGCACGCGGAGAACGCTGTAGTATTTTTTTTTTGCCAGTATTCGCCGATCTCCTTAAGTGGGTATGCTTAGCTTGACGGACGTGCGCGGGAGGTACGCGTGTACGAGCATTCGGCATATTCTTGGTATTTTTAACTGCGTACATCACACAGAAACGATTTTCTAAACAGCTTTGCTGCTACCAGCATGAGAATATGACAGTATAGTGAGGAAAGAAAAGGATAGGAAGGCGTAGTGGTATATCAGGAAAACCGGCCTTTCGCCGCAATGAAAGAAAAACCGGCGGGCACGTCACTGTGAAAAATTCTTAGGGGAGAAGCGCCAAAAAAAAAAAAACAACGGAAGCTGAAAACGACAGGTGGAGCCTACAAATGTGCATTCTAGAAACGGGTGGGGAAAGGAGACAAGGCTGCGATTGTTTAAAAAGAAGTGGTCAATAGTGTCCGGTTCGCCACAGAAATTAAGACTATTAAGGGGAGGTTGCCAGGTGAGGCTTGAGTAAGCAGAGAGATTTAAATAGGCAATTCCACAACGGAATATAGTTATTGTTACCTCGTGTTTCCAGAATCACGCAAATGTGGATTCCAAGAATAAGAATCGAGATGAAATTCTTTAGATGACTTTGAAGGCACTGGAAAGGCTAGCTTCCAATAAAAAACGATCAAGTGGACATAAGAATTCACAGACACCCATACAGAAGCCGGATAACAAAGTTTAAAAAGGCCTCTTGTATAACACTACAAACAGAGAGACGGAGAGCCCAAAATAATCACAGTATTAGAAAACTTATGCTACAGTTTTTGAAGAGACAGAATTATCACTAATATTTTCGCCTCAAAAACAGGTGTATAATCCGGTAAACTAATAGAGCAGGACCGGTCGAGGGACAAAGAGAAGATTTTGACCCCAGCCTCCTCACCACTTCGCGAGCCATCAGTACCAACGATAGTATATGAATGTAGCTCGACAAATAATCGCCAAGCAAATATTAAGGAATCGAGCCGGCAACAACTTCGCATTCTGGGATCATGACATCAACTATATTTTGCACAGAAGAAATGTTATTGGGAGAAGCGATTATCGAAAATTGATCTGCGTGAAGTGGCTGAAGCCATGTCTGCATGCAAACCAACTGGCGCGCTGGAACAGAAGACGAGCAGATCAGTGGAAAATAAGAGGGAAAATAAAGCCTCTTACAACAGGGACTAAACATATTTTAAGAAGATTAGCGTGGTCATTAACCGAAGTCGGAGCAGCAGAGAAGGAAAGCGTGATTCTGTGTATAAAACTCAGTTCGTCACATATTTGGGCAACACAAACCTAACCCCAGGCACATCCGCGCTAGCAGATGGAGGGAATGCAATTGTAAAGCTGTGCAACCATATGAAGGACCCAACCGAACTGCAACACTGGACGCAAATAACAGCGGTAAATCACAAGGACTTTTTGCTTACGCACATCAAATCCGGGGTTGGACAGCCTGCACAGCACTCCATCACCTCGTTCATCTTTGGATGCCATTTTTTGATTTGGAGACAAGTTGGCCATCATATTTTTAGGACACCGAGATAGTAACTTCAGTGGTCTGAGGTCTGAATTGCTGGCGATATAATAAGCACCATGATATGGAGTCAGGACGGGAAGTACCAGAGCAGCACAGCTGCTAACAGAAAAATTGCCGCGAGGCTGGAAACGAACCCGAGTCTTTGGGATCAGCCGCACAACGCCTTGGCCACTCAGCCACTGCGGCAGGTTCGGCTAGTTTGGAGAGCCCGCTATTTCAATCAAATAACGCGCGCGTTCTACAAACCCATAACTCCAAGAACGGCACGTGATTTGCTCATGCGAAATACGGAGCCCCAGGCTGTGTGTGGCGGTTTCATGTATGTATGCTGGCGTGCTTTGTTTCTTTGCTTGACTCACTCGGTATGATGCGAATCGCATTGACAAGGGTGTAACATCGCTTCTACACCACGCGTATTTTGAACAAGCCTCGCCGGGTAACAGCAGCTAAAGTCAATTGGCTTAGCGATGCGGTTGCGCCATCTGACGAATCTTTCGGGCTTTGGTAAGGCTCTGAACTGAGCGCGAAATACGGAGCATGTGCGGAAAAGACTCGTCACTTGGTGAAGGTTGAACCGCCTTGTATGCCAAGCAAATCAAAGAGGAAATAGTTTCACCGTTTTTTTGGATGGAGATAGTCATTTTTGAGATGTTAGGAAAGAAAGTCGAGCAGCAAAAATGTCCACAATTCATGAAAAAAAAAATGGCAGCGTATCTGCTCCTTTCATTGCAAATATCGTCAAAAGACGACAGTCTTTGTGGACATTTGCCAAGGAAATGCCCCCCTTTACTTTCCCGCGCACCTCTCATGCTGTTCCTCTACCGTCGCGCTCATCCCAAGGTAAACACACTAAAGGTTTGCGCACGGCGATTTGAATTTACCGTGTTCAACTGCTACAGGCCAGGTCCCTTGATGCCAGTGCTGCAGTACGGCGGAGACGCGCGTGAATGGAGACGGCGGACTACAAGGTTTATAGAACCGCGTGGCCGTGCTCCACGTGCGTTCCAAGCAGAACGTGGAACCTAGCTAGTGGAACCTTCCGCTGCTGTTGCCGCGTCAGTTTTCGTATGCCGCCAGGAGGCGGCGGTTTTCTGCAGTAGATGTAGAATATAATTTGCTATCGAAAAACCAAGCATTCATAAATTTTTTAATAAAGGAACACTGTAAATATCCCTTGTGTACTAATTTCCTGTCTTATAGTTGCGTAATGTCTTGTTCTTGTTCAACAAAGTTGACAAATATGAACATATAAACCGGGCTTAGACGTTTACATTTGGGTGTGAGTATATAAGACTATTGCGTAGTTAGCATTTTACTTTGGCCGGGTGGTTGAATCGAGTTACAGAGAGACAGACAGACAGACAGACCAAAATTTCTGGGTTTAAGTAGCCCAAGAAAGACTATCGTCTTTGAAAATTACACCATCTTCCCGTAGGGGAACCCTGAGTAGTATGCGAAGCAGCCATGGGGTCGACTGAAGTTCCCATTAGTTTTCAGTTCGTCGTTTCCGTTGACGTTCAGCTTCGCGTGCCTTCGTTCTATCAGTAGCTTCTTGACATAGTTTGAATGAGTGAAGGACATAAGGCGCGTTCGTAGCACATGCTCCCGTCTCAGTTTGTAGCGTATTGGGAAGAGCGCCACGTACCTCCCGTTGCAGCCAGATAGTCGTGGGACCGAAACCGGGCGCCGCCTAACTATTTCTTTTTTTTAGTGTACTGCGCTGACGTCAGCCCAAACGCTGACGGGGCTGAAGAGACGCGCATGCGCAGTAGAGTGCGGACGGCGGACAACGACAACAAGGGGGGGAGGGACACAGCCCCGAGCATGAGATGCTTCGCATCTAAAACACTTTCTGGACATTCCGACAGAGTGCAGAGTGTATCTCCCTTGCCACCGTCCCTTTGGTGCCATTCGCTTCTGCAAAGAAGAAGAACACCGCAGCGAGCACGTTCACTTCAGCACATTTGAAGCATTAAGGCTACCGACATGCGGGTATTTTTTCTGCGAAACTCCAGCATAAAAAAAACAAGGATGGAGTTGCAGTTACGTCCTTTTTTTCTTTTAGTTCCTTTTAGTTAGTTCCTGTGCATTTGTTAGGCTTTGGAAACACCAGAGTATCGAAGTGGTTCACGTCACTTCCTAGTTGCTAAAAAACATGAATGCTTAAATTTTGAAATCTTTTCTCGCCACTGTTTAAGAGAATGCAGTATGTTTAACACATTGACAAATCACTGCCATTCCACTCTGTGAAGAGGGATGACCAGCTAAGCTGGGCGCGGTGCAAGGATTGCACGAAACAAAATACGTTTGTTTGTAATTTGCGACTAAGCATACTTTCTGTCTGATTTGGTTGAATCTTGGAAGCACTACAGTCTTATTGTAGGAGACAAACATGGGGCGGTCCGTTTCCCTCCCACATCGCAGCCACTTTACTGTCTCCGTAACATACAAACCGAAACCTCTCAACCATGTGGAGGACAACAATCAGGTTGCATCGGGCCGTGAGACGTCCACGCTGAAATCACCGCCCCCCCCCCCCCCCCCCCAACGGGTGCGTCAACGGTGAGAGCGTGAAGTCTACCTGCGGTGCATCCCCCCTCCCTCCCAAATACAAAATTCACGCATTCGCGAGCTGCGTCAGAGCGATACCAGGCAAAACGTCACTCCAGGAGCCCCTGAACAAGTAAACAAAAGAGAAGCTACAGCTACGGTGGGTTCGCTATGGTAGAGTCTTGCTGTAGAGAATGTATTATCGTTATTGGCTCCCGTCCGCGTTCCAAGCGGGCAAGTTGTTCTTCATCCTGGAAGGATCGGCTTCGCAACTACTCCGCAAGGTGGGCGGCAACGGCGGTGGCTTTACATTGTTTTCGCTCCCATTCACGCTTCTGTGTGCGCCGACGCTCCTTCAATTCGCGCTCTTGTTCACTCGAGCGAACGACACATGTCCGTCCCGACTCTCATAACGACTTAGAAGTGCAACTGCTGATAACGGCGCTAGTGCCTTTATCAGACGATTGCGCAATTTACGAAGGAGGCGTCGCGGCGGTGCCGTGGTGGCAGCAAAGGGTGGTGGCGAGTAAACTGTCGCTTTCCGAAGTGAAAGCCGGTAACGTAGCCATATACACCGTTGTTAAACGTGTCCACATGGAGATAGGGAGTCAGTAGTATTAACTCTATGGGATAAGGGGTGCGAACCCACAACCCGCAACACGTTTCATGCCTTACCAACTAAGCTACATGAGGGGGCTGTATTCTTCTGCACTTTCTGGTGCGCATGTGTAGAGGTCGTGACTACACTGCATACAGTCGGTCAAGGGCAGTCGACAGGCGGGAACCCATTACGCATCAAGGCCGCCAGAATCGGGTGTCTAGTTGCGTAAGTAGCTCAACATAAGGAACGAGGGGTTGAAATTTGAATACAGAACGGAAGTTAGTAGTCTAGCATGCAAAGGAAAGCACCGGGGGAGGAGGTTGACGGTTTTTCGAATGAAAGTAATCATTTTTGAGATGTTAGAAATTTTTGAGATGTCAGAAAAAAAAAGTGGAAAGAAACATGGCGCATGTTTTTTTCTCCAATTTCTCTCTATCTTTCAAACATTTGAAGAAGTACGTCTTTTTCAAGAATACATGACGAAACACCTTTTCCTCTTTGCTTTGTCTTCCTAGGCGTTATTGACTGCTGGCATATATATATATATATATATATATATATATATATATATATATATATATATATATATATATATATATATATATATATAGTAAGGAAATGAGGGGCTCGTTGAGGAAAATACAGAAAGATGGAGCAGCATGAGTTTGCTCTGCAAACTCATTATTACAGACTGCTGCCCTATCTTTCTATATATATATATATATATATATATATATATATATATATATATATATATATATATATATATATATATATATATTGTAGAACCCCACTTTTGCGTTCCTCAGTGCTGCGTTTTCCCGGCTGCTACGTTGTTTTTGTCTAGTCCCGGCGCAGCTCACATAGAGTTCCATGCGTTAAAATCCTCACTGTTACGTCGTGGCTGAGAATACGTTCCCGGATAATTCGTCGATATCTGACACTCCGAACCTGCCCGGGCAACATGCGCGGACCGCCATTTTGACGTTTGACGAGCCTTAATTGGCCAGGCTCGGCTACGGAACTGACTGCATGCAGCGGCACGCTGGTGCGATTCGTCACCACTAGATGGCCATATGTTACTCTAGCTATCCCCATCATCACTGCGCTTGCAACATAAGTTTCACTTTAGAAATCCGGAAGTGCGTGTTTGCCATTAAACATAGAGATAATAATTAAAAGCCTCAGAATAGCACGTGCTCTCGTTATCGTATATATATATATATATATATATATATATATATATATATACAGGGTGTTGCGACGATAACTGGAACACTTTAAAAAATTTTCCTGAGCGATCCGCCGCTGTGTTCGCGGTCAAACTTCACACAAAGGTCGCATTTTGTGGTCTATTTTGTTTGACACCGGGAACAACAACGGTACTTACCTGTTTATTCTGAAAATAAATAAAAACGATTTTCGCCTATGGGAAAATCGCCGCTGATTTGGACGTGCGAGCCAGCGCAAGTTGATGTTGGAACGACGGAACCACCTGCACAGTGAAACGCATGTTTGGGATTATGTACGGAGCCAAATGGTGCAGCAGACGATCAGAAAATGCACCTAGAAATGAGCTAACAGACAATCAGAAAACCCGGTTTTCGGGCTCGCACGTCCAAATCGCCGCCATTTTCCCATAGGCGAAAATCGTTTTTATTTATTTTCAGAATGAACAGGTAACTACCGTTGTTGTTCCCGGTGTCAAACAAAATAGACCACAAAATGCGACCTTTGTGTGAAGTTTGAGCGTGAACAGAGCGGCGGATCGCTCAGGAAAAATTTTTAAAGTGTTCCAGTTATCGTCGCAACACACTGTATATATAGTCTGGAAAGATAAAAACTCACACAGAGCGCAAAAAAATAAGGTTAGTAGAGAGAGAGACACACGAGAAAGATGTAGAATTTCTCTATTTTCTACGTCTTTCTAGTGTGTCTCTGTCTCTACTAACCTTATATATATGTATAGTCAAATCTCCTTACAACGAGTTTCAAGGGGCCGCTAAAAAAAGTTATTTTGAATAATCTTTATAGTGAAAAAATTAAAAATCCGCGTTAAAAATTGTGAACGTAACAAAAGCACCCACCTACCTTTACTGGGAACACGTGCACAATCGCGTTAGCCTCTAACGCGTGTCTGGGTGCACGTTTATTTGAAGAAATCAGTGATCTTTGCCTGACGTGTGCCACTCAACTGCTGCGACGAACGATTCGAAGCTGTCCACGTTCTTGTGCACTGCCTCGGTGGCATTGGTGCACCTGCTAAGAACCGTTCGTCATCGCGACGAACGGTGTTGACGATGTCAGTTCAGCAGACGTGCATGCTTCATCGTCGCACTGCTTGTATTCTTCAAAGGTGACTGCAGCGTCCACGGCGAGCTTTTGTGCGACTTCATCCCAAGCATCGAATTCTTCCCTGTCTTCTCGCCGCCACTGGCCAGCATGGCGGCGAGACCCCCCAAGCGCAGGTGATGGCGATAGAGCTAACACGTATTTAGTATGCTGATGATGATAGTTGTACATGCCAACCATTAGTCGTCGTTCACACCAACACGAGTAATTTCGTACACTCGGAATTCGTTATTTTGGAGTGTTATTTTACATGAGGATGATAAATTTCGATGCGTTAGTCTGAAATAATCGCTGTTCTGAAATTCGTAGTAGTGAAATGTTTTCACATGAAAATTAACGGGGATTTGTTAGGGGATTTTCAAAATGTCCGTTAATCTGAAAAAATTGGTAATCTGAGGTTCGCAACAACGTGATTCGACTGTATATTGAGAGAGCGAGGACGAGGTCTCTGAGACGACGTCTATTATCCTGCTCAGGCCGAACGTTCCGGGGAGCAAGAGTCCAACGATGATGAACATTATTCACAGATGGTAAAATGGCGATGGGGCGTGAGTACAAGTAAATCTAGCCACCTTAGTACAAGAGGTTGGGAAGCGTACCCCTCGGTGCGGACACTAGCCGTGATAGTGATGGTATCGCTTGCACTGCGTCTCACATTAAAGGAACGCCGCGAATGCTCACAATATACAGTGGACTCCCGTTAAGACGAACAACATTTTTGCTCTCTTGTAACGTCCACAATGCAAAAAACCTCCGCTTAAGACGACATTATGATAATACGAACAAATTTTTGCGTTATCGTCAAATTCGTATTAACGGTAGTCTCCTGTATATATACCGAGTGATCAAAATTAAGTCGATAGTTTTTTTTTTTAATTAGGTGCTTAGATTTACGTGAAAACCACCGCTACAGTGAGGTTTTGTGCCAAATGAGGCACATAATTAGGTTGTATATGTCGGGGACTTAATTAACCTAAATTGAATAATTAACTTTTTAGTGGCTGCAGTAAGCATGCATGTTTGTATTGAAAAGTTAGAGGTAATCGTATTTCCACACAGTTCCATTTGGCACAATTCTTCTAGCGCATCCAAACTTCGAGATATCGCATGATTACGCATGCTAGACACCGAAGACCAGCGTCAAGATCCTCCCCTTTGTTCTGTTTTAATAGCGGTTCCGAGTACTGCAGATTGCGATAACGCCAGCCAAGACTGAAAGGGTGCTAGCCATCACTTTTCCTTATGCATCCACCCCGTTGTGAAACTAAATACCGTACACAGCAGACGCGTCACAAAAGGGAGGAGCCTTGCGCCGGTCTTCACTGACTTGCATGCGTAATCATGCGGACAGCAATTAAACTTCGCAGTTCGATATCTCGGAGAATGGATGCGCTAGAAGAATTCTGCCAAATGAAACTGCATAGAAACCAGATTGCGTCTAACGTTTGATTACAAACACACCTGCTCACTGCAGCCACTAAAAAATTAATCATTCAATTTTAGTTAATTTAGGCACCGATATCAACAATTACCACCTAATTCTGTGTCCCCCTAGGCGCATAACCTCAGTGTAGAGGTCGTCTTCACGTAAACCTAAAAGCACCTAATTTCGAAAAATCCTGTCTACTACGCATCGGACTGAGGCTTGACCAAAATTTTATATTGTGCTTGCGGGCACGTGTGTGTGTGTGTATGTGTATGTGTATGTGTGCGTGCGTGTGTGTGTAACAAGATGCTGCGTCATTCCGCTCTTCATTCCACTACTTTTATTGCTTCTTTATCCCAAAGTTTCTTATAGTTCCACGGTCGTGTAGAGCACGTGAAATACGTCCCAAATTATGCCTTCTTTATAGCTCAGCCACCACATTTCGTCTGAACCACAATGCTTTGAAGGTTGCGTCACTCTTCTCCGTCTAAGTCTCCTCCCAAATACGAACACCACTTTTGGCAATATTGGCCTAGGGTTTTCGGATCATGTCCTTGGTTTTTTGTAACTGATAAGTCGCGAGCTGCACTGCAAAAAACATGTGGTATGGCCTTTCTGTTACGATGTGGTATAATCTGTGTGGCATAATGAGCTTGCTTGTATAGAAGACTTGATAGGCCTCATTGGCAACACCGCGCAGATAGATGCCTCCGGACTTTGACTGAGGTATTGAAGGACTTTCCGCAGAGGCAGCACTGGAACGGCCTTTCTCCGGTGTGCGTCCGAGTGTGCACCTTCAGGTTCCCTGAATTGGTGAACGTCTTGGGGCACATGGTGCATTTGAAAGGCCTCTCCCCCGTATGCAACCTCATGTGTCTCCCAACCTCACTGCGGAAAGGGAATCTTTTTCCGCACACGTCGCACTCGAACGACTTGTCACCGCTGTGCATAGGCATGTGCTTCTCTAGGGAGTAGAAGCAGCGGAATGTCTTCGAGCAGATCTCACACTTGTGGCCTGCAACTTGGGTATGTGCCCTCATATGATGCTTTCTCTGCGACTCTCGGTCGAACGCCATTGGACAGTACTCACAGCGGAGTGGTTTCTCGTCCATCTTTCGCTTCGGAGGACGTTGTTTGCGACATACGTTGTGGTCAAGCAGGGACTGGTTCTCTGGTGTCGTGCCGCCAGTGGAGGAAGAGCTCAGAGCAGCGTCGCTGTTAGGGGACTGGTTCTGAGATGTCTCATTTCCGGTGTCGGGAGTGCTCATAGCAGCGTCGTTGTCAAGGGACTGGTTCTGCAAGGTCTCACCGTCGGTATCCAGAGGGCTCACAGCCGTATCGTCGTTAAGGCGGCACTCGTTCTGAGAGGTTTCCTCTAAGGTGTAGGCAGTGTTCCCAGCCGCCGCGCCGTCGTTAAGACCCTGGTTTTGAGATGTCGCGCCACTAGTGTCGGGAGTGCGCACGGCCAGGTCGTCGTCAAGAAAGTGGTTCTGAGTTATCTCACCATCAATGCCTGGACTGCTCATAGCCATGTCGCCTTCAGGGGGCTGGTTTTGCAGTGTCTCGCCGCCGATGTCCGTAGAGCTCATAGCCGTATAGTCATCAAGGCACTGGTTCTGAGAGGTTTCGCCACCAGTGCACGAAGTGCTCCCAGCCACGTTGTCATTTAGGCACTGGTTCTTTGATTTCTCACTGCCAGCATCCGACGTGCTTCCACACGCGTCGCCCTTAAGGAACTGGTTTTGCGGTATCTCGCCTCCAGTGTCAGCAGTGCTGCCAGCCGCCGCGCCATCATTGAGTAACTGCCCTCCCCAAGGTGCGTCAGTGTAGATGCTCATGTCGAAGCTCTGCTCATCAACGAAAACAATCGAGCACTCAGTCATCTCGAACCTGATCGCTGACATCGTGTAGCCGTCCTTGTCGGAGAAGAGCCTGTGGACAAGTTGAGCAGGCTGTCTCAAAAGTACCGCACCACCTGCTGGTCTACGATGGTCGTACGGTCAAGCACAGGGAGTATCACAGCCCCAGAGACTGTCGATCCCGCCCGGCACACCGAAGCCCTCCTTCAGTTGGCAGGAAGAATCTAAAAAATAAAGTAGAGTAATGAAAGTTTTTCACCTACGTTAGCTAAAAACCGCGACAATGCGGCCTTCAACGCAGTGAGGGCGCTGCTAAGATCCGCTCGTGCACAAAAGGCATTAACCAGGGCAACGTCAGAGGCTCTGAATATATTTGAAAATTTCGAATCGTAAAGGTGCCAAGGAAAATAACGCCGGTCCTATAAGTGCAATAAGCGCCTTTCGGTCAAACTTAGGTGGTCGACAATATTAAATGTACGGCCGGTGCGTGTGGTGGTGTTTTTGGAAGTGGAAGTTATAAAGTGAACAAGGATGTCTTCTGCTTCACCAGCGTGACAACCTCTCCAAGTTCCGCAAACGAGGCGAGGCGGGAAAGAGCATTTTCTCCTAACCTCCAAGATAATTAGTACAATGAAACATCTGCCAAATTTCTTCAGCCTTGAAGACCCGTGAAATTGTTCTCGCGACTTCACTTCGTAGGTTGAGTCAGTTGAGTCTCTGCTCAACAGCTTACATTTATTGCCTTGGATCCAGGTTGCCTTTTAAATGCAAAAGAAGCACGGTTACCATGCACCACCTATACAGGCAACAAGCGGGAGCCTTCACGAGAAGCGTTTTGCGCAAATTTCGCTCTTGGTTGGTGCGACGCAGTAAAAAAAGGGGGCCTATACTGGTTTCGGTTATAGTTTCCAGCTGTATGCACGTGAGATCCTTTCTTCACCTATACTACAAATACAAATTCGGCATACCATTTTCGCGTCAATTGTAAAGGTCAGCTTTAAAAGCATTGTATGTGCCATTCCGATATGCGTGCTTTCGGCTTTTTACGGTTCCCTAAGAATGCCAAAACGAAATTTCCTGATAAAACCAATGAACGCGAGGCATAAAGGAAGAAGTTAGGAGGAGAAGAAACGGGGGCAAGCCTGGGACTACGACGTCACACTTCGTGGGTGTAGCATTTCCGCTTCGCAATTTTACCCGTTATTACAAATTTAATTTGAAATTTATGGCTGCACGTAACGCCGTAATATTTCGTTGGCTTAAAGATACAAATGAGGCATAACTGAATGTTTATCCAGGATTTCCCGGGAGAAGCGTTGCACTGATACCCACCCACTACTATAGAAAAAAGGGGTAACGCACCTGTGTCTCGGAACATGATAACGAGACTTAAAAACATCCCGCTTGGCCTTTCCCCTCTTGCTTTTGTGATGCCGAAAAAAAAGTTTAGAGAAAATGGCGAGAATAAAGCACTACACTTAGGCAGAAGGACTAAGCGTTTTATGAGGCTATAATATCATCAGTTTAGATTCGAACGGTTCAGTGGTCCACGCCGTTTGCTGGAATTCTGAAATTCGCAAGTGGGAATACGTAGTGGACTAAATACCTAAAGGCTCTTCGCTGCACACTGAGCCCCTTTAAAGTCGCCGTCACAATTCCACACACACAAATACCCAAGAAGGCATGTTTCTAGGCGTCCTAAAAGCAATCTGGTAACAAAGTAGGAAGCCCCGCGTGCTTTTGGTAACTGCCGTTATATGGCCAGGTGTATCCCCATGAAATTTAATTTAACTTTAATCCCCATTAAAATTAATTTACCCCTTGCTAAAAATGTTTACGGATGGCGGCTAATAGAATTTCATGGTGCTCTTATTTGGAATGCTGTACCGGCAGATGTGAAAGCCGCACACAACTTTTCCGCGGCCATGGAGCGTTGTATGTTAGAGGATAGTGCTGTAGTTTGAGTAATAATCTATGTGCTTTTCTTTGTCCCCAAAATGCATTGTGTAATCCAGCATATGTATCCGTACCTGTTCCGTTTGCCACTCTGCTACCGCTTGCTGAGTTACGCGGTATGTCTAACCATTGGTCCCGACACTAACCAGCCAGGTTATGGGAGCAAAAATGTTTTTTGTAGCTTTTTTGTATCACATGTTGAAAGTGACAATAAAAAAAGACCAAAAAAGAAAGCCTTGCTAGACACCCAAAACAAAATAAAATAAGCGTTAAAAAATATAAAAAAAACTACATATACGTAGTCCCCTTCAAGGCTGCTTCACTGCCATGTCCAATTGCGTTGCTTGAAAAATATTTTTCTTAGGCCAAAAAGAAGTTCTGATATGAAAGTACGAAGGCCCGAGAGCCTTATAATAAATACCTAAACGAAACCACACGTATCCCTATAACCTGTTATACACTCGCCCCTTTAATTAAAGTCGGATTTCCTAGTATTCACAAAAGAAGCTGAGTAGACATTTTTTTCAGGGGCAGTATAAGAATTCTCATGTTGCAGGCCCAAGGGCATTTTAATAAATACCTCAGCAAGACCTGATATATACCTATGAAGCGGGATAAACCAAGTACCTCTAAAGTCGGCTTACTTTTTTAACCGCCTGCATTATGGGAAGACATCTTTAGGAGGCTATATAAGAAGCCTAGTATGAGTGCCCTAGCGACATCTATTGATAGCATTTTCGGATGCGGCGAAAGCGCGACGCACCAAGCGTTACAGATGGACGGACGGGTGTCCTTGTTGATTCCATGTAGAAATGCTTAATAATTTAAGAAAAAACAGATCATGGGAGATACAGACACAACCTTAAACAATGACGCCTTTGTCTGTACACTCCTCGCTTAGCGCCTGCTCCCCGGCTCAGTCAGAAGACGCTCATAATCAAGGGGAAACTTCACGGTAGCACCGCTATCCCACTCGTCGTCGAGATCAACATACCACTTCGCATCTTTTTCGCTGGCGGGAACAAACTGGCACCTTTAAAGTGCTTGCCGCCCACCTTTTCGCAAGACTTTTTTAAGCGAAGCTTCCTTTGGTTCATCTGTCAGGTTTCGATGGGGCTGCTGCTGCTTCTGCTTTAGGCGTTCGTGCGCCGCTATGTTTTATCCTGAAACCACGGGGCAAGAATAAGATAGGAGGTGAAACGAGGCTTCCTAGCGCGGCCAGATAATGTCACAAGCGCTCGTCATAGGTTGAACTAGCGGCATCTGCCGGGGGGGAAGAAACTGCGTGGCCACCGCGATCGGCATTTCACCGCGCAGCCACAGAATAAATTGCAGCCGCTATCATTTTGTTCATCAGGTTCCGCTACCCTCTCCTTCGCCGTCGCAGCTACGTAGCTTTGCAGTCCGCCCTTAGTGTTCATTATGACATTATCTGGTCGCTTTCCCCTGCTTGCCGCAATGGGCCGTTTCGCCTTCCATATATTCTTGCTCCGTGCCTTCAACCGACAACTACAGCTAGCCTCCACGTAGAGAGCCTGCGAGACCCGGTAAGCGACTCGCGGGGGGTAGAGGACGCGCCTGGAGAAGTTACATGAGATAACACTCGCTTCATCCATGACTTGCTTCCTCAGGCCGCGTCGAAGGAGTCTCTGGGGGAGCGAAGGGCTAAGATGAGGGGGGGAAGGGGCAGGGGGGCCCGGGGAAGCGTTAGCTACTGCACGTATCACGTTCTCTGCACTTGGAGCTGGCGGCATCTTTGGCAGGGAGATTAAAATGAAACGTTTCTCATCACGTCTCGTGTTTGTCGACGCACTCGCCACGGCTTACTATTCTGACAAATCAGCAACTGCGTCATGTTCTTTCTATGTTCTACGTCTATGTTCTACGTCTACGTTCTTTCTACTTTCGTCCCTGTTTTGTGAGCGCTTAGTGCCGTGTCGCCTATGTTCTTTCTACTTTCGTCCCTGTTTTGTGAGCGCTTCCACCTTCAAGATGAACAGCTACCAACTAGCCCAATTGTCCGTTCTACTGCAGGCTACACCACTGCGCGACACAATCGCATACACCGAAACAATTCGGCATGTGAGCTTAGTGATTCCCATTCTTACCGATTTAAACTAGTCATTTAAAGCTGAGGGAACTTTCATAATCGTTATTTATCAGAATCAGTTGCAACTTTCGCCTTTTGTAATAGCTCTTAAAACACAGCCGAATCGGTATTCACCAATTTAGAAAACCGAGTCCCATTCGTGGCAAGCAGTGCGCAAAAGGTAGCGTTTCTGTAGCGGCCAGATGTCTGTATGTGGTTTGTACACATTGTTTTCCCGCCCTGAAATACAATCCGTAACGTATGTTTGCCGTACGACCACTTAATTCCGTCGGGTGCGAGTTACCCTGGAGGTGATGTCGAACAAGTTAATCAAGCCGTGCGAAGGCAGCGCACAATGGACGGGAAGCTGCACCAAAACAGACCCAAAACAACAGTCGCTAAAGCAGACGGCAAAGCCGTACCACCGCCGCCGCCGCCGCCGCCGGCGAGCAGCCCCTTCCACTCCGGGAACGCTGGGTAAATTCGCCGCGCCAACTACAGTGTGCTCCGTGAGGGAAACCATCCGCCCCGCCCCCACTCACCCCCGCCGCCGCCTCCGCCGCGTTGTGAGTTTGTTGTCCAGCATGCCACGAAAGAACCGTAGGTTGGTAGAGCTAGAAAACTTTGCTTTAAAAAGGGGCAAGAGCCGGTGTCGAACCACCGACCTTGGCATCAGACGCTAAGACGGAACCCCTACACCACACCGACAGTCGCTTTGGGGCGTTTATAGCCTCGTCCTCAATATTCGAATATCGCGAGACGGCACACTAGCCATGCCTGCAGCGCTGTGCTATAGTGTGTCGTCGGACGGTACTCTAGACACTGCGATTATATGTAGAAGAAAAAAAAATGCAGAAAAAACATAGATTTCTTTATGGCGTCGAAAGAGAACAAACGTGCCACTTTAGATGATATGACAGGAGGGAACAGAGAGAAAAGGGAGGTCCTTAGTCCACGGTTTAAAGAGGCTCGGGTGAACGCGCGCTGCATAGGCTTAGTAGAGGTATAGCTCAGAAAGCGTTTCAGCGGGAAAAGAACGTCCTTCCCCAACAACTAAATCCGACACCTGCATGCGCGATACACTGCGCGCAACAGAAGTCCTAGATCAGGGAACGTGGAGCGGCTCTGGCATGTATATAACGGTATTGAAAAATGTACCCACCTTACAACGTCTTTGTTGCACGCGAAACCACCTTTGGAACGAGCATAAGCCGTTGCTGATGACGAGGGCTTATAGTGGTGATGATGATAATGATGAAGAAGAAGTTACGCGCAAGAGTGGCGCGTACTCGCAAAGGGGATTGACCAGGGCTGAAGCGTACACTTTCGTAAACTGTGATCACCTGTTTACTCGCCTTTACTCCAGACTGCTGCTGCGCGAGGAGCTAGCTGTTAGACAATCTCGCGACATTCCATTTCCCGAACACTACTGAACCCACACTTCCTGCACTGTGCAGAGCATCAGTTCAGTATTGTGATAGACTGAACACTGCACCTAAAGCAATTTAAAATCTATAGAACCAGCATTCCTTGCAAAAGCCAAATTGGTCAATTGATTGAGAGCATGGTCACATGAGAAGAACGGTGACGGAACAATATAATTTGAAATGGCGTGGTCTCAAACCCAGACCATTAAATTGGAACCACAGACTACCTCATAGCTACAAAGGTCGATCGGTCAGTTCTTTCAGCAGTTAGTCAACATAATGTCGCTACTGCTACTGTTGAAAGCCAATAAGTAGATGGTGTAAATGCTTCCATGAAGTGGCTGCTCTCTACCTTTCTACCGTTTAGGAAACGAAACTTGGCCAGATCTCGGATGTTCAGGAGGCAAAATTTTTTAGAGCGAAAATTTACATTTATTCAAAGCAACTCCGTATCGAAGACGTGGTGTTGTTACGAAATTCGTCTTCGATATTCTCGGATTGAGCGCCAAAGCGTATATAGTACACACTAAGACGCGGTGGCGACTTATTCTGCCGCTGGACATAGCCATTTCGGCGACATTGCGGCCACCCAAGCGTCCACCCGGGAGGGCTCCCATGACGACTGGAAACGTTCAGCGGAAGTGCTGACAAAGCAACGTGCGGAGCCTTCCTTTCAACGGCAGGCTGAGCGTTCCTGTGTTCTTCGGCGGCATGCCGCGCATAGTTGTCGTGCTCTTTCCGGCGTGTCTCATGACGTTGTAGACGCCGTTGTGTAACGAGCCGCCAGGATCCCAGATGTGCTTCCGGCGCTTCAACATCGGTGGTCCAAAGGACTTCGACCCATGGGCGTCGGCAGGATTTTGTCTTGATGAGAGAGAGAGAGAGAGAGAGAGAGAGAGAGAGAGAGAGAGAGAGAGAGAGAGAGAGAGAGAGAGAGAGAGAGAGAGAGAGAGAGAGAGAGAGAGAGGGATGCTTTAATGGAGGAGAAACGAAAGTCGACTCAGCCGGTAACTGCCTTTCATGTTGAGGGCACCTCTTTCAAGACTGAGTCTAGGAGGAGGACAGCGGGAAAAGAGGGTCGACAGAAAAAGACAGAAAGGGAGAGTAAGATGACTGTTCACAAGCCGCGCAGCATAGACCACACTGGCAGCATCAAAGCCGGTCCGACAGTTCCGCGTCTTTTTAAAAAGTCCAGCAGGACACGGAACGCCTTTTCCCGATTTCATGTGTAACATTCCGGGAACAGCAGGTTTGAAAAGGTGCATGAAGGCAGTCCCAGTTTTGAATACGACGCTCTAAGCGCTGATCGAGCCTGCGAATGTTGCGGACACTCGCGCAGTGCATGCGCGAGTGTCTTCATTGCAGGACAGTATGGGCAGGCGGGTGAACTAGCGATGTCAAGCCAGTGACTACCTTCCACACTGAGGTGACAGCCGATTCGCAGACCAAGAGCACGGTCAGCTCGGGTCAGTCCCCTCGAAGGAAGCGGGTGCGGTGGCTTGCCTGATGCAACTCGGTAGTCATAGGGTGCATGGCTTGGAGGTCCCTTCAGATAAGATACCGCGTGACGTCCAGGGGCCTGACTGCCTCCCTCATCAAAGTGGATGGATGATGCGCTTCTTTTGCCATGCGTTCAGCCATCTCATTTCCCTTGCTGCCTACGTGAGCAGGTAGCCACTGCTGATGGATGCTAAGGCCTCTGGCGCTGAGGCTGTGCAGTTTGTTGGCGAGTCTTCGTACAGCGAGACAGCTGAGGTGGGCCCGGTCAAGCCTCAGGAGGGCAGCCTTCGAATCTGAGAGGATGGCTACTTTCCGGTTGATTAGATTCTGCTCGCACTCCTTAATGATGTCCGCAGCCAAGCGAAGGCCCGCGATTTCGGCCGTTGTGGAGCTGCTGGCCAATGGCAGGTGGCATTGCCTTGCTGAAGCGAAGGCAGGCGCGATGGTAGCGGCAGCAGCCGCCCCCTTGTCTGGAAGCACGAACCCATCGGTGAATATGAGCACGTACCCCTCAAGGTTCTCCAAGCAGGCCGCTGCTTCATGCCTTAATTCACAGAGTGGAGTTATCCTTTTTGAGGTCACGTGCGGTATAGTGGCACTTATGGTGGTCTCACTCGTCATGATGGTGTAGGAGGTATGATGTGATCCGTCGGGGGCTGGCCGATAACCGTTTCGAAGGTACGCAAAATCATACCCATTAGAGAGTGTGGTCGTTCTCGTAGCCTTACGAGGAGGCCGCATCTGTCTGGAGCCCTATGAAGCCTCTCTACGTGATTGAGGGCTCGCTGTAGGGCGCGGAGGGCGAGGGCCCAGGCACCGGCTTCAGCAAGAGTGCCCGCGCATTGCGACGAGCGTGGCAAGCCTAGAGCGCTCCGGAGCGAATTCCGGTGCTCTGTCTCCAGTTTTCTCCACCGTGTTGGCTTGACGGTGACAAGGGGCATAGCGTAGAGGACTGCGAAGCACACCATAGCATCGTGAACTTGAAGTGCCCAAGTGTATGAGCACCCACGCCCCTTGGCCAAGAGTTGACGGATGGCTTTCAGGATGGCTGGACTGGCCGAGTAGCTGTTTGATTGCTGGGCCGCAGGTCAGGCCATGCCCAATAGTAAGACCCGGCTATCTGACCTTGGTCTTCCACCAGAGCTGTGAGCCGTGTACTTCCAAAAGGGGAGGGGGTTCGATACCGCTCTCTGAGGTTGGGGTGGAATATCATGACTTCAGACTTGGTATTGGTAAGCCGCAGTCCGATTGCCGTGATATATTCCGAAACCGCGTCCAGTGCTATTTTCAGGAGATTTCCTTATTTGGCTTCTCTGATACTTTGGTCCCCGAGCCCACAGTGCAAAATCGTCAGCATAAACAGAGATGCAGACACTGTGTTCTAGGTCTGTTGGTAAGTTGTCAGGCAGGCCCCACAGCGCGAGGTTGAAGAGCAGCGGACTAAGCAGCGCACCTTGGGGCACTCCGGCACTGACACCTCTTGGACTGCTGAGGACGTTACCCACCCGAACTTTGAGCTGGCGACCCGACAAGACAGCCCGGATGTAGTTCTGCAATCTTCCAATGACATGATTTCGTTCCGGCGCAGCCTCGATGGTTGGGTGTGGCACGCGGTAAAAGGCAGACTCAATATCCACCAAAACAAGAAATGTCACTTTGTCCATGTGTTGGGCTTCTTCCAGTGCAGATACAAGATCAGCGATGCTGTCGGGAGTGCAGTGGAGTTGACGAAATTCGGTCTGTTGTTTGGCAATAGCTCCAAGAGCTCGGACAGTCCACTCTAGGTGAGATAGAATGATCATCTCAAAGAGCTTCCCCTCAGGTGAAGTTAAGGACACAGGTCTGTATGAGCTGGCTGCAGTTGGTGGTTTTTCATGTTTCAGGAGTGGGACAACAAGGGCGAGGAACCAGAAAATTGACAGTACCCCCGAGTGCCAGACGACATTGAAGGCGCTTGGAAGACGTTTTTGCTCCGGGTTGTCCAAGTTCCGCATCATTTGGTAGGGGATGTCATCAGCGCCAGGAGTGCTACGACGCTTAGTCCTCTGCAAGGTATTCCTAAGCTCGTGCAGTGAAAGGTCGTTGTGGCAGAGCGCTGAGATCTGGGAACCATACGGTCCTAATGCAGCTTTTCTCAGCGCATGGGGTAGGGCTGCTGCGAGGATGCAGGGGGCGGTGGAGCGAACCTGTCTGCAAGCAGTTCCACCAGTTCTTCTGTAAAAATACCCTCTCGAATGGCAACGGCATGCACCGGCTGTCGGGAAGATGGCGGCTATAATAGTCCATGCAGCAACCTTCAAGCCTGTCGAGGCTGTCGTTGGGTTTCTAACGACTGGCAGATGAACTTGCAGCGCCCTTTGGTCGGCGCTCTTAGCCGGCGCCAAGGCGCCGGCTATGAAAGACGAAGACAATAAAGAAACGAGCTGCGCGTGCTTGATGTGTCAGCACGGCACGGGCAGTTCAATTCCGAGAGCCTGCCACGCTGGTACTTTCTTGCGCTGCGCTGCAACCCCGCGGTTCCCGACAGTGGTGACTCCGGACTAAGACATGACCGACCCCCGCAACCTCGCGCCCTCGGGCCCTCTTTTGCCTGACGCTTCCTCGCGGCCGCCGGACGTCGCAGTCATACAGCTCCGTCTGCCCACCTTCGTGCGCAAGAACCCACGCGTTATGTTCGCCCAGGTCGAAGCCGTTTTCGATCTGCACCGCGTCACCTCGGAGACTACTCGGTTTCGCCACTTGCTTTGCAACCTGCCTCCTGAGGTGGCTGATGAAGTGGCAGACGTCATCTGTGCACCTTTGAACGATGCTCCGTACCAGCGGCTCAAGCAGAGTATTCTGGACCGAACCACGGCGTCCGAGAGCGCGCGCCTCCGGCACCTGCTCACCCACGAAGAGCTTGGAGATCGCCGCCCTTCCCAGCTGCTCAACACCATGCGACAGCTCGTGGGCGCGAGCAACGTGGACTCGAACGGTGCACTTTTAAAGGAGCTCTTTCTGCAGCGCTTGCCACAGTCCACTCGCATCATTTTAGCTGCTGCAGGGGACTTGACCCTCGACCGCGCCGCCGAGCTTACTGATAGAGTTCACGACGCGAATTCTTCCTAAGTCGCTACCCTCGGACCCTGTAGCGGGGGGCCCTGTAGCGCCCTTTGGTCGGCGCTCTTAGCCGGAGCCGAGGCGCCGGCTAATAAAGAAACGAGCTGCGCGTGCTTGGTGCGTCAGCACGGCACGGGCAGTTCGATTCCGAAAGCCTGCCACGCTGGTACTTTCTCTCTTGCGCTGCGCTGCGACCCCGCAGTTCCCGACAAATTCCCAACTGGATCGTCGGCGTTGCTTGGAGTGACGACGGCAGGCCCCATCCAGTCTCTTGTACAGGGCCGTCCACGCTAGGTGCAAACACGGCGCAGCGTGACCTTGCTCCGCGGAGCGCCAGCGCACAATCCGCGGCCGCGCATCGAAGCTAAGCGGCGCAGGCGCACAGGGGCTTGGAGGTGGGGCTTCGTGTCGTCTGCTACCACGGGAGAGCGCCGTGCCTGCTTTGTTGTGAAGCACGCCTAACTGTAGGCTTGCCTGTAGCGTCTAAGCGCGCTGCGACAGCATTGCGGGAAAGCGCACTTTCCTTACTGCGGCGCGTTGTGTAGTTTCTGCCTACGAGAACCCACAGCTTCCGCATTTCAGTTCCGCGGTGCAGGTTAAATGCAAGTATTGTTGCAAACATTTCAGGACTGGCTTGGTTTGGTTCAATGAGAGACGCTGTATAGAACGGCATCGTATAATTTCGGCCACTAGGATTTATTTAATGCTCACTGGCATTACGCAGAACATAATTGTCTGTGCATTTCGCCTCCGTGGAATTTTGGTGACAGCGGCTGGGTTTCGATCTGCCGAATTTCTTCCAGATGTGTATTGCCTTTTTTCAAACATATGAATATCGCGCATCGTCGAGATGGTTCAAGCAGTCGCCCAGCCAGGAAGTCACGCCCCCAGCACAATCGTCTACTCTACGGTCGAATCCTGGACCGGTCCCACTCTAGTGTGCATAGAGTGGGACCGTCATTGCATACGTCATTGGTTGCGCTCCCTACATGGCTAGTTATTTGGAGAAAGCGGCCCCTCCCTTTGTTGCCACCTGTGCGCATCCTCCTTTATGATAAGACCCGTACTTCCTCGCGACTCCTTGAACCATGTCAACGATGCGCGATATTCATATGTTTGAAAAAAGCCAATACACATCTGGAAGAAATTCGGCAGATCGAAACCCAGCCGCTGTGACCGAAATTCCACGGAGGCGAAATGCACAGACAATTATGTTCTGCGTAATGCCAGTGAGCATTAAATCAATCCTAGTGGCCGAAATAATACGATGCCGTTCTATACAGCGTCTCTCATTGAACCAAACCAAGCCGCCAGTCCTGAAATGTTTGCAACAATACTTGCATTTAACCTGCACCGCGGAACTGAAAAGCGGAAGCTGTGGGTTCTCGTACGCAGAAACTACACAACGCGCCGTAGTAAGGAAAGTGCGCTTTCCCGCAACGCCGTCGCAGCGCGCTTAGACGCTACAGGCAAGCCTACAGTTAGGCGTGCTTCACAGCAAAGCAGGCACGGCGCTCTCCCGCTCTAGCAGACTACACGAAGCCCCGCCTCCAAGCCCCTGTGCGCCTGCGCCGCTTAGCTTCGATGCGCGGCCGTGGATTGTGCGCTGGCGCTCCGTTGAGCGAGGCCACGCTGCGCCGTGTTCGCACCTAGCGTGGACGGCCCTGTACATTGTCCAGTGGGCAGCAAAGTTTGCGCACATGGCTTGTCGCTGCGCACGTCGGCGGGCTGCCCGAAGGTCGAGAAGCTTCATATCTGGTAACGGCTGTGCAAAGTTCACCTGGCAAAGGACCAAAGCTGCGATGGCAAACTCGGCAAGTTGTTCGAGGAAATATTCATTCTGATTCATGTTTTCGTTAGTTTCCTGAAGAGTAGCCACTTGACGATCATGATAGTGCGAGGATTAGATTGCACGGCCACATCTAGAGTGAGCAAGATGGGGTAGTGATCGGATCCCCAAGTGTAAGCTGGTAGACAACGAGTAATTGCAACACTCAGATACAAGAGAGAGGTCGAGACATGTTGGGCGGCGCATACCACGACGTTCAAAGGCGGGTGACCCGGTGTTCAGAAGCATGAGCCCAGCTGTATTGATGGCTTCCAACAGTTCCTTGCCGCGGCGTGCAGAGGATAGGCTGCCCCACGCATGGTGGTGTGCATTAAGGTCTCCCAAGATCACACAGTCACGCCCCAACTTGAACCTCAAGGAAATTAGTGATGTAGCGTCCCGTGCCTTTCCTGGTATCACATAAGCACACGCAATAGAATTATCCATATGCGATTGGCGAACTGATTGCAGCACACTCCATGCTAGCACAGGTAACACCACAATGTCTACAGCACAACGGGCCATCGCGGCCCGTACATATAGCACTACACTTGACTTTCCAGCCGGGGGAGTTGGGTTATCACAGTGTTCACTGGCGCATACGCTGATCGTGCACGCAGTGGCACTGTGGCAGGCCGCATACCCACGAAGACGATAGGTCCCTGGTCGGGTGTACGCCTCCTGCAATGCAACTACATCGAATTGTTCCCGAGTGAGGCGGTACACAAGGGCGGCGAGGCGGGGGTTTAAAGAACGTACATTCCATTGGCGAATGCGGGGACGTCATCGTCTATTGCGGTCCCTGGTCATGATGTACTGACTGTGAAGCACCTTGGAGCATCACTGCTGCAGCAGACAGTGCTGGAATGTTGAGAGCTTGCTGTGCTGCCAAGGCAGCTATAGCAGTATGATAAGCCGGCGCGTCTGGCTGTAGGGTGGACGCAATAGCCTGCACAGCAGTCAGAAGGGCCTGTAGCGCTGCGTCGTGCCTGTCGCGCACTGCAGTGGTTCCAGGCAGATCCGTTGAAGTCACGCCTTACCCTGCATTAGTGGTGCCCATTGCCGGCTGGGTGCCCTGCTTGGCGGCATCAGCATAGCTTCTTCTTTGCCTGTTGCTTGCTGGTGCTTGCTGGTGTTGCTTGAAAGTGCTCTTTTTGCACCCCCCTGCCAATGCCGATGCTTCGACTCCCGGGGGATTGTCTCGCCGGGGTCAACCTGACATTCACCTGTGCGAGAGGAAAACGTGCCTTCTCTGTGTGAGTGTGTGGTCGTCAATTTCAGCGCCATGGATTTTTGTGATTGGTGCGGTCACGACAGCAGCAGAGAGAAATGGTGAAAGCGGACGGACCCAACGTGCCTATCTCGATCTCGCGCGCGCAAGAGCGCACTGCCTGTTTAGTGAGATCGAGATGTAAATGCTTGTATAAAGTTTTTTTTTTCTTTCTCCGTCAACTTGGTCCTCATGACTTCCCCGCCACGACAGAAACCACAGCCCACTTCGAACACGCTACCCCGCTTCGCAACAGTGGGCGTGCCGGCACGGTCAATGGTTTTAAGGTGAAAACTTTAACTCTATATGTTTCAAACACGTGCGTTGTGAAGTTCAGAAAATTGTTGGTTCAAAAAAACGTTGAAGTTGCGTGAGCCGGGATCGCGCGCCAGGAAAGGGAAACAGCAGTGCTCGAAGAAGTGCTCTCTGAAAAGGCGACGCAGCGCGCGCCGGTAAATGACGATGGCTTGCGAGTGGAACAAGCTTTCGAAGGTTCCAGGGGAACAGAATTTGTTGAACAGAATGTTCAACAAATCGTCTGGATGCTTCTGGCTGTTAGGTCATGTTGTGTTCGGTTGGTCAGCTCAGGTTAAGCTGGTTTTCGTTACGTTAAGGAAATCCTTGCGTTTTTAGATAAGACACTCTAAAAATTTACGGGGGATGCTGTTCTTGGAATGTGAAGGCAATAGCCTAGTTGGACCTTCTGTTGAGCTGGTCTTAAGCTTTCTGGTGAACTTTGCGGCCGCGCCCGTCCCCCGCAACTTTTTAACAAGCCGTCAATCCGTCCGTGCTGGATTGCAGCTGGATTGCACCCTCCGAAGCTTCTTCCGCTCGCTCATCCTCCCTAGGCACATCCTGTTCGCCCCCGTCGGTACGTTCCCCTCTCTAGGCGGCTCGTATGGCCCGTGCTGCAGCGGCCTACCCTTCTTTGGTGCCGCTGCTTCCCTATCATGGCATGCGCTGCGTCGCGCTTTCTCAGAACCCTCCTCCGACACTGATTGGTTGTGGTTTGCGGGAGAGTAAAAGGAAAGGAAATGCACTGGGGATATTTTGAGCTCGGCAGGGAGCGCACCTGCATACAATCCAGTGCAGGGGAAGGGAAGTAGAGGGGGTGTGACAGGATAACGTGGAGAGAGAGAGAGAGAGAGAGAGAGAGAGAGAGAGAGAGAGAGAGAGAGAGAGAGAGAGAGAGAGAGAGAGAGAGAGAGAGAGAGAGAGAGAGCTGTCAGTCCGAAAAAGCTGTCCCGCAGGGCTACCAACTCCAGGGAAATTTCCCTAGATCTAGGAGATTTTGGTCGTCTTTAGGGGAAAAGAGCAATGTCTCAACATCTAGGGAATTTTTTTGCGTGTACGTGGTCTTATGCCTTCAGTCGCGTAATGGTGCGCTTTATTAATTTTAGCATTCATTATTTTTGTATATCTATGCATTTAAGGTTCTCACAGAAGCGCAGATATCTATTTCACATAAATGTGCATCCAGCAAAGCTATCGCTCCTACGTTTGACATTGTTGGTGTTAATTTGAAAAGAACATCAGATGAGTGATGAATTTTATAAACTTGCTCGCTCAAATACCTCATGCACTGCGCATCGTCTGTGCTGGTTCCTCTTATCCTTCTTTTTTATATGCTTGCGTGGTATTACAAGTGCACTCTTTCGTAAGGCAAAATTTTTGTGTCAAATGTTGTGTAGCGCAAGCTTTCCCGTTTTTGTGACAAATGAACACATAAAAAAACTTTGCGACCGCGTGCACTCCGGTAATCCAATTGGGCGCTTTGCGGCAATATTGGAATCGCGTTTCGCCGTCGCTCGCGCGATTGCTCACATGTGGCTGCCTCAGCGAGCGATTGGGACGAGCGATTTCGGATCCCCGTCGCATCGTTCGTCGCGTCACTCGCAAAAATCGCTCCATGTGGTTGCCGCTAAACACATTATCTGAGCGAAAACATCTAATAACCGCATTCAGCAAAAATCTGGGGAAATCTAGAGAATTTCTTCATCCGAGCAAGGGGAAAAGTGGCTTCGCAGGTTGGCAGCACTGGCTGTCAGTCCGGGGAGATCAGTCAGTCACTGCACTCCGGGCTACAGGCGCTGCGTGAGGCCGGTCGTCTCCAAGTAATGGAGCAGATGGGCGAAAACTTCCCGTTGGGTTGCCGCATGCGCCTTCTGAAACAGAAGGTCCTCCATGCCGGCGCTGGGAAGGCCTCGAGGCTGGAGCGCTCGGAGGAGCTCAGCTATCGGCCCCGCGTGGTGGGGGCAGAAGCCGAGCAAGTGCTTCAGCGTCGTTGGTTCCGGACAGTCCACACATTCTCCCGCACTTATGTTTCTCTTTCCTGGCGCGAGATCACGGGGTCATGCTCCCCGGCTCGCGCAACTGGAAG
>NW_027526203.1:423314272-423316772 GCF_048455015.1 Haemaphysalis longicornis
AAGTTCTACTGTTGCACCTAATTCCTTAACATCACAACTCCCTTGATTGAAAAAAAGATTTAAGGCTTTCGCATGAAAACGTTTGGCAGTGTGAAGTAGGACCAGATGCGGTGTTGCCCAAGATAACGTGACCTCACGTCACGTTAATGGAGTACTTCGAGTGACGTCGGGCGGAACTGTTGACACATGAAAAAAAGATACCCACTTCCCCCTTCATGAATTCATCACGGCCACCACAACGCTCCTCTGTTAAGATGAGCTTTCCTTTAAGGTCTCCCCACGCCGCTATAAAGTGTATGCATTTTTCCTTTGCCTATGATTATTGTTACAATTGTAACCGACGCAATTTTGACTAAGTAGCCCATTCACAAGCCCTGGGCAATACCCCGCCTTGGGCTGCGTATTCAAAATCCATATCCTGTAGGGGCACGCGCCTGCCTGGGGGCAAGTTTGACAGCCCAACCCTACCTAAATCTGATAAAAAGCACCCTAAGTGAAATGTCAACAGGCGAAACCAACCTAAAACGGCCAAGACAACTCCAATTTAAAAAAATAATCATGCACGTATGCTTACCGCAGTTAGCCTACGTTTATCCATATACGGGACAGTTGAAACCGACCTAAAAAGGAAAAAACTATTCAACTTAAAAATATTCTGAACGAAAATACATCTAACCACGAATAAAATGACGCTAATGTCCGACACTTTTCGAAAAAAGTAACCGCAACCGACATAAAAGGGACCAAATCATCGAAGGGTACCCGTAATTCTGTTTATACTGCAGAAATCTGCCAGAAGAAGATATCACGAGTCATAAAAAGAAATTAGTTTCAAGTACAACAAACAATTACAGAAAAAAAAAAGCGCTTGAGGGATTTCAATCTGGTACATGCCATCGCTATCCAGAAACGAACCTCCAAACCACAACATTTTTTTTAATACATAAGACATTTATGCACACTCGCGCTCACACATAACGACTAAGAAACAACATAAAAGCTAACAGGCATCGATGACGAGGCACATAAGTCCAACTGCGGTTTGTCTTCCTTCAAAACTCAGGCAAGCTAGCACACACGTCCAGAAGATACAGCCACTGCGGTGGATCACTCTGCGCCGCATAAACACTCATCACCAACGCAGCCAGTTCACGAAGAATAGGCTTAGTTTGCCGGGAGGTTCTGCATGCTGGTCGGTCACGCGGCACTGCCACAAGCGCTACAAACCCAGCACTACAAAAACGTCGTAAGGCACCCCGTTAACATCAAGAAAAGGCAGGAACCGAATGATGTACGGAGTAATTTCAACGTTCTTTTTGAGAGTCCGCTGCAAAACGTCCCAGAAAAACACTGCGTCACGGCACAACACAAAACAAGGATGAATTGTCTTTGGTTGATTGCATAGCCGACAATTGTCCGACCAAGGAATAGACATTCCCTTTTCGCGCAGCCCTGTCTTAACTGGAAGTTTGGAATAACGAAACGATGAAAAATGTTTTCGCCTTTGGCGGCACCCCCATACCCGTTACGTGTTTTAAAACATTACTTTTATGGCGACCTAAGTAAGGCTGACGATAAACCGGCAGTGGGAATAGACTTCCAGTTAGAGTGCTCGTCGTAGTTTGCCTTGACATAATGCACAGATATTTCAAGGGATACCGCGTGGTAAGAAAGTTAAGAGTGTCCACAACCTCCTTGAGAAGTTCTCATGGAGGCTTCGGGTTAACTTCGCCCGTACATACATATAAGCAGGAGAGGAAAATGGAAATTTATGAGTTAGTAAACGTGGGTGATCAGCCAATTCGTAGAAGAAAAAACGAGACATTGGTGTACATGAGCCCAGCACCCCCAGCCTCTAAAAGAAGAAACAAGCTATTTTTGCGCATAGGTTCCCATAGAGAACCCCACACAAAAGTAGACAAAACTCTATGCAGAGCCTGAACTTTTGATCTCGCACAGTAAAGCACTCGATGCGCTAAAGGGGCTTCGTGGCAAGAAAGACATTGCATACTTGCGCACGTGCAAACACAGGGAGTTCTCGCTCCTTCCACGCCTGCGATGCTCGCTTAACTTGCGTGAGTGCTGACGCCCAATGATGCCCAGTGTTCCGTAGCTGATGCAAAGGCGGGCCACGAGACCAGCCGGCCTGTGTTCGTTTAAACAAAATATCAGAAGCACGCGCATATAGGCTCAAACGCGCAAAGAGACGACGACGCGCATCATGGGCCTCCACGTGGTAATGGAATGTGAATGCGCTCTCGAGGCGAGGAGCACGTGCGAATGCCCTAGAAGACGAGAAGACAAAGAGGAGGAAGGCGACGACCGACGAAGCCAACAAGCACAGGAAGATCTCGCAACAACGCCGCATAAACAGGTATGTTGCAAAAATCTCTCCAGTTATTATTGCCCCCACTTCCGTTTTTCCCTCGCTCTCTATATAGGTGGTACACATGGTAGGTGGTGCTGGCGATGTGCTTCGCCGTTGAAGTGACCATGCACA